>NC_064422.1:8238750-8612500 GCF_023375975.1 Astyanax mexicanus
ATCCATGAGACCCTCAACTTTAACAAGATTCCCAGTACCTGCACTGATCTCACAGCCCCACAGCATGATGATAGAACCACCGAATTTTACTGTGGGGAGCTGTAAAGTGTTTGTCTTGGAATGCTGTGTTCTTTTTCCGCCATACATAAATAACCCCCCTCCAAATAACTCCTAAATTTTAGTTTCATTAGTCCACAGAACCTTATTCCAAAATGAAGCTGACTCGTTCAAATGTGCTTTAGCTTTAGCATACCTCAAGTGACTCTGTTTGTGGCGTGTGCTCAGAAAAGGCTTCTTCTGCATTACTCTCCTATACAGCCTCTCCTTGTGTAAAGTACGCTGAATATGGAATAGTGAATGATGCAGAGTGACTCCATCTGCAGCAAGATGATGTTGTAGATTATGTCTTTGGAGCTCTGGAGGTCTGTAGGTTGACTATGACTCTTCGACTGTTCTCACCATCCTTCTCCTCTGACTATCTGATATTTTTCTTGTTCTGCCACTTCAAGTCTTAATTAGAACTGTGCCTGTGATCTTTCATTTCCTTACTCTGTTCCTCACAGTGGAAACTGATCAGCTGAAATCTCTGAGATCTGAGGTTTTTCTATCCTTCCTCTAAACCATGATGTTGAACAATCTTTGTTTTCAGCTCATTTGACAATTGTGTTTTAAGGCTCCCATGTTGCCGCTCTTTAGAGAAGATGCAAAGATGAGAAAAACTTGCAATGGGCTCAATAACCCTTTCTTATAATTTTCAGAATTCACCTGTGTGTATGTAGGTCAAGGGTTAATGAGCTTACCAAACTAATTTTGTGTTCCAATAATTAGTGCTAAAAGTATTAAAATCAATAAAATGACAAGGGTGCCCAAATTTATGCACCTGCCTAATTTTGTGTTCATCTGCTATATGATATATTTAACTGAAATTGCTGATCTTAACAACCAATGATTTCTAAAAGAAAATCATGACAATTATCAGGGGTGCCCAAATGTTTTTATACCACTTTATATGCATTCATTCCACTGGGTTATAGCAGGGTTTCTGATAAAGTGGCCAGTGAGTGGGAGCACAGGGTAGATTTTCTTTTCATCCATCCTCATGATTAAGAAGGATCAGACCTCATTGTGTTACAGTTATTTTTCTTTGTTAAACATGGAAAACATCCCTCCGATCTTTTTTTCCGAACTTTTTTCTGCTGCTAGGGCAACTCTTCGGATTGTAAACTTTATTGCATTTGACTGGAAGTTCCTCGCCAAGCTCTGCAAGATCTGTTGGGAAATAACAAGGCGGCTTAAAAGCTGGAGTATCCCTTCAGCGTGCCGCACATGTCCGGGATTATCGGCCGGTTGTAAGTAGGGAGATAGTGTTACCCCTCCCTCATTTTCCAGCATTTAAGCATCTACCTCTCTGCAATTCCAACCCCGTCACTCCGGCGCGGGCTCGGGTTACTCGGCACGGAGTGTCTCCTGGCCAAATCCCATAATCCGTCTGTTCCAGGCTGCCACACCGAGGTGTTTTTATTTTTTCCGTTAGAGGCGGTCGAGTGTACCAAAATGCTGTTTTTCAACATCCACCTCCTAAATGAGTAAATACATTATTTTTATTATAGATTAATCGTTGCAACACTGAAGAACACGACCTTAAGAAGCTCCCTGATTGCAGTAAGTCTCCTTCGTTCTGCTCAAAGGCGGCTTTGTCCGATTCGCCGTGGCCCGGAAAGCTGACGGGTCTCGGGATGTTATCGCAGAACCTCCCTCCCCCAAAATCACCAGGATCATCTTGTACCTCGTTTTGTAACACAACCTCCAGGACGCTTAGTAGGAAGCACTTTGGAGGAATCCTCAGCAGTTATGAAATGAAAACCCACTCAGATGAAGCTGATTTCTGTAAAAAACAGAAGCTGCAATGCTTTCCTGTGCCAGACATTAGTTTCGATGACCAGTAAGTCGTCCAAAAGCTGCCATTAACACTGAACATTTAATACAGGCTCTTTCTTTCCCCTTCTTTTACATCTACAGCTCATCACTGTTCCATGTTTTACTGTTTTTGACTTACAACAAGAGTTAAAGAAACAATATCTATTATATTTTCTATACTAACTAACTATCTAACTAAATGATCAAATTATTTATTTAAAATTTCCTATTTTCTTCCCAATTTATCTGGCCAATTGACCTACCTATTTAGCTCTACTCAGCTGTATATCCCAAACCACTAGTGATGCCCCAACACAACAAGGAGAGTGAAGACTAGGACAAGCCTCCTCCGATACATGTGAAGTCAGATTACGCCTCTTTTTGAACTGCAGCTGATACAGCATTGCCGAGTAGTAGCATCACAGCGCTAACGCTCGGAGGAAAGTACAGCAACACGGCGGTTCTGATACATCAGCTCACAGACGCAACCTTGTGCTGATCAACATCAGCCTTTAGACTGATAAGGGGAAAGAAAGAGTCTACTCTACCCACCCAAAGAGAGCAAGGCTGTTTGTACTCTCTCAGGGCTCTGGCTGCTGATGGCAAGCTGCATGACTTGGATTCGAACCAGCAATCTCCCAATCATAGTGGCAGCGTTTTAAACAGTTGAACCACTCGGCACCCCCCAAAAAGTATGTTCTTCTTTGAGTTTTTGGTAGGGTTTTTTTACGAAGCAGAAATCTGCTTGTGTTTTATCCTCTGATTTTACCCATTGCATATCCCCAGCATCGTCCATTTCTACACCCCAGGTTGCCAGGTATTAAACAGTACAGCAGACCAGTACAGCAAGGCGCACCGTCTGCATCCTTTTAAAAGTATGACCTGAGTTTAAGCTTAAATTAATGTGTGTACCTGTATTTTCAGAGCAGTTGGCTTTTTTTTTTAGGATATTAGCTTTGTGTTAGCTTTGGCTAACACAGCCAGCAGTGTATCAAGCTAACATTTGATCTAGTTATATGCTGTATATACACCTTAGCTGCTGTATAATGTACAAACATTAAAAACATTGCAAACATTTACATTAGCTGATCATCTTACACAGTATGACTCGTTGTTGGAATGATCATGACCGGCAGTGTCTGGCTAGAAATGTCCATATGTACAGAAAACTGACATATGACATGCCAGTGTACAATTACACCGATATGTTTTAACTTTGTGACCTTTATTTTTGCTATGTTAACGTTTGTTTGGTGGGAAACTGAATGAGACTCTTCTTAATGATCTTTCTTCATTGACAGCGTCCAATCATCTAAAACCACTTAATTTAATATCAATATCCACTGATAAAAAAACTTAAACTTAAATCTCAATTAAACATTAGCTTAATCTTAGCTCAATGTCTATCTTGTCATGTTTTTTTTTACCCTTTTTTATATATGTATATGTGTATTGCTAAATAAAAAAAAATAAAATCATGCATTAAAGCAGCATTATATGAGAATGAGTTTTACTTGCTCCTCAGCTCCCCCTACATTCAAGAACAGGAATTCACTGTTTGAGCCATTACTGATAGACATGCTTTTCACATGCATTTCTGGACAAGCTGAGAGACATACATTACATCCACTGATAACAGCCAAGTGATAGAATCATGTGTAATCCTTTTTGTTTCATCAAAGTTGCATGGTGCACCACTAATCTCCTTGTTACAGTCACTGTAGCATTACTGCTAAATAATCAATTGTATTTTATATGTAAAATTATGGTTAAAATATTAAGGTAAAAGTGCTACATAATGATGCTTTAACGATGTTTCCTGGTGCCTGATGAGTAGTGTCCTATCTAGAGCAGTTTTGTATTCAGGGTTTCCAGAAGGAAGCGATGAGGACTGCACTGATTTCCTTCTCCAGGAGCAGTCGGGAACATTCTTCCAGAAACAGGAAACAAGTGGTGGAAGTGGGTTAAAGGTGGGTGACGGCTGGTGGGGAAGATGACTCAGGGGTGGAGCGGGGGGTGTTTTCAATACTCTGGGGAGCAGCGAGGGTCCGGGGTTAATTTGGGGAGGGGGCCGGAGTGGACGCTGATGTAACATGTGACCCCCAGAGGTGAACTTTGAACTGCTGGGCTGCACAGCTGGAGTTTGTATATCTGTGTGTGTGTGTGTGTGTGTAGAGAGAGAGAGAGAGAGAGAGAGTAGCTGGGAATAATTAGAGCCTGTGCCAGAGGTGGGAGGAGAGGACACAGAGTGTGTGTGTGTGTGTGTGTGTGTGTGTGTGTGTGTGTGTGTGTGTGTGTGTGTGTGTGTGTGTGTGTGTGTGTGTGTGTGTGTGAGTGTGTGTGTGTGTGAGAGAGAGTAATTTGTAAATCATGATGAAGCAGTAGTTTCAGTACAAAAACGCCAGTAAGGCTAGTAATGAGTGCTGTGCTCTCTCTCTCGCTCTCTCTCTCTCTCTCTCTTTCTCCTGCTTTCTCTCTCTCTCTTTCTCCCGCTTTCTCTCTCTCTATCTCTCTCTTTCTCTCTCTTTCTCCCACTTTATCTCTCTCTCTCCCTCTCTCTCGCTCTATCTCTCTTTCTCCTGCTTCTCTCTCTCTCTCTCTCTCTCTTTTTCTTTCTCTTTCTCTCTCTCTCTCTCTCTCTCTCTTTCTCCCACTTTCTCTCTCTCTCTCTCTTTCTCCCACTTTCTCTCTCTCTATCTCTCTCTTTATCCTGTTTTCTCTCTCTCTCTTTCTTTCTCTTTCTCTCTCTTTCTCCCGCTTTATATCTCTCTCTCTCCCTCTCTCTCGCTCTATCTCTCTTTCTCTCTATCTCTTTGGTTAATTAGTATGTGTGTGTGTGTGTGTGTGTGTGAGAGAGTAATTTGTAAATCATGATGAAGCAGTAGTTTCAGTACATAAACGCCAGTAAGGCTAGTAATGAGTGCTCTCTCTCTTTTTCTCTGTCTCTCTCACTCTCTATGGTTAATTGGTTTGTGTGTGTGTGTGTGTGTGTGTGTGTTTGGACCCAGGCCAGCTCTTGCTGACGTAAAGTCTGTAAAGTGTGTAAAGTCTGTCTGCTTAAACAGTGTGACTCACTCACCCATCAAGCTCTGTTTAGCCAGACATATGTTTTTTTTTTTTTTATTATTATCTTTACGGTGTGTTTTAACTCCATATCACAGCAGTTCCGGTGTGTCTGTGTGTGTGTTTGTGGGCGTGTGTGTGTGTTCAGCAGATCAGATCAGATGTTTAAATAAGCCACTGGTTTACTCGGCCACCCTTAGTGTCTCAGTGGTTGCAAAGGCATCTCTAAAGTGCTGTCTAAAATGATTTAAAAAAAAGTGACAAAGCGCCCTGGTGGCATTGTTGTGGCAGTTTAGATTTAACCCTCTATGGAAAAGTGTTGGCAAGTATTTGTTTATTAAACCACACCAAAAGTACTTTCTTGTCCTCAAAGGTTCACTTTTCATTGTATAATATTGGTCTTTACAGGGTCAGATTTGTTCCATCTAAACTACAAATTCTTTCCTAGCAACAGGAAGTACAGATATCGACCATTTAAACAGACATAAGGTACATTCTGTATTCTGTATCACTGTACTGATAGACAATATATATTTTAATTATACATTGTTTATTCGAAAGCCAGGCAATTTTGGATCATCAAGTTTTTGGCACATATTCAGTTGATGCTAATGTTTTTATAATCTTTACTGGTACCAAAAAACAAGAGTACAAAAAAAAAAAAAGACTTTTATTGAAAGGTACTCTATTGTACCGCAATATAAGGTACAGCTTTGTACTCTTTTAAGTACAAATCGGTACCACTTTAAAATAAGACTACCTTTATAAAGGGTTTATAACTGGGTTACAATTAGTTTATTAATGATTACTTATTAGGTTGTAAATGCCTTAAAAATCATTAATAATGAGTTATAACACATACGTAGAAAGAGCAACAATGACCTGTTGTTTGCCAAATAGTGAACCCACAGCCATCTATACTGTTGCCCTTTCTACGCATGTGTTATAACTGATTATTAATGATTTTTAAGGCATTTACAACCTAATTAGTAACCATTAATAAACTAATTGTAAACCAATTATAAACCCTTTATAAAGGTAGCCTTATTTTAAAGTGGTACCTACAAATCTGTACTTATTTTTCTTAGTGTAGGACGTTCAAGTGGGTTATAAATAAAAATATCAATCTAAAAATGTATATGGTCAATATTATTTAAAAAATAATTTCTAATAACTCTTCCAAATTAAACTTCTTTTTTTTTTTACTTTGAATCAAATAACTCATGTATTTAACTATTCAAAACATGTACTGGTCAAACTCAGGCAGCTTTACTTTTTTACAGATGTTTTTTTTTACAAGGTTTAAGCTGAAAATGTTTAAAAACTCATGTGACATTTAAAAAGCATGTTTAAAAGCAAGTTCACTAATTCATTTGATTTTCTCTCAAGAAAGTCTTTATTTTAAAGAAATGGTTGACTGCATGTTCAAATAATTTATATTTATGACAAAAAAAATCACTCCTCTTAATGGCACTCACCCCCGTTACTGTAGCTCACTCCTGTTACTGGCACTCACTCCTGTTACTTTTTATTTTTTGAGAAACAGGAATGAAAATAACATGAATGAGCTTTTTTTTATTTCAAATGTGAATTCCACTTTCAGACATATACTGGAAACTTAATATTCTAAAACACCAATACATTTTCTTTGTTGCATTATTCTGTTTAAAAGGCTGCAATAAACATGCTTCATTATTAATATGCATATGTTCGGTATCTGGACTGAGGAGGTTAAGTGTTTACTGTAACTCCGCCACATCCCTGTTCCTGCTGTTAATGAGGGAGGTTTAGAGTTAATCCTATTGGAGCAGACCTGGACCCTCGCCCTCTCGTTAAGGGAAGATGTGGGGGATTACATGTACTCCGCACTTGCCAGGAGTGTGTGCAGGGAGGTTTATATGAGTTTCATGATGTTCGTTCGTGGGCATCCTTTAACAGTAGCCACGGCTCTGACATGACCCTCTTCAGTACTTTTAGTACTTTAGTACACTAAAAATCAATTGTACTTCCTGTATCAGTACTCCAATCAGAAGAGCTTAGGGAGTAAAGCAAATAATGTAAAAGTGTACTATTTATTTCATTTAGTTTGACTTTTATTTCACTGCAGACAGAATGAACCCACGATATTTCATGTTTTATCGGCTCATCTTGATTTCATTTTTTTTTATGAAGAAACACATAAGGAATCATGTAGTAACTTAAAAGTGTTAAACAAACCAAAATACTCTGTGAAGAAGCATTTAGGTGCTCTTATCTGGGGAGCTGTTAACTTGCAGTTTCTAGTCTAAGTTGGTAAGTCTGATAAATGTATCCTGTACAACACACTGAAAAAAATGTGGAGTAGGATTTACTTAAAAAAACCTTGTACACGTTTTACACACAGAAATACTAAGTAAATTTAACATAGCATTTTTTTAAGTAAAATTTACTTGCATCTCCTTACAGTTTTTATTAGTAATACCAAAGTAATATTTACCACTGAAAGCAAGTATTTTTTTACTTAGTTACATTTTGATTAAAATTTCTGGTAAAAAACTAGTACACATATTACACTAAAAACTCCAAGTATTTTGTTAATAATGGGCACTGCTTAAAACACCTCCCTGAAAAATGAAGACACACAATATCCACAAAATATAATTTTATTTTTAAACACAAAACACACAGAAAAATTATGGGCATTTTGTAAGAGTACTGCTTAACTGGTTAACTGCTTAACAAATGTCCACTTGACCTGTCTTAGTTTTATCTTCTATCCCAATTTAGCTTAGCTCTTGCTCTATACAATTAAGAGAAGTAATCCAGAAACAATTGATCACAGAATGATATAAAATGAACTCAAACATCTCACGAGACAATATTCAACCACATATGAGGAACACTGCTTTCTTCAGACCAGAGATTCAGAATCATTTTTTGGGTCAATTTATGTAAGAATCTGCTCGTGTGTGTGTGTGTGTGTGTGTGTGTGTGTGTAAATGGTAGAGAGGAATGCATTAGCCTTGGGTCCTACACATGACTGAAAAGGTTTGCAAGGGAACCCACTAAATCGGCATATAGTGCACTAAATAAAATATTTAAAATATTCAAAGAATAAAATTCTTTAAAATCAAAAAAGAAAGAGGCAAAAAGCTGTACATTATTGAAGTCGTTGAACAAACCTAGCAAGATACATAACTCAAAGACTTATGAACAGACTTCAAAGCATCTGTAACATACAATGGCATGTTCCCCTTACAGTAGTAGGTTTACTCTCAAAGGACCCACTTTGGAGAGAATGTTAAACTTTAAGTCATCCAAATGCTAAAAGTACATTTTGAAACACTTGAAAGGTCAGTTATGCTCCAAACGGAGATGCACATTTAATGAGTACACAAAGCACATGAGCAGAATGCAAGTATTGGTGAGTGTTTTGGGTCCTATAAATGGTGCAAAGGCTGAGAGGGAACTTACTAAATGGACCTATAGTACACAGTTATGAAATTCAAAGAAAGAGTGCAAATCTTTAAAGAAAAAAAAAAGCCACCAACCTGCACAGGCCCATTTTTACACTATTCAAGTCAATAAATAAACCTACAAGAGCAAGACGCATAACTCAAAGCCTCTTGTAACAAGTTATGAACAACTTCACAATAAAGTCAATTGCATCTGCTGCATGAGCTGTAGTCACATTTTCCTTTTACATTAGCAGTTTCCTTCGCAGAGAATCTACTTTAGCAGAGAACTTTAAATCATCCAACTCCAAAAGCAACTTTTGAAACACTTCAAATGTATATTTCAATTTTGGAGGATAACTGAGATTCAGTGAGTACACAAAGCCCATGAGCAGAATGCAAGCATTGGTGAGTGTTTTACAACCACCCAATACCTCTGTACCATCAATCACAATGATGACATCAGTTGGCGGGGCACCCTCTGCAGCATTGCCCAGCACAAGGATCTTGATCACACTGTTTTTGATGTCTTGTTCGATGACATCCTTGGAGACATCCTGCTAAAACACAACACAATAGTGCTATAGTGGTCAAAAACTGAACAACCTACACATCCAACTGCTGCTATTGTAAAAGGGGTGGGGCATACACACACCTGGTAGTCTTTAATGAGCTCCTCTGTTGATTCTCCCAGGAAATGGATCAGACAACGGATGACCGCATCACGGCTATCGATCTGTTGCTATATAAAAACAAGAGCATAAATAACTACAGTGGTCAAAACATAAAGGGAACACCAAAACAATGAAATGCCATTCCAAGCAAATTATTCTTATGTGAAATCAGCCTGTCCACTTGGGAAGCAACACTGATGGTAAATCCATTTCACTCACTGTTGTTTAAATTTAAAATGCAACAGGCAGACATGACAGTTTATTTACAAGACACCCCCTAAAAATGAGTGATTCTGTAGGTGGCATCCACAGACCAATCTGTTCTGCTCCTTTTTGGCTGATGTTTTAGTTGCATTTGCATTTTGCCTGTCTCATGCCTTGATGAACTTTAAGGTGGTGACTCACTCGCTGGAGTCACTCAGGTAGTGCAAGATGGCTTCAATGTCAGCTGTGTCTCTGTGAAGTATACAGAACATGCAAGAGACAGGCTAGTACATCAGGGGATATGGAGGGGTTCATAAAACCCAGCAGCAGGATCACTACCTCCTCCTTTGTGTAAGGATGTACAGAAGAAACACTGCAAGCTCCCTGTAAAATGAGCTAGAGCAGGACACTGAAGAGCATGTTTCTGCTCAAATGGTCAGGAACAGGCTCCAATAGTAGAGTATTAGGGCCCAATGTCCACATGTGGCCTGTGCTCGCAGCCCAACACCGTGGAGTGTAATTTGCATATGCCAGAGAATATCAAAACTCACCATTGGGCCCTGCACACTTCACAAATGAGAGCAAGTTCACACTGAGCACATATAACCAATGTGACAGACCCTGGAGACAGGATGTAGAATGTTATGCTACCTGCTAAAGCATCTGTGAAAAGCACAGGGAGCAAATGGTGAACAAGTCAATTTTGATATTCTGTGGCATATGCAAACTGCACTCCACTTTGCTGGGCTGTAAGCAGATGCCACGTGTGTTGAACGTTGGGCCCAAATACTCTCCAAAGGAGGAGGTAGTAAGCTGCTGGGGTGTATGACATGTCACCTAACAGACTAGCCTGTTTCCTGGTGTGTCTTGTATGTTCAGTACACTTCAAAGACACAACAGATGTTCTTGCCACAGCTCACATTGATGAGCTCAATGTCTTGTATGAATTGTGCTACATTGTGCAATTATTATTATTTGCCATGACTTGAGCAACTCCTGTAGGTGATAGTCACCACCTGTTTCCTCCTGAGGTGGGGCACTTCATAAAAAAACAAATGTCACCAAATCAACAACCAGAAAGGAGAACAGATATAGTCTGTGGACACTAGGCTTGGGCAGTATGACGGTATTTTGGTATACCGCGGTATTTAAATATGATGACGGTATTTTAAAATAGTAACGGTATATTAACCACGTGACGTTTTCTGCAGCGCCAATTTTCCACCTTGAAAACTGGGACAGTTTAAACATCCTGCACATTCATAACCGGGAGGGGTTGGCGGTTGGAGCTCACTGATTGGTAGTTGAGGTTCTCCTGTGGTGATAACAGGATGAAAAGGCTAGAAGACAGTGGCAGCGCTAGCAATGAGTCTATCAAGTTAGTTTCCAAACAAACACCACTGCAGTTTGGCAACATTTTGGATTTCCAAATGAAAAGGGAGACCTGAAACCTGAATGAACCGGTATGTAAGACCTTCCTACAAAAAGTCTTGCAAAAGATGGAAATGCTCAAACATTCTCATTGTAAAACGAAGCATCCTTCCACTGCCGCGCAGATTTGAGCTCCAAGAGCAATGTGGCAGCTGCTAATAACAATACACGATGAGCTACCTTTAAATTTAACAAAAATCAAACCATAAATAAAGGAATAAATTAACAATAAATATTTGTATAATTATATAGAACATTTATCTAATATTTATAGAGGGTTATGTTTAGGGCTGTATACCCGACTGTGTCAGTCGAATCGGATTCGTTTACCCATCATCTCTCAGACAGCCCCGCATTTCACCGCGTTTCAGTGAAAATCAAAATCAAGCTGGAAGCACTAAATATTATTGGATATTTATATATCTGTAAAAAAAAAAAAAAAGATGAGCAACCAAAATTAGAGCTCTATTTAATTACAGACATAATGTCCAACTGAGAGAGTTTAAACAGTGCTGCTCACAAATAATTAGCCTATCTAAATAAATGTAATAATAAAAAAAAATTAAATGATACAAAAATAAAACGAATTATTTTTCGTTAGGAATAAATCATTAAAAATATATTTTGAATTATATATTTTGAATTCGGTATGGCGGTATGAAAAAGGTCAATACCGCCCAACCCTAGTGGACACCACCTGCAGAATTCCTGTCATTTCAGCATGTTGCCTTTTAAATTTGCCAAACAGTAGGTGAGATGGAGTCACCATCAGTAGAGTAAGATACATCAAGCCCGTGCATTTCCTGGATCCATGTGATGTCAGGTGAACACCCCTTTAGGAGACCTTCGGTTAGGAGACCTTTAGAGTCTTTAGGTTGAGAATAAATGGAGTTCCCTTGGCGCTGTAGATGGCGGTAGCACACATCTTATGCAAGCCATCACCAAATGCCAGAGAAAGAGAAGGAGGATGGGACAACGCCTCCTTAGGCGACCAAACGAGCACACTCCTTTGTATTGGATGTGCGGAGTTTGAATTACCTTACTCTACTAAGAAAACTGGTGTTACCTTAAAGGAACAGTCCACTGTACATCCATAATGAAATGTCTTTTCTGAATTGAGATGAGCTGATCAATACCTCCTAGTCAGTCAGATGTGCTGTTATTCCTGTTAGCATAGCTAGGCTCAGCATGGCCACAGGTATTTTTGGGGACTTAAGTTAGATTCGACCACGTTTTCACCATTTACATACGCTTATATTACCAATTACACAAAACCTAGTTTAGTAAACAAAATTAAACGTGGCAGTTTATGCTATAAAAATGGGCACTAAAATGAAAGGCAGAGCACACACAAGGTGCAACTACACCTTTAAATATAGTGCCCATATAGTGCCTCCTGGTAACTAGATCTTTTAAGGAACATTTCTGATCAAATACAAGCACACAGCACAAATGAACAAAGCCTGAATCCCCCTCCCCACGACAACAAACAACGGTACCATTAGAGATTGTGTGTTGATCACACTGATCAAACAAACCGGCTCTGGCATGATGACCATGACATACATCCTTAAAAATTGTGAGACAAATGAAACGGGTAAGTAGACTCTATATTATTAAGATAAATGTGTTAGAAATTAACAGATTGTTCTTTTTTTTTTTTTTTTTTTTACCTGACTGAGCGACTCCAACACGCTTTTCATTTTTGCGCCTGCAGTCCCACCCTTGGACTTGAAAATTGTCAGGAGTTTTGGAGTGTAGAAATCCATCTTGGTCAAAAAGGTTCGGTCCAGGTGGATAGTTGTGATCCTTTTGAACTCCTCCTTCACCTAAAAACAAACAAACACACAAGCACACAACACACAGGCACACGCATTGAAATGTTTTAGCTTGGAAACGGTATATATCATGTAGATGTTTTTTCTAGCTCATTTTGACTTCTTGTTATTGTATTTATGTACCGTTGATTTCATATAGTTGTGTGTATATATTATTGTGTGTATATACACAATAAAGCTACATCAATGGATTTAAGACCTTGCAAATTAATTTACTTCAAAATATCTAATGACCTAGTGACTGCCATGAAAATGTGTCACAAACATTCATGTTTACCTGAGATTCATAGAAAAGGGCAGGCCATCTCTCCATGACACCTGGGACAGCAGGCATCTGGTTGACAACCTCCAACCGTCGATATGGAAAAGTCTTCTCCATTTTCTCTCTGATGATCTTGTTGTTGTTGGTCTTTTTCACTTCTGTGAGTAGAACCACCCTCTCTTCTTCCATTGTTTCGTTTGTTTCTCCAAGTGGCAATGGCGGCAAATAATTTACTTCTGCCTTTTTGGGCCTTTTGAGGCCTTTGGGACTGGAAGTCATCTTTCTTGAAGAGTTCACCTCTAGCTCTGGGCAGGCAATTTGGAGCCCTCTTACTTTTGCCCGATAATTGCCCATTTTATACTTGATTCTTTGTTGCCATCCATACATGCCATTGAATGAGCCTGGCTCTTTGAGGCACGGATACTTCTCAACCAAGGCCTCAACAACATTGATCACTTGGATTCCTGTTGGGTAGGCCGTGTATTGAAATATTCTCTCAGCTAATTTCTCAAGGACGCTGCTTGTCACTTTCGGATTGTTTAACAGGGTTCCATTGGAGTGGTAAGCTCTGTTTCCTGCATCCAGCATAAGCTGAGTGTCAAAGGAAAATGGTGGAATTTCGAACTGTCTTGGCCATGGTTGGGAACGGTATGATGGACTTTCATCGGATGATGATGAGAGCAAAATGGTGTCCTGAGATGCTAAAGATGTGAATGACAGGCCATCTGATTCTGGTAAGTTGTCATCCTTTTCTTCCACTGCGCTGAGATTTACAATGACTGGTTCAACTTGGACAACTTTCAGGGAACCCATGTCTTGCACATCTTCTATGGAGGCCAATGTGAAGAACTGACCCCCAAACTCCATATCTTGATACATTAGAGTAAAGCCATCTGGAATGCTGAATGTGCTCTGGATGACGAGTTTGAGATCCTGTATAGAACTGGGGATACCAGATGGCAGAAGCAATTTATGAACTGTATGATCATCAAAAATGATCCGTAGCTTTGCTGGGGTGGACATCTGAGCAGGCAGGAAGACACTGAAAAAAAAAAGAAAAAAAATCCATTTAGTTCATTGACAAAAAAAAAATCCATTCCAAATTCCATTGCTTATTTAAAAGAGAGTGTTGATGTGGTGTTTTAAGGTAACAACTCGTCGTCCTGCGATAGTGTACATAGCCAGTGGATAGAAATCAAGTAGTTCTTTGGGCTCAATTATTTGGTTGTTGCCTGTGTAGTCTAGCTCATAGCTCCTGAGGTGCTCGTTGTACCATCCATTTAGTAGTTTGACAACAAACAATATGCTATCAAAAACCAAGATGATCTGACAAACTTCAGCAAAGTCAGGCAAACCTGCAGTTGAACCGTAAGACAGCAACATTCCTGGCGCATAGCTTGTACCCGAGATGGCCACCTTGTTTGAGACATGGACCATTGTGACGTTTGGATACTTGCGCAGCAACAAGTCTTTAATGGCCTCATTTAGTACATCTAATGACACTTGTGATGTTTTTGTAACAGACACAGATTGTTTGAGTACACTGTTGTCATGGAGACACAGTGCAACCATGAGTTGGTGTCTATTGGCGAGGGACAACAGTATGTTCTTAAAAGAGCCAGTTTGTCTGACAATTTTTTTGAAAAAGCTGTGCTTCGCTTCAAATCGCATTGTCCACAAGGCAGACAATGGTCCAAATTCCCTTATGAGCTCAGGATAATGCTCAATGAAGTGGTGTTTGGGAATTAGTTTGTCTTGGGGGAACACATCCAGAAATCTTTGCCGGTGTTCGGCGATCTTTGTGTCCAAGTAGCAGATGCTTTCCTCTGTGTGAGCTGGGGACATGACTAGCTCCACTATATCCTTCAGAACCATTAACACCTGCCATACTGGATCACTCTCAGGTACTCTCAACCCAATCAAAAAAGGCAAAAGACGCAGCAGACACCAATTTTCATGGGCATTCCCCCCTACTGATCTTTTTGCAGCAAAATTAGTGGGGACCAAATGTGGGCGGTTTGTTCGGTCAGTCCACTTGTAAGGGAACTGAGCAAGTAAGTTATTGAATTCCACCAAGGAAAAATACTTGTTCTTGATGAACGAATTCAGTGACAATGCCAGCTCTAGGGGAACAACACCCTCAAGAAGGTCATGTAGGACATCAGGAGGGTAACCAGATGTCACATCAAAATAACACAGCTTTTCAGACAGTGCACACTGATTTTTCACCCCGTAGCATGGACTAAGAGAAGGACTTGATAAAGCTGTCTGAACATGCATGGTGTGCTGCTCTTGACTTCTTCGCTGAAAAACTCCTGATCTCACCTCTGTTGTCTGAAACATAGAGCGCTCTCCCAGACAAAATCGACAGACATGAGGTCCTGTGAAACTTTCAACAAATCCTGCCACAGCATGAGCACCCAAATTGTCAGCCACTACGCTCACCACAGTGCCTTTGATCACTTTCCCAAAACTTGGAATAAAAAGACCATCTTTCTCTAAGCTTTGAAGATCCCGCAATAGTGGCTCTAGCACTGCCTGAAATCCAAACTGTTTGGTGTCACTGGCCTTACAGAGAATGGCTAAGTATATACTTGTCAATGACGATCTTGCATGTGCTGGGATGTTGCCTAACACCCAATACACAGCAGTGACTTTGTGAATCTTACGGGATGTTCCCAGGGGGTTGCAGATCTCAAAGTCATCGATGTACAGGATAAGACTCAATCTATCCTCATCAGCAGCGAAAAAATCATTTTTCTGAAAATGAGACCCATCTTGAAATGACTGATATTTTAACACACTGTCTGAGCTCCTTGTACAAACTAGATGCTTTTCTGGAGAATTCTTAAGTATCTGTGACAAGGACTGCAGTATAGGAATATACTGGAATGTTTTATTTTCCTTCTTGTTCAGAATGTATTCTTTCGGTTCCACAACTGGAAAACGTGACTTCATATATTCCCTCCTCCTATATGATGTAGTAAAAGGACCATCTTTCCTTAAAGCTGAACTAATAGGGTGTGACTCACACAAGTTGCTCACCAAATCGCCTAACAGAACTGAATCCAATTCACAGTTGTGTTTCTTGAAGGTTGACTCGACAACATGTCTCAAAACCGGTCCAGATGAGGAGCAGGATATGAACTGTAACTCATCTACAATTTCATCAATGCACTTGTTCGGCACATTGTAACAACTCTCCAACTTTAGAAAGAGCAGTCCAAGTCTATCCTGTATAACTTCAGACAAATCCTCACATGGTTCAACAAAAACCTCTGTATCCACTTCAGAAATCACTGGATCATGCTGGATGATAGGAGTATCTGAATGTGTTTTCAGGAGCTCAGGTCTAAAGTCTTCATGCGAGTGCTGGTGTGTGCCATGTTTTCTGTGCTTATGAGTACAAAAGGTTGAATAGATGTTTGTACTGAAGTTACAGTTTTTGAACACACACTGAACAATTTCAAACCTCTTCAGATGACTGTGTAAATGTTCAAAATACTGTTTCTCTGAAGAGAAGGACACTAAACTGCAGCGCTGACAACTGAACGAAACTACCACCTTTGGTGGTGCAACTGATTCCACATGATGACGGGATAGATGGAGCTTGAGAGCATTAAACGTCTTAAATGAACAAGGACAATTAGAATATAGGCAAGGTATGGACTGAGTAAGGCCACTGTTTCCATGTTTGAGTCTGTAGTGCTTGAAAATATCAACCCTTTTATTTGAGGCAAAGCTACAACGTTTACACAGCCACCTCATGGTGGGACACCTAGGGTAAAAAATAAAAATAAAAAACTTGTAAAATTATATTTCTGGTGCACAAACGCACATGCGCGCACACACACACACACACACGCACGCACACAAGTAATTACTGAGGCAAAAGGTGAAACCCCCGCGGAAAAGCGCTGGCCAAGGGCATAGTTACTGAGGCAAGTAGCTAATGCTAGTGAGGGCCATATACTACACAGTAAGCTCGGCTAGCCTCGTGGTAACTGAGCCAAGTAGCTAATTCTAGTGAGGGCCATAGACTACACAGTAAGCTCGGCTAGCCTCGTGGTAACTGAGGCAAGCAGTTAATGCTAGTGAGGGCCATATACTACACAGTAAGCTCGGCTAGCCTCGTGGTAACTGAGGCAAGCAGTTAATGCTAGTGAGGGCCATATACTACACAGTAAGCTCGGCTAGCCTCGTGGTAACTGAGGCAAGCAGTTAATGCTAGTGAGGGCCATATACTACACAGTAAGCTCGGCTAGCCTCGTGGTAACTGAGCCAAGTAGCTAATGCTAGTGAGGGCCATATACTAGCTCGGCTAGCCTCGTGGTAACTGAGCCAAGTAGCTAATTCTAGTGAGGGCCATAGACTACACAGTAAGCTCGGCTAGCCTCGTGGTAACTGAGGCAAGCAGTTAATGCTAGTGAGGGCCATAGACTACACAGTAAGCTCGGCTAGCCTCGTGGTAACTGAGGAGTTAGCAAATGCTAACGGGAGTCATATAATACACAGTAAACATGGCTAGCCTCATGGTAACTGAGAGGAGGTAGCTAATGCTAGCGGGAGAATAGACTAGGGCACTTTGTCATAAAGCTGGGGGGTTAGCTAAATGCTATCCGGAGAAATTAGCAAACAATAGCGGTGGCCAGGCGCCGAGTTAATTAGCCGCGGTAGCTAACGCTAACACGATACCGGGGCGGCTCATATTACACACAACACACTTATACCCATATCAACACTCTTATACCCATATCACATTATACACTTCAACATTTACTTATTTCCCACCTGGATAAAAGGATGAAGAAAGACGCGTTCAGCAATCATCTGACAGGCAGTACCTGTTATCCCAGAGCCACACTCTAGCGCCCCGCATTAAGTTGGGGCGTGTCTAACGTCTGACGTCACACGAGCGTTCTTTTGGCAACATTTTACTTGAATTTCTTTAGTTAATGTAATGATGACAACATTTCAGTAATTTTTACTACAGTTACTACAGTTAAATTTACTGAATGTATTTAACTAAATGGGAAGACACACAATTACGCAGAAACTCCAAGTATTACACTGAATTATACATTACATTTTTGAGTAATTCTCAGAATTGATGTTTTCATGTAGAAATTACTTTAATTGTCCTTGTTGTATTTACAAAGTCAAAAAATCATTTTTTACAGTGCAGAGGAAACTCTTAGTCTTCCTTTCCTATGGCTGTCCTGATGAGTGCCAGTTTCATCATCACATCTTTGATGGTCTTCATGGCTGCAATTGAGGATGATTTCAAAGTTATTGAAATGTTTTGGATTGACGGAACTTAAAATTCTTAAAATAATATTTTTCTTCACTTAGTTGAGTAGTTTTTTTTTGCCATAGTATGGATTAGAATATCACTAAACATTAACCACCCAAATCCACCCAACACAATAGTTTTACATATCATGAAAACTTAACATTGCAATGATGTTTTTTAGTTTAGTTTTTGCAGGGGGTGGTTGCAAATATATAAGATGAACCATTTTTGTTATATGATATGTTGATTACACTAATTAAGGCATGCAGAATAAGTTTAAAAAAAAAAAAAAAACTTGTAACAATTTTTCCTAGATCTTCCTAGAACTTTAAAATGGGTCAATTTGACCTGTAACATAACAGGAGGGTTAAGGTGGAACGGAAAAATTAAATAAAATAGAGTAAAAGCTAATAAAAGCTAATTTCAGCTCCCCATCACAGAGAAATTAAGGAACACAAAATAATAATTAATTTCTGCACCACCTACCCTAGTTAACCAGCAGTTAGGTTACTGAACTTTAGAGCTCCTGATGATGTATCAGGTGCTTGAAGGGTTTCCCAATTCTTACGAGGAGGATTTCACCCCTTCCCCTTCTAACTATATTTTAAGGGGAAGGGTTACACTCGAAAAGAAGGGATAGGGGTAAGTGATGAAATGGGATTGGGTCCATGACAGATCCTTGTCTTCTTTCTGAATCTCTACAGGAGTTCTCTGGCCTTCTGTAATGTTGTAAAAATCGTCTTCTAAAATCGTTTTAAATTCATTTAGCATTCCTGTATTTACAGATTTCCTTCTCCTTCTACCATCTCCTGCCTTCATTCTTTTTTTCTCTCTCTCTCTTTTTCTCTCAGCCAAAAAAAATCCCTTCATCAACCACCTATAAACTCTTAAACGGTGAGGTCATGTGTGAGGAGTCTCGACTTATCTCTGCGTGGGTTTCTCGGTTTGAGCATGTAAAACAGGCTACTGGAGTCGCACTAAAAGCAAACATCTATAAAAACAAATCAGCCCCCGCGATCGAGTGACTTCATCGTCCTCAGGCAGATAACGACACTGTGTGGCGGGTCAGGAGGGCAAACAGGTTTTTTTTTTACAGATTTAAATCACAGTCTATTGCTAAAAGACTCCAGGACTTTCCCTACATTACTTAACCCTTGTGTGGTTAAGTCATATTTTTGTTACTCGTTTACTTTGTTAATTGTATTTAATTCAGCAAAATTAAGCAATTCTACATTAAAATGCTTTACACATGCTTGCTTCACCTAAATTGCAAGCAATATAAACAGCTTACATGGTTAATATTTGCCCTTTATCTTTCTTATGTTACATTTCTTTCAAAAAGTGCTACTCTTTTTTTTATTAGTTTTTTAATAAAATGGAAAAGAAAATGAATTAAACTCAAGATATGAGTAGAAAATGTGTTTAGTTTCAAATTTACAAATAAAGCAATGTTTATTAGCCCTTGGCCAAACATACTGTATGTAATATAAATGTGCGGGGGGGGGGGGGGGGGTGTACAGTGTGTGTTTATCGAAAATGTGTTTTGATATATGTTTTTCACAAAAAATGAGCCAATGCCAATGAGTTTGAGTTAGAAAAAATATTTTTATAGTATCATTTGATGAAAAATGAAAATGAGTCCCACAGACCCGAACACCACACAAGGGTTAAACAACGCTTCTTTAAGGGTTCTTTTTTAAAGAAGGCAATGCTCCTGTGGAGAACTATAAGAGCTCGGATACTAATTGGGGGTGAGATGTTTGCATTTAAAGTCTTTAACTTCAGAAAATGCCAGAAAATGATTGGATAGTTAAATGTTTTAGTTACTTACTGTATTTTATCCCATTCTTCTTGAAAAAGGCAGTCATGCCTTTCCAAAATGTGCAGCATGTGGTTTTGCATTGTTTTGCTAAGAAATGCATCCATGGATATCTTGGTCAAAAAAATGTAATATCATTGAAAAGTTACTTTACTTCAGTAATCCAGTTCAAAATGTGAAACTCACATATATTATATAGATGTATTACACACAATACAGCCAATGAAAACCTAAAAATCAGTGTCTCAGAAAATTAGAATATTATACAAGAACAATTGGTATCTTTATGGACAGTGTGGGCAGTATGCCAAATCCTGCTGGAAAATGAAATCCACATCTTCTTAAAAGTTGTCAGCAGGGGAAAGCAATCAAGCTGCATGGTTAATGGTTGACAGCTCGCCTATAAAACACTAAAATAGGGCCTTTTTTTTTAGTTTTTAGTGACATTTGGAAATGTAACTCAATTTTATACAAATATAGTACTATGGTATATTAATAATAATGGTATAATAAAGTAATCCCTTTCACATCGAATACGATTTCTATTATACTGAAAACAAATTGATGCATTTTTGAAGGTAGTAGAGCCTAATAGAAGGTCATAGAACACAAATATTGAAGGCATATTTCATGCTGAATCAGAAATTGTCATATTGCAGTGAATTCATAACCATTTGGTCAATGGAACTCCATTCTTTGATGGAGCTTTTAGAGCCTTAAACATCTGATTTTATCCACCACCACTCTGAACTGTGAAATCTGGCTGGGTATGTTTTTTCTTGAATGGAATCGCTCTAAATTACATTAAACACGTCTAAACCAGTTATTTTTGCAGAGGAACAGGCTTTTACAGCGTCTTTTTTGGCTCGTCGGGCTTCGGTGGGAGTCAATCAGGGTAACATGCATGGAAAATAGCTCAGTGTTTATTGGACTGTATGTTCGTTTTTTGAAAAGTGACTGGAACCCGTAAGAAACTCTGAAATGTGTGTGATTGACATTGTCTCCATCGCAGGGTCGTTCAGAAAATAGCAGTAGCTTTGGTGGCTAGACAGAAGTTGACGTCAGAGCTGGTTGTTTGCCATAAGTGTTGAAATGTGGTGAATAAGTTGAATCTGTGGAGTAAAAACAGTGAAAATCATTAGGTGGTAAAAACCTGAGGTGAACTGGTTCAAATACGCTGCTGAAAAGTCCAGTAATTCCCGGCTCACACTACAGGATAATGGAGACGATCATGAAAAAGTGGAGTTATGTATCGTAACTAAGTTTTGGGAGTTGATCCACGCCCTCGCTCCTCCCACTTCCTTCCCTATTTAAACCGTCACTTCCTCTGTACCTGCTCGCTGAGCAACCTCACACCCACCTCCTCCCCATCTTCCTCCTTCTTTAATTTTATCCTTTATCCTCATGTTTCTCTTCGTGAGAGGGGGGGCTTCGGCTTCATGCTTTACAGCTAAGCTGCCCAGAACTCCACCCCAACTCTTTGAGTTCGCTCCCCATCTTTTCTTCTTCTCTGCCCAGTCAAGGGCGTGGGTCAATACTAGCAAAACCCAATTTCAGGGTGATTGTAAATGATGATCTTCTCAGATTATTCTGTATATAGTCCTTTATATATCTTTACCCCTTTCATCTTCTGTCAGAGAAGGCAGGCCTATATACAGTTGCAAGAAAAAGTATGTGAACCCTTTGGGATTATACTTGGATTTCTGCATAAATTGGTCCTTAAATGTTTTCTGATCTTCATCTAAGTCACAACAATAGACAAACACATTCTGCTTAAACTAATACCACACAAAAAAAACGGTAACACTTTCTATGAATGTCATCTTTATTAGACTCTATAACTACATTCATAATATATTATAATGCATTCATAAGGCATTATAAACATGGCTATATATATTTATAAAAATGCATAACCCACTAAAGCCATGTTTATTAAGCATTATAACTTGTGATCATAATACATTATAAGATATGCTTATGATATACATGTTAAAATAGTATATATATATATCGTTAATAATCTAGTCCCACAATGAAAGTCTGTCACTTTACTTAGAGCGCACAAAGACCTGTTATAATACATTATAATTGACTATAAATAATATTATATTCAAGACAAGTATAATTTATGAGTGGTTAAAAATATATTTATAGGATTATTGAGGGTGTGTTTATAAGTTAGAAGCTGTTTTAGTCATGATACAAGTCTACAAGCTGGGACTGAGTTTCTTGGTATTGATGTATAACATGTTATAAACACAGCTATTAATGCATTATAATCACAGTTAATGATGCATAATAAACATGGCTATGATGAATTATAGAGTTTTATAAATATGTATAGCCATGTTTATAATGCCTTATGAATGCATTATAATGTGTTATAAATATGTTTATAGAGTCTTATAGAGATGACATTCATAGAAAGTGTTACCAAAAAAACTTTATGTTTGCATGGATTTATTAAACATAACATGTTAATATTCACAGTGAGGGTGGAAAAAGTATGTGAACCTTTGGATTTAATAACTGGTTGACCCTTCTTTGGAAGCAAAAACCTCAACCAATCGTTTCCTGTAGCTGCAGATCAGACCTGCAGAACAGTCAGGAGGAATTTTGGATCATTCCTCTTCACTAAACTGTTTCAGTTTTGCAATATTCTTGAGATATCTGGTGTGAATCTCAATTGAATTGAAGTCAGGACACTCCAGAAGGCGTATTTATTTTCTTCTGTTGAAGACGTTCGGTTGTTGATTGACTCTATGTTTTGGGTCGTTGTCCTGTTGCATCCTCCATCCTCTTTTGAGCTTCAGTTGGTGGACAGATGGTCTTAAGTTTTCCTACAAAATGTCTTGGTAAACTTGGGATTTCATTTTTCTGTGATGACGGCAATCCGTCCAGACCCTGAGACAAAGCAAAGCAGCCCCAAACCATGATGCACCCACCACCATGTTTCACAGTTGGAATGACATTTTTAAGGAGGTGTGCTGTGCCTTTTTTCTCCACACATAGCGTTGTGTGTTCCTTCCAAACAACTCAATTTTTGTTTAACCTGTCCACAGTATCACAATGGGATTTTTCTTGCAACTGTATAGTGTGCAGGTTTTCATTATGTAATAATGTTAAGGGATAAAAAAATAAAAATAAATAAAAGCCCCCTAATACTACTAAGTGGTTAGACCACCCTTAACAACAATTGCAATCAAGTGAGAATCAAGTCTTTCACAGCACGGTGCAATTTGCTGAGATCTTGTTTTTGTAGTAAGATATTATTTTATAGATATTATAGATATTATATATAATCTGTTGCTGTGTAGGTGTGTGTATGCATGTGTAGGTGTGTGGATGCATGTGTGTGTGTGTGTGGTAAGTGAATTATGCTGCTGTTGGGTAGTGAATAGCCTGTGTACGTGTGAGTTAGTGAGTAAGTATAAAGGAGCGCAGCGCTGTACAGATTTCCTACAATGTTTCTGTTGCTACTGGTTAAATAAACCTTCTTATCTGTGTTTAGATTCAGATTGCGCCGCAGTCTGCGCTCCGAGCCAAGACGTTGCATCATGAAGTGTATCTGAAAAATCAGAGCAGCCATGGTAACTATCAGAACAATCGCGGTGAGCGAGGTTACGCAGCGGCACTGTGATCACAGCCTAAAATTAGGAGCACTGCTGGTATTTACTGTAGTAACAGCTTTAATGAGCCGAGAGCAAACGTCTGCACAGGCCAACAGAGCAGGAATTCTCAACTGAAGTCTCAGTGGTGGAGCAGTGAAGTCGCTATTATATTTTATGGTCAGAGGTTCTCCGTAGCTAATCATGGAATGACGCTACAAATTTGGCGTTTTTGTGAAAAGCATTCAGTTTAGCTTGCTAAAAAAATCAGGCCAGGTTATGCCAAGCTCAGACTACACGACATTTTTGTCCCTCACAATGTTCACTATGTCAGATTAAGCAAGTCTACATGTTAGTCACCGACCAATCATTGTCCGCCTCCTCGCGTGACTTCGTAGATCATCGCCAGGGAGTAGCATAGAATCTGACAATCATGGCTAAAGAAGCCCTTTGCGTGATGGAAGTGCTTTTGTGCTGAAAAAACTAAAAAAAGGGGGAAAAGCGACTGTTGGCTCATTCCTGGGTGACCCAAATGGACATTACATGCTTTTTATACTCCAGAGAGAACTTAAGGTGTGGTAAAGATGTAGCTACTTGGGTGTCAGTGCCTGTAAACAGAATATTTAATGGATGATGTAGATTATTAGATGATTATTAGATTATTCTTCTGTTTTTCTGGTCTAGTGAACTGCAGGAGCACCTCCCCGAATTATTTTTCCGTGTTTACATCTGCGCTCCACAGAACACTCTGTCTTCCTATTGGTCAGAGTCAGGGAGCTCGTCGTGGAGCAGCATGTGTCAAACTAGCCGATAAAATACAAAAAAATTCTAACATGTTAGTCTTTCCGTCGGACGCTCTGACGGCGTCGCTCACGTCAAATTACTGCTCTTTGACTGTGTCACACTACACGGACCTTTGTCGGACCCGACGCACGCAATGTGTCGGCGCCAACAAAATCGGGTCAAAATCAGACTAAAATCGTGTAGTCTGATCCGGGCATTAGAGAGGGTTTATCTGGCCTTGATCATGTTGGTTGACCAGCATGAAAATCATGATTAAGCTGATTGACCACTAGTATGATCACCAATAAGACCAAGCAGGAAGCTCACCACCAAAAACTCAACCTCTGGAAATGAATAAAATTTTCAAAACTTTTTTTTTGTAATGTATAGTATTGTACGGAGTTGAACAAATTTTTAAGTACAACAGACAAACCACAAGTACTTATCACTCAAAATGTGGTGAACCTGAAACTTTACTTTTGTTTAAAGTAAACTAAAACTAACTATTGCACAAAGCTTTATCTTATTTGTTTAAGTTTATTGCAATGATTACATTAAGTTGCATATGCATGCCAACAATTCTAAATTAAAGGGGCACTACTAAAAAAAAAAAATCAATGACTTTAAATTTAAGTTAAATTATCATACACATTATACATTATTTATCATACACATTATACATTATTATTACATTACACATTATTTGTATTGTCATTATTATACATGAATTAGCTATAGAGATAACAGTACAACAATACTTCAACATTTAAGAGTGACAAACAAGCAACATATCCCTTAATGATGATGTTTTTCCTTGATTTTACCAAATTAAAAAAATTCTCTGGAATATAATCAAGAGGAAGATGGATGATCACAAGCTGATCATCAAACCAAGCTCAACTGCTTGAATTTTTGCACCAGGAGTAAAGCAGCATAAAGTTATCCAAAAGCACTGTGTAAGACTGGTGGAGGAGAACATGATGCAGAGATTCATGAAAACTGTAATTAAAAAGAGGGTTATTCCACCAAGTATTGATTTCTAAACTTATAAAACTTTATGAATATGAACTTGTTTTCTTTGCATTAAATAACAATAAATAACAATATTATTATTTGGAATTTGGAAGTAATTTAAATGTCAATATTAGTCAAAAACAACAAAAAAAAATCAGTTTCTTATTACTAAGAGAGAAAAATTCCAAACCTACATGGCTCTGTGTGAAAACTTGTTTAGCCCGCAATTAAAAAAGTAACTTATCTGTGGTTTATCACACCTGAGTTTAATTTTTCTAGCCACACCCAGACCTAATTACTGACACACCTGTTTTCAATCAAGACATAATTTAAATAGGACCTGTCTGACAAAGCGAGGTAGACCAAAAGATACTCAAATGCCGCACATCATACCAATATCCGAAGAAATTTAGGAACAAATGAGTGCTTTTATGTGCTTTTATTATGATAAATACAAAAGCCATTTTTAGTGACCTCTCATTGCTGTACATTTACCATGATACAGTGATTTATGCTATCCAAATATACTAGCTAGTTATATCTATTTGGACTTCTACTGGGAACATGCACTTATATGGTGCTTTTTTTTTTACAGTAAAACTATACACAAGGGTAGCACAGTTTGACAGGGTAGCACAACTCGACAGAACACCGGCCAACCAAAATTGCCCCAAGAGCACAGCGACGACTCATCCAAGAGATCACAAAAGACCCCACAAACACTTTTGGGAAATTACTCTAGATATGTGGACTGACGAGACAAAAGTTTAACTTTTTGGAAGGTGTGTGTCCCATTACATCTGCCATAAAATCACAGAGGAACCCCCCCCCCACCCCACTCCCCCCCCCCCCCTTGAGACTTTTTCACACCACTGTAGGGAGTTCACCATCAGTGTGAAGTTGTTCTCCTCAGGCTAACTTCTCTTAGCTGCTTAGCTACAGTGGTTGTTTTCTTGGCCTCAGTGTTTCTATTTCCTTCCACCCCTCTCCTCACCTGCCTCCCCCCCTCCCCCCACCACTTTCTCTCTCTAGTGGTGCTCTAATTACAAACTATGCAGTGCTACTGCACGCTCACCCTTTAACCCCTGCTTTACGAGCTCTGCTCAAAGCTACATTGCACAATTTATGCACACCTGGGAGAGCCAAACTCCTGTGTGTGTGTTCAGCGCTGAGCCGCCGGACTTTTTATTAGCTTACGTCGCTCGCGTTCGACAGCAGAAGATCAAAAGTGGAGGAAGCCCTGAGCAAAAAACCTTATCTTCCAAATTTCCAGCTAATATATTTACTAAACACAGTGTAGGTTAATGTTTGACCTGCTGTAGTAGAAACATATCCTGCAGTACAAGAGTTATAATCAGTGGTATGGTCAGGATTTTGTCTCTGAAAGTCCGGTTGGTGGCCTAGAAAGTCATGTAGGAACCAGTTTCCAAGACATTGCAATAGTTATTGATTTATAGTTTCCACCAACGTAAAACTGGAGCCCTTTTGGTTCGCAAACCTAATTTTGAACCGGTTCACATTGTTTCCACCAACAAAAGTAGGTTCCAGAACCAGGAAGGATTGTTCGATACATTTTTTGGAAGGTGTCTTTAAAGATCTGGTTGGTTGCATAGGATGTTGTGTAGGAATGCATTCCCAAGAAATCGCTATACTTTTTTAGTTTTCCACCAACGTGGAACCGGCCCCATTGTGGTTACGAAGCTAATTTTGAATCAGTTTGCTGCATTTCAACCAACAAAAGAAGGTTCCAGAATCAGGATCGTTCATTTCGTTTATAATCGGTGGTATGGTCAGGATTTTGTCTATGAAAGTCTGGTTGGTGGTGGTTGGTGGTGCACTTTTAGTTCGCAAACCTAATTTTGAACCGGTTCGCAGTGTTTCCACCAACAAAAGTAGGTTCCAGAACCAGGATTGTTTGTTTGCAGCGATACATTTTTTGGAAGGTGTGTGTCTCATCTCATCTCATTACATCTGCCATAAAAGTAACACCGCATTTCAGAAAAAAGAATATCATGCCTACAGTAAAACATGGTGGTGGTAGTGTTTTAGAGCAATCCTGTCAAGAAGAGTAAAAAAGAATCTCTGGAGGTCGGGTTGGTTGCCTAGCAAGTCATGTAGAAATCCATTCCCAAGAAATCGCTATATTTTTTTAGTTTTCCACCAACGTGGAACCGGCGCCATTCTGGTCCACAAACCTAATTTTGAACCGGTTCGCCATGTTTTCACCAACATAGGTAGGTTCCAGAGCCAGGAAGGTTTGTTCGATACATTTTGTGTGTGTATCAGGTGTGTGTCTCATTAAAACATGGTGGTGGTAGTGTTTTAGAACAATTCTGTAAAGAAGAGAGGTCTGGAGGTCTAGTTGGTTGCCTAGACAGTCGTTTAGAAACCAGTTCCCAAGACATCGCTATAGTTAGTGATTTATAGTTTTCACTGACGTGAAACTGGTGCCTTTCTGGTTCGAAACTTCATTTTGAACCAGTTCACAGTTTCACCAACAAAAGTAGGTTCTGGAATCAGGAGCGTTTGTTCACAGCAAGAATTGAAGAATACTACATTCTTTAGCACGAACCATGATGACATCTGTGGACGTGTCTTGTTTGTACAGTATCACCATCGCTGTGCAACACCCTCTGTTGATGACATATGATGTGACGTTTTGATGGTTCCACTAAAACTGGTGGAAATGCGAGCTAGTTCGCTAAAAAGCACCAGTCGTCGTAATCGGTGCTATGGTCAGAAATTTGTTTCTGAAGGTCTGGTAAGTTGCCTAGGAAGTCATGTAGAAACCAGTTCCCAAGATATCACTATAGTTAGTGATTTATAGTTTCCACCGATGTGAAACCGATGTGATTTATAATTTCCACCTTTCTGGTTCGCAAACTTAATTTTGAACCGGTTCGCCGTGTTTCCACCAACAAAAGTAGGTTCAAGAACCAGGAACTTTTGTTTGCAGTCATATTTTTTTTTGAAGGTATGTGTCTCATTACATCTGCCTAGAAAGTAACATTCACATGAGTGCATTTCAGAAAAAAAAAAACATCATACCTACAGTACAGTAAAACATGGTGGTGGTATTGTTTTAGAGCAATTCTGTCAAGAAGAGTAATGAAGAGGATCTCTGGAGGTCTGATTGGTTGCCTAGGAAGTTATGTAGGAATCGATTCCCAAGAAATCGCTATACTTTTTTAGTTTTCCACCGACATGGAACCGGCACCATTCTGGTTTTCAAAGCTAATTTTGAATCAGTTTTCTGCATTTCCACCAGCAAAATAGGTTCCAGAATCAGGATAGAACGATTTGAGACAATTTTGAGGTCACTCTAGTGGTTATGACATCACATCAGATAACTTCTTCTGGAGTTGTTCTTTTAGCCATTTTGTCCACGGGTTCCTGGAACCACTATTTGCACATAGGGCATGGCTTTCCTCACCATTATTGTGAAGTTGTTGTCCTCAGACTACCTTCACTTAGCTAGTGAGGTTGTAGGCTGTAAGAGCAAGTTACTGTTTTCTTAGTTGCTGAGCGCTACTGTGTTCACACTTGCGTTATCAAACAATTGTACTGCCTTTGCGTGATCAATTAAGGAAGGAATGCCTGATTGGAAACTTTAAGGTCATCCACCTTCAATTGTGGGAATGTTTTTGCTTAAAGGATTTGATCAGAAGAGTTTGACACATCACTATAGTGAAGATAATAAGAAATAGATCACTCTATTTCAGCTCTGTTCCTGTTGTCATGACAACACATCAGATCACACTTCCTGGAGTTGTTTTGTCAACCATTCTTCCCACTGGTTTCTGGAACCACTATTTGCATATAGGGTGTGACCTTCCTATTCCATCAGTGGGAATTTGTTATCCTCAGACTACCTTCTCTTAGCTACTAAGGCTAGTGATTGATTACCTGGCCTCAGTGTTGTAAGCTATAAGAGCAAGTTACTGTTTTCTTTATAGCTTAGCACTGCAGTGTTCACACTTGTGTCACTGTTACTGTTGTCGTAACATCATCAGGAAGCAATGATACCCATTGGTTCCTGGAGCCACCATTTGCATATAGGGCTTGACCTCCTTTACCATGAAGTTGTTATCCTCAGGCTACCTTCTCTTAGCTACTGAAATAACTTTTATATAGTGGTTGATTATAAAGTGGCTGACCCTATTCAGTGTTGTAGGCTGTAAGAGCAAGTTGCTAATTACTTTGTTGTTGAGCACTGTTGTGTTCACACATGCTTTATTACACAACTGTACTGTCTTTGTGTGTGAATGAAGAATGAAAGCCTGATTGGATACTTTAAGATCATTCATCTTAAATTGTGGTTTGAGTTTCTTTGAAAGATTTTATTAGAACAATTTGAGACATCACTACAGTGAAGACATAAAAAAAAAAAAACATGTCACTCTAGTCACTATTCCTGTTGGGACGCTGGCCAGGTTGGTGTCTTTGCACACCGGAAGCTCCTGCCAGACGTGTCCTCACAATGAACCTTAGATCTTTTCCTTTTGTCTACTTGAATCCAGTCAGAATCCAGGTCAACTTGACTGCTCAGCATTTTTATACCCGTCACAGATCCTTTATCACTCAGTTCACCTGTCTGAACACACCTGTGCTCACCTTCTTATGTTACTTTAGAGCTTGCCATAGTTTAGTCTTTTTTGGTTTACTTACCATTACCACAGTAAATTCATTTGTAGCTCTGTTCAGCTTGTGGGTGAAAGGCATTCTCAATAGTGCTGGTAACGGCAATGTGTTAATGCACCTAACTGATTTGGAAACATACAGGTGATTTTGCTATTTATAGGTTTATGTTTGAGTAAAATAAACATTGTTGTCTTATTCTATAAACTACAGACAACATTTCTCCCAAATCCCAAATAAAAATATTGTCATTTAGAGCATTTATTTGCAGAAAATGAGAAATGGCTGAAATAACAAAAAGGATGCAGAGCTTTCAGACCTCAAATAATGCAAAGAAAACAAGTTCATATTCATAAAGTGTTAAGAGTTCAAAAATCAATATTTGGTGGAATAACCCTGGTTTTTAATCACAGTTTTCATGCATCTTGGCATGTTGTCCTCCACCAGTCTTACACACTGCTTTTGGATAACTTTATGCCTTTACTCCTGGTGCAAAATTCAAGAAGTTCAGCTTGGTCTGATGGCTTGTGATCATCCAAAAATGAGAACACCTTAAAAATGATGAGTTTCTTTGATTTTACCAAATTGAAAACCTCTGGAATATAATCAAGAGGAAGATGGATGATCACAAGCCAATCAATTTTTGCACAAGGAGTGTAAAGCATAAAGTTATCCAAAAGCAGTGGGTTATTCCACAAAATATTCAGATTTCTGAACTTTTAAAACTTTATGAATATGAACTTGTTTTCTTTGCATTATTTGAGGTCTCAAAGTTCTACTTGTTTTTTTTTTCTCATTTTCTGCAAATCAATTCTCTAAATTACATTTTTTGGGGGGGGATTTGGGAGAAATTTTGTCCAAAGTTAATAGAATAAAACAACAATGTTCATTTTACTCAAACATAAACCTATAAACAGCAAAATCTGAAAAATTGATTCAGAAACTGAAGTGGTCTCTCAATTTTTTCCAAAGCTGTATATAGCATCATATTATCGCAACCCATTTTTGTTTTTTTTTATAAAGATCTGTCTCACTTTCATTTGTTTTTGCTTCTTCTTCTGCCCAGTGAAACCAAAGCTGGTGTTCCTTCAGCTGCCGGCTGATGTGTGACCGAGTTTTCAGGTGGAAATGGTGTTGAGTTGCTGGGTGTACGCCACCCACGCTGCGTTATGAGAAGTTATGCAAGGCTATGAGAGATCTGTTAACCTTCAACCAGAACGTCTCACCATCACACATGCTTCCTGGTGCGCTTCCAGTCCCCAGACAACAATAAACCAACATGAAACACGTCAGTCTGTTTTCTTCTGACTCACCTGAACTCACCTGGCTTTATTTAACATGAGATGTGTCTTTTTAACACAAGGTCACACACTCTAATATTAAGTTGGACCACCTTTAGCTTTGATTGCGGCTTTACACATTCACTGTGACATTGTTTCAATAAGCTTCTGCAATGTCACAAGATTTATTTCAATCCAGTGTTGCTAGATTTTTAATTTTTCACCAAGATCTTGCAGCAGCATTGATGATGGTAGAGTCTGACCACTGCACAAAGCAGCTCTTCTCCATCCAGCACATCCCAAAGATTCTCAATGAGGTTAAGATCTGGACTCTCTGTGGTGAACTCTCTCTCAATCCATGTGTGAAAATGATGATCTCATGCTCCCTGAACTTTGCACTCTTTCACAATTCCAGCACCATGAATCCTGACATTGTCATCTTGGAATATGGTCGTGATCATCAGGGAGGAAAAAAATCCATTGATGGAGTAACCTGCTCTATATTCAGTATATTCAGGTAGTCAGCTGACCTCATTCTTTCAGCACATACTGTTGCTGAACCTAAACCTGCAGACCAACTGCAGCATCAACCAACCCCACATCATTTATTTACTTACATCCAGGCGGTGACTTTTTTTGTTGGCCAGGCAGTGTACATGATATGTATTATATTATATATCACACTTATAGTGAATGGACAAACTCCGCTTCAGCACTACAGTTCCCAAAATGCATCGGTCCATGTCATGTATAGCCATTCACAAACCATTTTCACACCTGATACAGATTCTGTAGTCCAAAACTTGTTCCTTTACACTTTACACAGTGGATAAACACATTTTGTTTGCTTCCCCCACTACAATTCCCAGAATGCCTCTGTAAATGCATAACAACAGGGATTCAGTGCATCATGGGGGATTTGAGAGCCCGATTCCCTTACGGAAATAGTCGTAGCTTCAGCCATTTAAAACCTAACACTCAGTTATCAGCAGGTCACTGTGCTCATTAGCACTTTACCCAAACAATACATAACTAAACATGTTATGACAGATGTTATATACTGTTATGTCATCATCATGACAATGTATATGTCTGCTCCTGCAGCATTTCTTCTGAAATTAAGAGGGATAGCTAGTAGGAGTGTAATAAAATATAGAAATATCTAAGATGTCATTTCAATATTATGTTTTAAATTTTTGGCCAGAACTTTAGATGTAAAGATTGATGGGAGACAGTGATTCATTATGTGTTGTGTTTAAACCCTGACCACCAGAGGGCAGCGCTGTAACTTGTTTTAATTTGTAACAGATCAGGGGTGCGTTTCCTGAAAAGGATCAAACTTAGCGAGTAACAAACAAAATAACGCAGGACGAGAGAAAAGAAAGTGGGTAGAATCACAAGGTAGGGCGGGTTTGTCTAATAAAGTGGCCTCTGAATAGAATCAGTTTCCAATAAAGTGCAAAGGTAAGGTAGGTGTTTCCAATAAAGTGGCCAGATAGTAAAATCACAAGATTGAATAGTTATATTTTCAATAAAGAGGCCGCTGACTAGAATTAAAGATAAGGTTGATGTTTGTAATAAAGTGGCCATTAAGTAGAAGCACAAGGTAGGGTAGCTGTTTCCAATAAAGTGGCCACTGAATAGAATTAAAGGTAAGGTGGATATAAAGTGGCCAGTGAGTAGAATCAAAAGGTTAAATAGGTGTTTTCAATAAATGGGCCACTGACTAAAATTACAAAATAAGGTAGATGTTTTTAGTCAACTGGCCACTGAGTAGAAGGGTGGGACAGGTGTTTCTAATAACGTGGCCAGTGAGCAGAATCACAGGGTGGAGTTGGTGTTTCTAATAAAGTGGCCAGTGAGTAGAATCACAAGATTGAATAGTTGTTTCCAGTAAAGTGGCCACTGAATAGAATTAAAGGTAAGGTAGATGTTTGTAATACAGTAGCCAGTAAGTAGAATCCCAAGGTTGAGTGGATGTTTCTCATAAAGTGACCAGTTAGTGCAAACACTAGGTAAAGTAGGTGTTTCCAATAAAGTGGCCACTGAATAAAATCAAAAGGTAGGCCAGTGAGTAGAATTACACGTTTGAGAAGGTGTTTCTAATAAAGTGGCCACTGAATAAAATCATAACGTAAAATTGGCCAGTAAGTAGAATCATAAGATTAAATAGGTGTTCAGTAAAAATGCTACTAAATAAAATCAAAGGTAAGGTAGGTGTTTCCAATAAATTGGCCACTGGATAAAATCAAAAGGTAGGACAGGTGTTTCCAGTAAAGTGGACACTCAATAGAATTAAAGGTAAGGTTGGTTTTTGTAATAAAGTGGCCACTAAGTAGAAGCACAAGGTAGGGTAGCTGTTTCCAATAAAGTGGCCACTGAATAGAATTAAAGGTAAGGTGGATGTTCTTATCCAGTGAGTGCAAACACAAGGTAAAGTAGGTGTTTCCAATAAAGTGGCCACTGAATAAAATCAAAAAGTAGGCCAGTGAGTAGAATTACACGTTTGAGAAGGTGTTTCTAATAAAGTGGCCACTGAATAAAATTAAACGTAAAATTGGCCAGTAAGTAGAATCATATGATTAAATTAGTGTCCAGTAAAAAGGCTACTAAATAGAATCAAAGGTAAGGTAGGTGTTTCTAATAAATTGGCCACTGGATAAAATCAAAAAGTAGGACAGGTGTTTCCAGTAAAGTGGACACTCAATAGAATTAAAGGTAAGGTTGGTGTTTGTAATAAAATGGCCATTAAGTAGAAGCACAAGGTAGGGTAGCTGTTTCCAATAAAGTGGCCAGTGAATAAAATCAAAAGGTAGGCCAGTGAGTAGAATTACACGTTTGAGAAGGTGTTTCTAATAAAGTGGCCACTGAATAATATCATAACGTAAAATTAGTGTCCAGTAAAAAGGCCACTAAATAGAATCAAAGGTAAGGTGGGTGTTTCCAATAAATTGGCCAGTGGATAAAATCAAAAGGTAGGACAGGTGTTTCCAGTAAATTGGACACTCAGTAGAAATGAAGGTAAGGTAGGTGTTTCTAATAAAGTGGCCAGTGTATAGGATGTTTTCTGATATAATGTAAATATGTTTATAATGTAGTGAAACATGTTTACAGTAATAGACGTGTAAATGAATTTACCCTCACAGTATATCAATATATCAATCATCTCGGCGAGATCTGGCGAGACAATGTTCAGACATCATGGAGTCAAGTGAGTGTTTCCCCATTTCTGCGCTGGTTTGTGGCTTTTGATTCTTCATTTCGAGAGCAATGTGAACTTTCTGGCCCAGAACAAGAGTGTCACATTACCCACAAACAAGGCTCTCCATTGTCTGGAGCTGTTTTCTCTGCTTCAGCTTACCTGTGCTGCTGCATGCAGACCCGGCCTGCGGTTTTCTCTTCCCTGTCGAACCTGCCCGACTGTGCGGCTGAAACAGCAGGAGGGTGGAGATGGAGGCAGGCTGTAGTTTTTTAATGAAATTTGCAGTCATTACTGGGTGTCACGTTTTGAGGATGGGGATTTTCATTGATGAAATAAATGAAACTGGTGCCATTATAGCGGTTTTCCCCCTGGTGGTCAGAATCTTAATCTGCACTGGACTTTCTTTGGGAAATGATATGTCTCCACTCCCTACACCACAGTCATCATATAGCCAAATCATATTGGTACATGATTTTATGGATATATATAAATATATATTCTGTATTTCAATTTAATAGTATGTATTTAACCATCACTGATTGGTGGAAACTTCACACTAGACCTCAAGCAGTTTGGACTGTGTGTCTCTCCACTCTTCCTCCAGACTCTGATCCCTTGATTTACAAATGAAATGTAAAATTTACTGATGATCAGTGATGGTTTGGAGAGACATGTCTGTCATCTGCTGGTGTTGATCCACTGTGTTTTATTATCGAGTCTAAAGTCAGTGCAGTTTTGTTTTCCCACAAAATCTCACAGCACTTCATGCTTCCCTCTGCTGCTGACAACTTTTATGGAGATGCGAATTTCATTTTCCAGCAGGACTTGGCACACTGCCCACACTGCATAGCAAAAGTATCAATTGGTCTTATATAATATTCTAATTTTCTGAGGTACTGATTTTTGGGTTTTCATTGGCTGTAAGCCAATAATTATCAAGAATAAAAGAAATAAACACTTAAAATAGATCACTCTGTGTGTAATACATCTATCTTCACATTTTGAACTGAATTATGCAAATAAAGTAACTTTTCAATGATATTCTATTTTTTTATGAAATAGTACATGCCAAATGTACTATTTTGGAACAACTTAGAGCAATCATTCATTGTCTCAATGAACAAAAGACCCAATTTGAGAGTCTTTACCGATATACATGATATAACTATCATCCAAAATCACCAACCCATTGAGGGCTTGACTCAAATTCAGTCAGAAAATCTAAGTAAAACAGTGAAAAATCAAGAGCTCATACAATTTCTGTGAATTTAATCACAAGGGGATGTGGAGGGGGTTGACTACACACTGGAACGCCAACATCCACACCCAGTATGGAAATAGATGGTGCCGGGAGCTGTAGCAACCACACATTGTAACAACTCAATTTCAAGTTCAATATAGATTTAATTTGAATATATATTCACCTTAATTAGTACCTTAAATATGTCAAAAACTTAATTGTACACAAATAATATAAGTTTGTGTCTCAACTATTCATTTCTGAATTAGTTTGGCTTAATCGTTTAAACTCATCCCTTATTTCTGTGTTATTTTTTCATTACTGTCATAAACTTTAGATTGAATTTATTGATGTATATCTACATAAAAAGCTTATATATTTGGAACTGATTGGCTTTGATTGGCTGATTACTTGTAAATTATAGTCCTTTTTAGGGATATGCCAGGCCTACACTGGCACAGTGTCATTATATGGCCTGCCCTCTATAACTATGGAAGAACCACTTCTAAAATTCACACCTGAAAGTCTTTAGTTTCACCTGTTGACCAATTTTTGACCATACTCCTGTTGACCAGTAGGAATTAGCATGGAGTCTGAGTCTTACACACAATGGTTAAACATTCTGGAATGGATGTTCTCTGATCGGAAGATGGAGCCGCTCCACCGTGTGTCATTTGAGAAAAGGCCCTCCATAAAGTTCCGAAAGCTGTCCGCACTTTCCATTAAGCCCCTGTGTTTCAAGTCTTTATAGCAAATTAAAGTGGTTGAGGAAAAGAAGGGGATGACAAGAGTCTGGCCAGCAGAGTTTTATTGTAATATTCTTCGACCATAAAGCGGTGATGATTTCACTCCGCTGGAAACTTTGTTGCTAAACGAGGGGTTTTATGTGACAAACACTCTCGAGCAGTGCGGTTGGGCCTCGGGGATCCGTTCATAATTGGCCTCTTAGTGTATGCATGGCGGCTAATGATAACTGGCTATCTGCTTTGCTGACGTCTCTGATGATGTTCCGTCAGTATGGAGATGTGGAGGAAGTCTGAACCCAGCGCCTTGGTGTCTGCTGAACCTTCTGAGATATCGTTTCAACCACATCAGTACAACCACTTGACTTTGACAGAAGGCCTGCTTGTAAAGCCAATGTTCATTTTTTTCTAGCTGTCCATTTTTGTAGAGTTTCGTCAGTAGAGGCATTTCCATCCACCAAGTTGTTGCAAATGTTGAAAATACATGTAAAAAATGGAGGAAAAAGGTCAAAATCAGCTGTTGCCACTGTGTGTATAGTGGGAATAATAATGCAAAGAAAACAAGTTCATATTCATAAAGTTTTAAGAGTTCAGAAATCAATATTTGGTAGAATAACCCTGGTTGGTTTTAAATCACAGTTTTTTCATGCATCTTGGCATCATGTTCTCCTCCACCAGTCTTACACACTGCTTTTGGATAACGTTATGCTGCTTTACTCCTGGTGCATAAAGAATTCAAGCAGTTCAGCTTGTTGGTTTGATGGTTGTGATCATCCATCTTCCTCTTGATTATACTCTAGAGGTTTTTAAATGGTCTGTTATTTTTTTCCAGAGCTTTATAAGGCTTATAGAATTATAATTAATGTTATTGTATATCTATGTATGTCTTCTTTGGGCATCCATATTTATGACTAAATTGGTCTTTAAATACACATTTACTCATTCATGCCTAAAGCAGTAACTATGAACGCATGTGTTAGCTCTAAAGGAAGTCTCAGGCCGACTCCATAACCGAAAGGAATAAAGAATTTGAAGTGCGTCACTGTAATCAATAAAACTACTTAGGGTTTGGAGAAGGGATTGGAACACGGGTGGGAAGCCAGCACTGAAGAAGTCCAGAGCGCAGGTGAAAATTTGCCAGTAAAGTATATGAGAACTCATTAACTTCTGGAGTTAATACAAACCTTACACTTCCCAAACCCCCAACCCCAAGACCCCGCCCCCCTCTCTGCTGGGGACTCAGGGCTTTTATTGGGCTGTGAAGATGAGTGGCGTTAGCGCAGCAGCAGCTTCTTAAGTGAGATACGGGCACACGTGTGGCTCTTAACAGCGAGAGTGACGACAGTTGTTGCGTCGAGGCCAGTCGCTAATCAGAAATGTGACGGTACACTGAGAATGACATGATTGTAGTGATTTCTAAAACTGAAAACAAAAAACAAAAAGCTGCTTGTGATGTGTTTGTGAGCTGGAAGGTGTCTTAGCAATACTTCCATCCCATCATTCCAACACATACTTTACCATACCTATAATCAGTGTTGTGCCAGTTCACAGTTCGCTTTTCTGAACTAGTTTAAGTTCAGTTCATACATGCTCAAAGTGAACAGTTCACGTTCAAAGTTCACAATTTTAATTCTGAACCAGTTCAAAGTTCAGTTCATTTTACTTTTTTCGTGAGATATTCAAATAAATACTTTTTTTCACACTACAAGCTAGAAATCACTATACGTTCTTTAAACTGCTCATTGTAGACATTTGCTCATGACACTGCAATTGTGGGTTTCTTACCAGGTGATGAAAATGTTCATAAGGAGAATTGGTGTCTGTCTCTGTGCATCACTTCCACCAGCCATTTTTTTTTTAAATTGCAGCGCTTTCTCTCACTCCCGTCATTGGTCTCTCTCTCTCTCTCTCTCTCTCTCTCTCTCTCTCTCTGTATCTGTCTCTCTCTCTCTCTCTCTCTCTCTCTCTCTCTCTCTGTATCTCTCTCTCTCTCTCAACCTCCCGCTCTGCGCTCTCTGCTTCGTTGCTCCTCTCTCTCTCTCTCTCTCTCTCTCTCTCTCTCTCTCTCTCTCTCTCTCTCTCTCTCTCTCCGCGTCGTTGCCAGTATGTTATTAACTAGCCAACGTTCATTTACAGGGATGTCTTCCGTTCATGACACATAATGTGAACTAATTCACGTTCAAGTTTATTAAAAAATGTGTTGCGTTCAGTTCAACGTTCACGAAAAAATGAGCGTGTTCAATGAACGCATTCTTTTGAACTCGTTCACGCACAACACTGCCTATAATGTTGTTTGTAATTTCTAGAATAAAACAACAATGTTCATTTTACTCAAACATCTACCCATATTTTTCATGTTTTATCTGATCAACTTACATCTATTCCTGCATTTCTGGGGTATCTTAACTTTGTAACAAATAAGAAAATGAGAGAATGATTGACATTTTTAAACACAATGTTGCTCAAAGAAAGACTGTTTTTTTTTTACCTCTATCTTCTCTCTATAATGCATAATAAATATTATCAGACGATCTATGAAAGTGGGCATAAATGGAATTTCAGGGCATAAAGAAGCAGAAATGGGTACAAGCAGAACATGTGTATTTTTATACTTTAGATTATTCTTTAAGTATCACATTTTTGAGGACAGATCTGCACACGTCTTGAAGGAAGGAGTTCCTGGAGGTGCTGATTAAACAATAGTCACTGCTTTTCTTTCCTTCACGCTGTGAAGCTCCAGCACTTCATCTCAATTAAATCACCTCAAATCACCATCTCAGTTCATCAGGTTTAGATCAGGGGATTAATGTGGAGGACTATCACTTTTATTTTTTACTGTTTACTATATAATTCCATATGTGTCCCTTAAATGTTTTGATGTCTTTAATTTATATGAATCAACATCTATTAAAGGGTTAATAAATGGTTTACAGTAAGTTAATTTATGGTTACTAATTAGGTTGTAAATGCCTATTTGCCTATATATAATTAATAATCATTAATAATCAGTTATTATAACACATACGCAGAAAGGGCAACAATATAAATGGCTGTGGGTTCACTATTTGGCAAATAACAGGTCATTGTTGCTCTTTCTACGTATGTGTTATAACTGATTATTAATGATAATTAAGGCATTTACAACCTAATTATTAACCATTAATAAACTAATTGTAAACCATTTATAAGACTTATATAAAGGTAGTCTTATTTTAAAGTGGTACCTTTTCTACATTAGATACATGTTAATTAATATTAAAGACATCAAAGAAATGAAGGGACACATATGGAATTATATAGTAAACAGTAAAAAAAAAAATAAATAAAAGTGATAGTCCTCCACATTAATCCCCTGATCTAAACCTGATGAACTGAGATGGTGATTTGAGGTGATTTAATTGGGATGAGCTGCTGGAGCTTCACAGCGTGAAGGAAAGAAAAGCAGCGACTATTGTTTAATCAGCACCTCCAGGAACTCCTTCCTTTAAGATGCTGAGAAAACTATTCCAGGTGACTCTCCCTCATGAAGACACTGAGATTAAAATACCAATCAAGAGTGTGCAGAACTGTCCTTAAAGATAAATGTGATATTTATACCATTAATAACCATTAATAAACTAGTTGTAAACCATTTATAAGCCTTTTATAAAGGTAGTCTTATTTTAAAGTAGTACCGTAGAAAATACATTAAATAAAGAAATAAGTGAAGAAAATCATTTAATGAGAAGGTGTTTGCAAAACGTGTGGCTGCTACGATACTGTATATTAACAGATGGAACTAAGTTAAACATATAAATAAAAACATATAAATGAAACACTACGTATCCTGGGTTTATACCATGCCGTTTTGTTCAGTCCAGTATTAGTTACATTCCCCACTTTCCACAAAACAATGATATCCCTTCCCTCTAAAAGTCTCAGGTTCTGGAAAGCTATGCACATGAACACGTCTTGGACGGATGTCTGAATGTACAGAAGCAGAATGAGGTTCAGGATGGATTCACACTGTGAGCGTGAAATGAAACATGTGTGAGAGGGGGGTTATAAGGGTGCGCTCACTATGGGAGCCAAGCTGCGTGTTATTGAGGTTTTTTATGACTGCATATGACCCAGTTCACTGCTGGCCTGGGTAACATGATGCCAGCTTACCTGTTAAATGCTCCCTCCCTGCAGATGGGGGATATGAAGAAGTGGGGGTGTAAGAGTTTATTTGAAGCTCCTAACTACATAGGGGCTTTATAACACATTTATAACCATTGAATATGAACATATTTCTGTGCATAGAGCAGTGCTGACATTATCAGTCAGTTATCCGTCCTTTATTTCTGCTTAAGACTCAAAGAACATAAAAAATTAAGAGACAACTTCAGTTTCTGAATCAGTTTCTCTGATTTTGCTATTTATAGGTTTATGTTTGAGTAAAATGTACATTGTTGTTTTGTTCTATAAACTACAGACAACATTTCTCCCAAACTCCAAATAAAATGATTGTCTTTTAGAGCATTTACTGTATTTGTAGATAATGAGAAAAGGCTAAAATTACAAAAAAAAAGAAAAGATGCAGAGCTTTCAGACCTCAAATAATGCAAATAAAACAAGTTTAAATTCATAAAGTTTTAAGTTTTTTCAGAAATCAATATTTGGTGGAATAATCCTGGTTTTTAATCACAGTTTTCATGCATCTTGGCATCATGTTCTCCTCCACCAGTCTTACACACTGCTTTTGAATAATTTTACGCCTTTAGTCCTAGTGCAAAAAATCAAGCAGTTCAGCTTGGTTTGATGGCTTGTGATCATTCATCATTTTCAATTTGGTAAAATCAAAGAAACAAAGAACATCTTTTTTATATTTTACTTGGATGGTCTATTGCAGATGCCTCATTAACTGAACTTAAATCAACCCTAAAAATCTATCTATCTATCTATCTATCTATCTATCTATCTATCTATCTATCTATCTATCTATCTATCTATCTATCTATCTATCTATCTATCTATCTATCTATCTGTCTGTCTGTCTGTCTGTCTGTCTGTCTGTCTGTCTGTCTGTCTGTCTGTCTGTCTGTCTGTCTAGCCTTCTCCGTGGTTCACATGCATTGTTTCCAATATCTAGTGTTTTCTACACCTCTGCCCAACCCCCAGTCCTCACTCCACACACACTCACCAACACACACACTCACCAACACACACTCTCCAAAGATAAGCATCTTAAGGACGGCATGTGAGCCTGTGTGTTTTGTAACAGGTATGTAGGGCGCCGCACTGGCCAAACAAACCCGATGAGGAAGTCCAGTGTGGAGTATGCAAACATGAGCCAGTGGTTCAGAGAGGAGTCAAAACACCGCAGAGTCGTTCTCAGATCGTATCTCCAGCAGGCTGATATTACAACTCCATGTGCTTCCATAACTGTCTACCGTCAACTGTCCATACACTGTGAAAATTGAAAAAGTTGAGAAAACTCAAAATTTCAAGGCAAATTATTGCACAAGATATTTGATATATATCTTGACGCTTCAAATATTAAGTCTCACCAACTTTAACATTCACTTTCTTTTTAGTTTTAGCCTAATTTATGTCCTATGAAATGCATATTATAAGTTCTGCTGAATATCCTTTAATCAAACTCAAGTAGAGTGCACAAAACTATATTCTTTGTTAACTTAGGTTAGAAATTACACACTTAAAAGTAATTCTGATTGGCTTTAGCCAATACTTAAATAAATACCCTGTTCTAAGTTAAAAAAGAACAAGTTGAATGAATGAATAAGATGAATTTGGCAGGATTTATATTTTTATTTATTGTTTTATTGAGTTGTAGTGACATAAAAAATGGAAGAAAATGGTTGTGTTAGTCAGTGTGACTATATGCTGCCTGAGTCCAGCTGATCCTATTTACAATTTACAGTAAATAAAATATAACTGTTATTATAATATACTGTACTTAGTTATATAAATAGAGGCAAGACGGTGACACATCTCAAAAAGTTTTTGTTGTTGACCCAAGGCTTTATTTTTGAGTGTAGGAATTTATGACTACTACATACATGTCTGATTACCAGTCATATAATCTTGCAGCCAGTTTGTAGTCCCACTCAGCAACACAAAACACAGTAACTTGCTCTTATATCCTACAACACCGAGGCCCGGCAGATAGTTCACTATTAATTAACACATATAGTATTATAATCCTAAGGGAAGCCAGCAGTCTGTGGAGAATGACTACACACTTATGGTAACCGAGAGGTGGGAGGACACGCTCAATACGCAAAAATAGTGTGACCAGCATCAGTTGAAAACCCCTGCAGAATTGCCCAGTAGACCCCGTTCAACTAAAGAGTTTAAAAATGAGCATGTGCGTGTGAGTAGTAGTACAACTACAATGGGTAAATTTTGCCAACACAGATTATTTAGTAAGACCAAGTTTTAAATAAATGTAGTTGAAACAATTACTTTAATATAGTTTATGGTGCAATTTAATAATTATCAGCTGACTTAAAAATCACATTAAGGAGAACAATTTTAAATTTGTTTATTTATTTATTTATTTTTTACAGAACATTCAAACAATTACACTACTGGACAAAAAATTTAGAACACTCTTATTTTCTTCTCTTTATTTATTTTTTTTGTCCATTTAAGCTCTTCAGGTCCAGTCAGTCACTGGAAATGGTACAAAACTCAGAGTGCAAAAGTTTGCAGTAAAGTGCCAGAGCTTTTAGGGAAAACAAATGACCTAAAAAAAAAAAGAAAACTGAAAAAAAAAAAAAATTGCTTAAATAAGACTTTGTGAACAGCTCATAGCTGGTAAGTAGCAATAGAAATAAACTGAACTCTGTCTGTAGTAAAGCAGTGCTGGAACAGATGGTGTTACTGCTGTTACTCTCTACTGCAGCATTTACACACTTACACACAGCACTTACACATTGCGTACCCTCGCTGGCTAGGCCTAGGCTTCGCTGTAGGTGTTATTCAGAAGTATACATTGGCCTTAAGTCTCAGTTTCAGCGGTTAAGAGGATAATTTATGTTCTGACAGGTGAAGTGATAAGCAGTAATAAAGCAATTGATAAGATGATAAAATTGAAAAAGCTTTGTTCTAAAACTACTGACCAGTACTATATACTACAAAGACAAAAGGCAAGTTATATTGATTCATAGACTGTGTATAGCTGGACAGAGGATCGTCTCTCAAAAGTGAAGCCACCACAGGTCGGGCGCCCCCTGCTGTTCGGTTTCAGAAAGCTGTGTAACCCCACCCATCCCCGTAGGTTTCAATGGCAAAACAGACAACTTTCAATCACGTTTTTTTCCCCAATATACTGTAATTCTCCTCCTTTATTTAAATGCAGCAGCTAGTGTAACCTCTGCTTATACTGTCAAATTTTTATATCCCCACAGAAGTCGTTTTTTAAAAACGTTATTCAGCTCTATTCAAAAAAGGTGTGGTTATTGTAAAAGGGGCTGGTTGTGGGCGGGACCAATAACAGACCGTCAGCTCCGCTCTGTTCCGCTCCGCTCTGCAGCCTGTGACCTCGAGGCAGCCCTCAGGGGCGGAGTTATTTAAATGAGTAGGCGGTCTCTCCACAGTCTTTCTCCCTCCTCTGGTCTCTACTGCGCTCTACAGACTCGGGTATCAGGATCGGAAACATGGCGGAAGATTTTGGCTTCATTTTCATTGAATGAATGGGAGCGGCGACACGGCGTCTATCTTTTTTACAGTCTCTGTATTGATTGTATTTTGACCCATTTGACATCACTTGGTCGACATCCTCAGTAGGTTTGCCCAGAACCAGAAGTCTGGAACAGTAAGCAGAAGCTCAGTCTAAACTCTGAGCAACGGAGTTGAAAGTCTGAAGTGTGCGGCCAGAACTTCATCTGCTCCAGGCCGATCCCAAGCCTCATAGGAACTGGCGGCGCTAGTTTAGATAAGCAAAGCTTCGTCCCTTTGTTTGATTTTTGTCCGTCTTGGAGCGTGACGAAGTGGATCCCGCTCGCTTTCATCCACCTCCCAAAGACGGAAATGGAGAAAGACGGAGAGAGGGAGAGAGCGAAGGAGAAGTCATGTCCTTCCACACAGAAATAAACACCCACTGGAAAGAGGACGAGAACTCGTCTCGTTCGCTAATTACTCCCTCGCTCTCTCGCTCGCAGGAAGCCAGGGTGGTCTATCAAGAGAAATCAGAAGCGGTCTTCTGTGTATCTTCTCTGGGAGAAGTCCGGTGAAGCCGGGACACAGCTTGTCAGTTTGCGGTTGAATAAATTGTGCCAAATAGTGAATCAAACTGATGTATATTTTCGTGTGAGTGCATAAAAATATACACTGCTTTATATATATATTTATACATATATATATGCATAATGATATGGAGGATATAGAGTTTACTGGGGACATTCATTTTTTTAGGGAGCAAAATCCAAACCCAAGTAATGTTGGTACACTGCGTAAATTACATGTAGTCCAATTTATTTTTAGTTTCGAACATCATTAAAATAAATCAATTGAATTGCATTTGATTCATTCGTCTGTCATCTTGGTTCAGACCAAAGTATGAAGATTTGTATCAAACAAGGTTTGTGTGACAGAACAGGGAGTTCTGAGTGGCCTAGCATCCTAAAGCGCTGCCACTATGTTTAGGACATCGCTGGTTGGAATCCCGGTCATGCAGCTTGCCGTCAGCTGCCAGAGCCCTGAGAGAGCACAATTAGCCTTGCTCTCTCTGGGTGGGTAAAGTAGATGGCGCTCTTTTTCTCCTCATCACTCTAAAAGGTGATGTCGATCAGCGCAAGGCTGCATCTGTGAGCTGATGTATCAGAACTGAGTCGCTGCACTTTCCTACGAATGTTAGCGCTGTGATGCTACTCGGCAATGCTACAGCATCAGCAGCAGTTTAAAAAAACAGGCGGTGGCTGACTTCACGTGTATCACAGGAGGCATGTGCTGGTCTTCACCCTCCTTGAGTTGTGGCATCACTAGTGATGGTGAATGGGACAATTGGCCTAGCCAATTTGGGAGAAAATGGGAAAAAAAGAAAAAAAAAAAGATGGAAACAGATCCTGCAAGTAAAGCCTCTAAAAGCTCCCCGGACTTGGTACATAGGTTTGGCTTCACTTCACCTGTGGAAAAAGGGAAAAAGGGATAAAGGAAATGCGCCACAGCGTGAACGTTAGTATGGAAACCATTCGAGCAAAGCCTGGAAAAAATAGACACGCAAATCTGCTCTTTAAGGCGAGGTTTTATCGATCCTATATCACTGCAAGACAGGTGCTCACACAATTCACTCCCAATGGGTCCCAAACCACTTGCTTGCTCATCCTCCAAATATCTGCTCTGCCGAGGAGACAGAAGTTATGTGAGCAGATTTTGAGAAGGGAACACTTGAGATTTAGCTGCAATACTTCTACGAAATAATGCATCTCTCTCTCTCTCTCTCTCTCTCTCTCTCTCTCTCTCTCTCTCAGTCCCGGATCTGGAAGAACAGCTGCATGTGTGGTTTCCATCCCCAGTGCTCTTTTTACTGTGGTGTGGTTTTGGCCCGGCTGCACTCCGACAGATCTCCAGCGTGATGACCACTCTCCTGACAGGCTCTGTGGGACAGGCCCGGCCGCTATAACCAAAACGCTGTGCAGTCTTAAAGCTCTGCTCCGCTGTTCTGCAGTCCTGACTACAAAATTATTCTACATACTTTTTTGTTGCATGTTAAACTATAATACACTGAACAGAAATATGAATGCAACACTTTTGGTTTTGCTCCCAGTTTTCATGAGCAGAACTCACAGATCTAAGACTTTTCCTACGTACAAAAAAAAAGGCCTTTTTCTCTCAAATTTTGTTCACAATCGAGTCTAAATCTGTGTTAGTGAGCACTTCTCCTTTACTGAGATAAACCATGCACCAGTTACAGGTGTTGCATATTAAGATGCTGATTAGACAGTGATTATTAAATAGGTGTACCTTGTAGAGTTGTTTGATGCAGCGAATGTTCAATACTATGTCCTGACCAACGATTCAGTTCTTGAGTGTTCAATGCTTTCAAAACTGTAGCTACAGCTCTGGAAAAAAATAACAGACCACTTAAAAATTATTAGTTTCTTTGATTTTACCAAATAAAATAAAAACCCTCTGGAATATAATCAAGAGAAAGAAGGATGATCACAAGCTGATCATCAAACCAAGCTGAACCGCTTGAATTTTTGCACCAGGAGTAAAGCAGCATAAAGTTATCCAAAAGCAGTGTGTAAGACTGGTGGAGGAGAACATGATGCCAAGATGGATTCAAAAACTGTGATTAAAATCCAGGGTTACTCCACCAAATATTGATTTCTGAACTCTTAAAACTGTATGAATATAAACTTTGAACATTTTCTTTGCATTATTTGAGGTCTGAAAGTGCTGCATCTTTTTTTTTGTTGCATTTAATGAGTATTACAACTGTATCACTATTATATAAAGGGTATTTTAGAAATGTACTATGAATTAATGTTATATATATATATATATATATATATATATATATATATATATATATATATATATATATATATATATATATATATATATATATATATACATTACAGTACAAATATGCTTCTTGTTCCTCTCTTTTGTAAGTAACACACTTCTGGGGGTACAAAAATATATTTTAATACGCTGTACTACAATTGTTAGCATGTTAGAAATTTACTTTACATTTTTATTTGACATTTAAATGTGTTATTTAACACTGTGTCCTATAATTTACTTATATTTATATTTTCCTAATTATTATTACTGAGCATTGAAATACTGTTATATATATTTTAAGTGTTATAATATAAGATATAATATAATAAAGTAATACCAAAATATCTATATATTTTTACATTTACCAATGTAGTAAATTAATTTACTTTGTACTTTAGGTGACCTACTGTAACAGACCTTTTTAACACACTTTGCTAAAAATGTACAAAAGTATATGTGGAAATAAGTATTTTAGAAGTATTTTATTGAATTACATTAAACTAAAAGTGTACTTCATAGTAGTCTATTTATTTAAAATACACTATATTGTACTTTTTAAATGATGTATGATCAGTATGAAAGTTTACTTTCAAACATTTAGGGAAAGCATAATATTAATGTCCTTTTAATATATTTTAAGTATACGTATATAAATATGTTAGTATATTTACGGCATACTTATACATTTCTCAGTATGTTTTAAGTACATTTAAGTATATTTTTTTTCGTTCACCAGGGACAATATCAAAAATAATGGCGCAGAATTTGACAACCAATATTCTTCACTGCAGGTTTACCCAATTCACTTGATTAGCGCCACCATGTGGAGTAATGAAGCAATAACTTTACTATGTCAAATGTATGGCCGGGGCTGGGGGTTGAGTCTGTGGGAGTTTAGAGCACCTATGTTTGAATAAAGATATTAATATTTGATAAGACAGAAATTGTACAATATATTGCAATATCAATATATTGTTCACCCCTAGTGCTTAGTGTAAAAGAGTGTGTAATGTGCTGATTGCAAAGCATCCTTGCAAAGCATGGTTATTATAAAAAGGCTCCTCTGTGGAATTGAGCTGCCAGCCTTTCATTGGCTGATCATGTGACCTTTAGTATTTGGAGTGTTCTTATTGGTTGTTTTGCAATCATGTGTGTTTTAAAAGATCTTGGATGGAATGTTATTAACTTTTGTCTTTTAACCCTGATGAAGGCCTAAGTGCCGAAACGCGTTGGTTATTCTTATATTGCTAATAAATTCGAAATTGTTGCTGGCTTTTACCATTTTTTTATTTAATTTTATTGCCAGGCACCTTGTTGTGCAGTGAAGTTGTACCAGATCCATCTGCTTCTAGAACTTATTATAAAAAGGCCCCATTATCAACCTTTTTGGGGATATACTGTCTACAGTGTGAATCAAACCACTTGTATTAAAAGGGTTTAATGCTTCTAAAAAGCTGAATTTCAAAGTATTATCACTGGTATAAGAACATTAATAAAAAGTATTGTCAGTCGCCCTTATAGCCTTGTTATAATCGTTTTCTGTGCTTGTGGCTTACCTCTATTAGGCCAAGCTGTCTCAATGCTAATACCACATGTTGAGGGCTTTGCACATTCAGTTTCAATGACACACTCGACTTCTGGATAATTTAGGCATGTTAACCACATTCGCATTAAGTGCTTCAGTGACTTTCCTGGTGCGAAAAGCTGCAATAAATCAAAGCTTGAGTTGATTACCTTGTGTTCGCCCTTGAGGACTGAGAAAGTTCTTCTCAACGGCTTTTTAAAAGTAACTTCAAATATAAGTTGCATCTCAGGCAGCATGGACTCAAGCGAAATCCGTACATATGTGATTTAATGACTTAATCACCCCTTGTGAACCTACTCTAAATTTAAGCTTAAACTTAATCTTAACCTAACCTTATCCATAGCCTAATCTTAACCTAATAATTTCCCTAACTCTAAACTTAACCCTAACTAAACAAAACCTAACCATACCCTTAACATTAGCCTAAACATACCCTAACCTTAACCATGGCCTAAGTTTAACCTAATCCTTTCCCATAGTCTAACCTTAACCAATACCTAACCATACCCTTAACCATAGACTAAGCTTAACCTAAGCCTTTGCCATAATTTGAACAAAACATAACCATACCCTTAATCATGCCTTTAGCTTAAACTGATCCTAACCAAAACCTAACCATAACCATAGCATAAGCTTAAACTAATCTTTTTTTCTTAACTCTAACCTATAATCTAAACAAAAACTAACTACACTCTTAACCATAACCTTAGCTTAAACTTAACCTAACCTAAACCTAATTCTAACCATAGCCTAAGCCTAACCAAATTATTTCCCTACCTCTAACCTTAACCGTACCCTTAACTTAACCTTAGCCTAATCCTTTCCCGAACTCTAGCCCTAAGTATAACCATAACAAAACCTAACCATACCCATAATCCTAATCTTAGCCTAAAATTTAACCTAACCATAGCCTAACCTAATCCATCCCCTAACCTTAACCATAATTTAAACAAAATCTATCCATAGCCTTATCCATAACCTTAGCCTAAACTTAACCTAACCATACCCTTTGCCATAACCATAGCCTAAGCTTAACCTAATCCTTTGCTTAACACTATCCTTAACCATACCCTTAACAAAACCTTACCATACTCTTGACCATAACTGCAGCCTAAATTAACCTAACCATACCCTTAACCATAACTGTTCTGTTCACTCTGCTGACCCATGACTGCACACCAGCACACACCTCCAACCTCTTCGTCAAGTTTGCGGATGACACGACGGTGGGTCACACTACAGGAGCAAGGTGAGCCGCCTGGCCTCCTGGTGCAAACACAACAATCTCTCTCTGAACACAGAGAAGACCAAGGAGATTGTTGTGGACTTCAGGAGAACTCACACACAGCACACACCTCTGTTCATCAACGGAACTGCTGTGGAGAGGGTGAGCAGCACCAAGTTCCTGGGTGTGCACGTCACAGAGGACCTCTCCTGGAGCACCAACTCAGCCTCACTGGCCAGGAAGGCAAATCAGCGTCTCTACTTTCTCCGCAAGCTGAGAAGAGCTGGAGCCCCCACCCCCATCATGACCACCTTCTACAGAGGGGCCATCGAGAGCATCCTGACCAGCTGTTTCACCGTGTGGTACGGGCCTGCACAGCATCCTGCCGCAGGACCCTCCAGCACATCGTGAGAGCAGCTGAGAAGATTGTTGGCACCTCTCTCCCCTCCCTTCAGGACTTGTACAGCTCCCGCCTCACACGGAAAGCCCTCCGTCTGGCAGGAGATCCCTCTCACCCACTACACAGCTTCTTCAGCCTGCTGCCATCAGGGAGGAGACTGCGGAGTCTCGGGGCGAGGACCAGCAGACTGCGAGACAGCCCCATCCATCAGGCTGTGAGGATGCGGAACTCTCTTCCTGCTCTACCCCCATCCCAATCCTGCCCCCAGCACACACTCACTCAGCATCCTGACCCCCCCACTAATACAGTACTGAAACTCTGCACTACAATGCACAAAGTACTGGTCCCTTCCAAACGGACTTGCACTACACACCCAATACCTGATATACTTGCACTGTCAATTCGCACTTTAATTCCCCATAAACTGTGAACTTTAAGAACTTACGCACTCATTCACTTTACCTGCCTTAAGATATATACCATATTTGCACTGCTGATATATACTATTTATACTGTCATTCCATCTCAATCACCATCAATATTGCACTATTGTCTTACGTATGTTTATTGTGTCTTGTTGTTTTGTACATATAGTGTCTCCCACTCTTTTATATTATATCTATTTCTTTTTTTACTTATATTTATATATCTATTTCTCCCCACACTACTGCACCTTGTTTCTGTCTCATGTATGTCTATTGTGTCCCTGCTGTATTGTACTCATAGTGTCTCCCATTCTCTTTTATTATATCTATTATCTGTACTTGCTGTAAAATTGGGAAGAAGAGTAACGTAATTTCAATTCTCTGTATGTCCTGTACATATGCAGTATTGACAATAAAACTACTTGACTTGACTTGACTTGACTAACATAAACTAAACCTAACCATACCCTTAACCTAAGGGTAACCACAGCCTAAGTCTATCCTAATCTTTTCCCTAAACCAAACCAAACCATACCCTTTACCATAACCTTAGCCTAAACATAACCTTATCCATAACCTAAGTTTGACCTAACACTTTCCTTAACACCAACCTGAACCATAATCTAAACAAAAACAAACCATACCATTAACCCTAACTTTCCTTAACTTGACGTAACTAGAACCTAACTTTAACCATAACCTAGACACAAGTAATGAAAGCCTGTGTCCATTTCTTAGTGCATCAACATGTTTGATCTTACCAGTATTTTCCTGAATGTGTATGAATTCAGACAGGGCTGCATTGTGATTGGTTGTTTCTGTGTCAGTGCATCAGGAGGGTTATGCAACGCCATGGGAGACTGGCAATTTGTCTCATCAGCGGCGCTGAGCAGGGCCGGCTCTGTTAGCCACACTTACGGAGCCTCGTCCAACAGGACGACGCCGCTATTGGGCCAGATGATCCTGCCAGAGCTGTGAACGACACACAGTGCCAGTGGATCAGAGCAGAGCTGCCACTGATGTTTAATGTTCACACATGCGCAAGTGGAATAGTGTCCAAGGAAACCAATTAGAGGCACTCTTTTTAAAGTGCGCATGAAGAGAGCACTCTCTTCTGTTTTTCTTTCTGCCTCACTCTGTCCTCGAACAGTGCTCGGCCAGATTATGATTTTACAAATCATCAGTAGCTCTGGAGAAAGCTTGCCATTGGTTCACAATAGGTTACACATAGTGCCAATATTTTTTTTATAAAGTATTTTTCTCTCTCTCAATTCCTAGAGATCAGTATCTGGTATTGTGTTACTGCAAAAAAAAACAAAAAAAAACAAAAAACACCCAGTGCCATTATAAAGATGGCCACCAAGTGAAAAGACTTTTCTTTGGTTATGTTCTGGGTGGATGTGAGTCTTCATTTAGCCTTTGTTAAAGCTATACCTAAAAACCTGAATAAAAATCTGAATTTTCTTTTTTTAATTTGGTTCATTTGATTTCTCTGGTCCCCCTGTGTAAATATACAAAGTATTTCTTATCTTTCCTAACATACAATACAAATAAATCTCTGCTGCATTTCACCAATCCTATCACTCTCCTCTGGGTGTCGAATGGGCGGGGTCAAAAATAGTGTTCACTCTGATGTCAGCAGAACCCTGACCAATCGCAAGAAAAAACAAAGCTCCACCTCCTCTCTTCGAGTCTGAACAACCAAAACCAGCAAGCTGGTAAGCTGCCACTTAGCATCCTAAGTGACAAGAGAGTAGTCAAATAGGAAAGCCAGGTCAGTAACTAAAGATCAACAGTAGAACTATAGGGTTAGGCAAGAAAGTAAACAAAGAGCAGAAAAGGGTCGATAACAAGAAGACTATAAAGCAAGAAAAAGGCATTGTAACAGAGCTAAAATTGGTTAATACTCAGCAGAGAACCAAAGGAACAAAGGGTTATTTATACAAACACAAACCGGTGTGGGAAATGAGCAATCAGAAGGAAGGGGAGAGGCTGAATGCTGCAGTGTCACGTCACGTCACTACGAGTCATTGTAGTTCATGGGCTGAGAATGTTGGGAAATGGAGGCTTTAGGAGAACAATTTTCCTGACAGATAGGGTTAAAGTTTAGGTGTAGATTCAGGTAATAAAATGACACTGGTTGCTTTGTAACATTTTTTTATTCATGTTATTTAGTTGCATTTGCACACATTTGTCTTGAGACCAGGCTGGCGTGAGAAGTGCTTTCAGTAGTGCGTAAATTTTAAAAGTGCACAATTAGAATTGCGCCCAAAGAAACCAATTAGAGGCACTCTTTTTAAATATGCATGAAGAGAACACTCTCTTCTCAGAACACTCTATCCTCATCCAGCGCTCAGCCAGATTACCATTTTAAGAAAAAAGCTGGCAGTTCTGGGGAAATCTTGCTTTCTGTTGATTTGCAGAAAGGTACTTAGTAAGTAGTAACTGTCGAGTCCCACCTTGTCGGTTTTCTCCAGATAGATGCTGTCACGAGTGGTAAAATTGTTTGGAAGTTACAGATCATTGTTGGGGACTGAAAACTGGAAACTTTGCTAAAAAGAGTCTGAACTTTATCATCAACGTTTATAATCATCGTGCAGGAACACTTCTCGACAAGCAAAGGTCAAAACTGAATGGATTAATTGTTCTGCTACTTTTAAGCAGAAGAGAAAAAAAGAGCGACCAGTTTTGGAGATGGAGCCTCTCTAATCTTCGGTTCCCTTTAGTTCTCAGTTATGAGAAACAAGTTGTGAGAATCTGAGAATCTCCGCAAAGCTTTGGAGACCTTCCCAGAAGCTTCTCTCCAGATCCACGAGATTGGTGGCAGCAGCGAAGCGAAGGAAAGGACTAATTTGTCTGGATCTTTCTATTCAACCATCCACCCACATACTACATGTATAAATATATTTGTATCTGACATTGGATTTTCCAGTCGCCGTGTGCCTGCTGGTCGGAATAGACCCAAACTTTCAGTGCTGAGATGAACCCGGGGAAATTTCCGTGACGTGAAAGGCCATTTGTCCTCGTACATTTTGTGAAATGTCAAAGATTGCAGTCGACTACACAAGCGGTGATTTGTGCAGCAGTGGTCACGTCGCGGTTGTCATTAGAAGGGAGGAGAACAGCTCCTGTCAATTAAGTAATAATAGACTATATAATAAAGCCTTGGTAGCTGAATGATCCTATTACTGTCCGTATAAACACGTCATGTGTCCGACCACAAATTCCTCTGGTAATCCGTATTAAAGACGTCAAACCAGCTCACCACAAATTAGTTTTCTCACGTGAAATAATAATATGTGTACATATACAGTGCTGTAAAATGTGTGTATCTGTTTACAGATTTATAATACTTAAATTTTGCACATTAACAAACACATTTTAATATCAGACAAAGATAGGAAATATACAAAGCTATTTTTAAGTGATAATTTAATTTACTAAAAGAAAAAAAAATCTACCAATCTAGCCCTGTTTAAAAAAAATGTTTGCCCCCTAAATCTAATAACTAATTGTTTACAGAATTGTTTTAATTCAGACACATTGGAGAGTTTTACAGCACAAACATCATGTTTAAGATCATCTACAGCATTTTCAGAATATCAAACTTTGACTAGGTCACTCCAAAACCTTTACTTTGCTTTGTTTTTTTAAGTCATTATGAGGTGAAAATGGTGCTGTGCTTTGAATCATTGTCCTGCTACAGAACCCAAGTACGCTTGAGCTTAAGGTCACAAACTCATGGCCGGGGCGGGGCATTCTCATTTTCTGGTAGAGAGCAGAACTCATGGTTTTATCTATTACAGCAGGTTGTCCAAGCCATGAAGCAGCAAAGCAGCCCTAGACACATAGACACCGTCACACTACCACCACCATGTTTTACGTTCAGTGTGATGTTTAACTGTCTTTTTCTGAAATGATTTGTTTAGTTAGTTTTATGTCAAATTGCCTTCCAAAAAGTTCCACTTTTACCTCATCAGTCCACAGAAGTTCTGGGGATCATCAAGATGTTTGTTGGTCAATGTGAGACTTTTTTGTTTTTTTTTGGTCGGCACTACTTTTTGCCTTGGAATTCTCCCATGGAGACCATTTGCACTCAGTCTCTTTCTTATTATTGAATCATTTACACTGATCTTAACTGAGGCAAGTGAGACCTGCAGTTCTTTAGATTTTGTTTTGGGTTCTTTGTGACCTCCTGGATGAGTTGCTCATGCCCTTTTAAAGTCATTTTTGTCTTTTAAAGTCATGTTTTCTCCATGTTTACTCCAATTGTAAATAATAACACTTTTAGTAATACGTTTCCATAGGGTCAGGTTGGATTGGATTGTGTTTTTACCTTAATAAATGAAATGTAAAAACTACTTTTTTATATTTACTTAGGTCATCTGTGTCTGCTATTAAAGATTTTTAAAAATCTGAAAAATATACATATGACAAAAAAGTTTTTTCATAGCATTGTACATAGCCCAGTCATAATATTACGGCCATTATGTCCTTGTTTTTACTAAAGCAGTCATTCTATAATTACAGACTTTAGTCCTGCATCTGTTCCTCTGCCTACTTTATCATCCTCCTTTCACCCTGTTCTTCAATGGATCAGACATAGCAGTGCTGCTGGAGTTTTTAAACATCGCATTTAGTATGCTAAACTGAGAACAGTCCACCAACTATTCAGAAATATCCAGCCAACAGTGTCATGTGAGCACTGATGAAGGACTAGAGAATGACCAGCAACAGATTCAGAGCTTCTATCTCTGACTTTACTTCACTTATTTTTTTACTTTTTAAAACCTTTTAAGTGTTTAAAAACTCCAGCAGCACTGCTGTATCTAAACTGCACACTGCCCTACTAGCACAACACACTCCAACACCTTATTCACCACCACCATCATGCTAATCAGTGCTAATCACTGCAGTGCTGAGAATAATAGCGACCCGCCACCCAAATAATAATAAAAGCTGCTCTGTGGTGGTTTTCTATCTTGCAGGGTAACAAGAGGATAATAATAAAGTATGCAGGGAAACAGATACAGGACTACAGTCTGTAATCATAGAACTACAAAGTGTTCCTACACGTTCACTGAAGCTGATTGATGGATTGATGGATGATAAGTGTGGAAACGAAACCAGTAAACCAGAGTGTGACAATCATAATAATCTGAGTATACTGTGTGCAATGTAGATGCACTATATACAGTATATCACTATTAAACTGATAATGGACTCTGCATCTGCTTTGGCAACGCTCACTAATCAGCTCCTCCTCATCAGCAGTCTGGGTCTGTCTTGAAAAACCAGACCCAGTCTCTCCAGGCAGTTTTCTTGGCATGAAAAGCAAAGATCGCTTCCAAGCAGGTGTGGCTCATGAACTTCAATCCATCATCAAGAAGCACGAGCTCGTATTCCTACACCAGTACGACATTCTAATCAGCGTTAAGTATAATGACAAGGGAAAGTCCTAGAATAGGATGGGAACTGCATGGTCTTAGAGGTGTGCCAGTGATGCTATCAAATTCTAGACCTGGAATTTTGCCATAAGACACGAGAGAAGAACAACCTCCATGGTCCCAGGCCTCCTTCTTTCACCCAGACCTTAACTTCTTCACGGGCCAGCATGGAGAACAATATGCCTCTGTGCTGTTTGGTTCCTCTACCGATCGACTGGTTCTTCACATCCCCTCTCTTGACTTGTGGCAGTGGAAACAGCAGGCCAGGTCCTGGCCAGGCTCTGGGTTTCAGTTCTGCTCCCCAGGTCCCTGGTGGACCTGCCTGCCAATTGCGAAGAAAGGGCCACGTCCACGAGCACCCAAGCCAAGCGCCAAGCACCAAGCGCTCAGTTTGCTTGCTTTGACTGGGCAGCAGCCGGGCGTGGCAGCCTGAAATCACCCAAGCGATCCGAATGGGAAGTGGCAGAGGGTAACCAATAGGCTGATTTGATTTGCTCCTTCCCTTGATTCCCTCAAAAACCTCCATGTCGTTCCCTTGTTGCCTGGTCATAATGAAGTTTTGTCTTCAGCCACGGTCCAGTGGCCTGGTGCCCAAGAAGGCATGCTGGGAAAATGCTGGGTTTTACGGAGGGAAGTGCCAGGTAGCGATGGCAGAACCACGGTTTCGGAACATTGCACCGATTGGGCTCCTGTCAAAAAGGTACACTCTGCTCTCGTGCCGGCCCCTCTGCGCAAATCGAGTTGTTTTCTCCAAAAAGAGGAAAATATGACGGCTAATACAACCGGCTCTGCTCTGCACGTACTCGCCCACGCAATACACACACATACAAATGCACAGCCCTCCCACCCTCCCCTGAAATTAGATGTTGCATTGAAATATGGAACCCATTTCTGGGGTGGGACAGATTCGCTCCCTAAGCTTTGGTTCTTCAGATCCGTTGGTGAGGGACACCAATAGTTTCCACCGTTCTGCTAATGTTTATGACTTGTTTAAATAGGCACATAGTCCTCTCCATGTGCGCTCTACCAGGCCTGCAGAAGTGAGAGACCACAAGAGAAAAAGGATTTTCCTAAACGCTCAACGTCGCAGACCTCCGCTCTCTACCGTGAGGAACTCGCATCACAAAACTTCCTTCAATACCTTGTTAGAAGTGAAGAGGGATTAAGGGAAGTCTCGCAGTGTCCCTCGGATACTAAAGCATGACATAACCAGCAAATAAAAGGAGAGCTCACTGAGGCGAAGACTGGCCAAGTCATTTGAAGCTGCCAGAAGCGTCAGTGTAGATCCCCACGCAGGAGAATAAGGATAAGGACCAAGAAGGAATGACAAGGAAATTAGTTGCAGAGAGGAAATAAATGCCTCCAAGGACCAAAGACTAAACGTACAGTAGATGAATCCAATGGAAATGGAAGAAAGCAGAACATAAACACGATATGACAGGCACGATATGATGATGATACACCCAATCAGGGCTGCTTTTTGCTAGAAATCTTGCTAGAAGTCATTGCTTATGGTGGTTGAGCCACCAGGGGGCTGGGTGAGTGTTTAGATATAGATGTTTGAAAGTTGTTTGTAGCAAATCTATGGTTGTTTCAACAGTTATAAGAATCTTACTTGAGGCCCAAAAAGGATGGTCCGCACCTTTAAAGTATTAAAGTTAGAGATCTTGATCTAGGTCATCTTTGAAGAGATGTGATCATAAAAAAAACATCTATGCATATAAGATTGAGAAACAAAAGAAAAAAAAGCAACAACCTATTTTGCACTGGTGCGAAATAAACACTAGTCTGGGCTTACTTTGTGTCGCAAATGTACTCCAGCTTGACCTTTCTATTCTTCTTGTAATTAGTGGCTTGCATCTTCTGCAAAAAGTAGATTTTGATACCTTTACTCCTGCCCTCTGGTGTTTGTTGGTGATTGTTGCTGATGTCATTTATCAGTTATTATCAACTGCTGTTATTTTTCTTGGTCTAATTGTTGTTGACTTAGTACACAAGTGACGACTTTCTTCTATAGGACATTCAAAACGGTTGGACTGAAACACGTAGGCAACAAAGTAAACCTGATAATGTTTTAATAAACATTTTAATGTTTTTCCTCACAAGAAAAAGGTGCTTCTGAACTATATATCATTTTGTTCCAATACTTTTGGTGGGAAGTGCAATTACAGACAGTTAAGACTAAAACATAAGCTATTTACTGGGAAAGCGAGTGAGCGAAGTCCACCACTGGGTGTTACCCACAGCCCATAGAAATGGGTTCAGAAATGGCTCTGAATATACATTTGTATCTAAAATAGAGTAAAAGGAAGAAAACACTTTAGAGCCTTGGCATGAGCCAGCATTGAGTGGGTGGCTGTCAGAGAATGGGATTTGCGGTAAGGTATGGGAACAGCGGTAATGAAACAAGGGTTCATCATTTTGCCAAGATCAGCTTCCTCCTAGAGCAATTACACACCACATACGGAGGCCTTCAGCCCAGTTACATCACCCAGATTAATATGTGCCTGTACATGTCCGTGCTGTCTACGGTACGCTGATGTAATCGATGGGTTGGGAGGCTGAATATGGATGAGCGCTGTGACTTTCCCAAGGGACTGAAAAAGAGGTCCTCTCCTTGTTCGACGGGTGTTGTCGCAGTGTACTCCGACTGCCTGGCAACGTTGTGGTGGCAACTGGCAGACCATTACGAGGACGCTAACCCAATTACCGTCTGTGGCTGTGCTAGTGCTGGGTCCCCTTCTTGTGGCCCCAGCTTAGGTTAACCCCCATTGGAAGTGACTCCATGTGGCGCTAGTCTGCAGCTTCCAAACCCACTGAGGTCACGGAAGCAGTCTGACGCACTACAGCGGTACGAGGCAGTCAACACTGTTTTGCTTATTACACACAGACAAGTCCACAAAACAGGGAAACCTTGGCTGCTGCTGAGTAAATGTGACATCGTAAAGGCAGAGGCATTTGTTTTCTGAGCATTTGAGCTACCACCACACCGTAAATCACTGTTTTTTTTTTTTGGGGGGGGGGGGGGGGTGGTGGGGGGGGTGTGAAGAGAAGAGAATCTCCAGAGTGAAGGAATTATAGATTGCATATATTGTAGCCATGATGTGTTACTCGGGAAGCAAACAACATTATGTCTTTATATTTGTAGCACATGGCTTTGAATGGTGAACAAACTCTTTAAAAAATTTTAGAGTTATTATACAGTAGTTTGTAGAAGTGTGTGAACTATTCCAAAGCAATCATGAGCCTCCATGTACCAGCACTGACTGACTGCCCATAATTGCCAGCCCATAATTGGCTGATGTTGGCTAACAATTTGAAGCACTTCCATAGTTCTGAACACCATTATAATATATAAGGCGACCTATTTTTATTTTAGATCTATAGGTGAGCTGTCAGCTGTGAACCGTGCAGCATGATTTAGGGCGTGTCAGTGTGTCTTTGCTATCGTAACGACGGGAAAAGTACACTCCAATAGCATGTACAAATTCTCTTAAAAAATTATGGTTGTGTTTTAGGCGTAACATGCAATATTCTACCAAAAATATGAAAAAAAAACTTCTTTAGATTCTTTAAAGTAGCATCTCTTGATTAGATTAAACAGTTTTGCACATCTCTGCTGGATTTTCCCAGTCAGCTTTGAGGTAGAGCCACCTGGAATTCAGGCTTTCAGTTAACAGCTGTGCTGAACTCATCAAGAGTTAATTACTTGAATTTCTTGTATCTTAATAATTAGTTTGAGAGCATCAGTTAAAGTAAAGTAGTGAAGAGGTAGAGTTACAGGTATACAGTGAATAGCTCTATTTGAGTAATGTTCTAATCCAGATTATGAGAAGCAAGAACTACTAAACTAAGAAAGAGAAAAAAATATTTTAAGAAATGAAGGTCAGTCAGTTGGTAACATTTCAAGAACTTTGAGAGTATCCTCAAGTGCAGTGGCAAAGGACATCTAAAATGTAATGATGAAACTGGCTCTCATCAGGATCACCACAAGAAAGGAAGGGCAAGAGTTCCCTCTGTTGCACAGGATAAGCTCATCTCTGAGTTACCAGCCTCAGAGTATTACTACATGATTCCCAGTCTGGATAGCTTTAGTATTACTTTACAATGTTGAGCATCACATTCCGAACCCTCCCAGAACTTTTTTGGAATTTCTTTTTTTTTTCCAGGAATTCTGAAAGTGAGATCTTTTCCAAGATTAGTTTAGTTTAATTGGCTATTTCACACGTTTGGAGGGGGAGGGGGTGGGTTGTTGTTATCTCTTCTCCCATTAAATGTACTTATAAGTCATTAAAACGAAGTAGCGGCTCTAACAAGCCAAAGCAAATCATCTAGCTTGGACTTGTCGCGGTGGAAATGTGGAACAGATGTGTTCACTTTTCTCCAAAACGCTGTCAGATGGCTTTATCAGTTCCAGCCCACGAGTAACTGTCATTTAACACTTAGCATACTTTACTCCTCATCTCCTGTTGTTTTATAGTGCGGCTAATGCTTTTTGTGCTGCGGTTTTGATTGGTTCATTATGACGGGCACTTTCTTCCCCTATCTGTATTCTAGTCCTCGCTCTCTTCTCTCTCTTTTCTTTCTCTTTCTGCTTGTTTGCGATTTTGCTCGGAGCATTGTTTTCATCTGGAAAATATAAAGGAGTTAGAACAGATCAGGTGGTAAAGTATGTACAGATCAGAGGGATCGCAAGATAGAGCTCTGTCTCCATTCTAATCGCATCCAAACCGCTGGACTAGCTGAAACTTCCTCGTCTCTGACTCGCAACGCTTCGCTGGCCTTACCGTAGACCCCCCACGTCCCGCTCTCATTATGTCGCGGAGCTCACACTCGGTAGGGTTTTGTCCCTTAAGCACACGGCTTGTGCTTTGGAGCTGGATCAGCAGCAGATCAGAAAGTAAGTGTCAGGGCTTCGGTCCAACGCTAATGGCTAATAACAGGATAAGAACCAGATGAAGAGCAGGTTTCCTCAGTTCTCTTGCCACACACCTGGGGAGAACGGCTCTGCTCGGAGACACGGCTAAGCGGCCGCAGCTTGCCGAACGGTAAAGAAAGGACTTTACTGCGCTTTCTTCTGGCCATGAAATTTCACAAGGTGACAGGACGCAGGAGAATGACATCATGTGACCGATCCTGACCCGTGTGGTCCAGAATCGGGTTTACCGCTAAATCTCGTAGGCCTCTTTCCTTTCTCATTGCCATGTCGTTACAGCAGTTTCGAATCTGAAGGGAATAAGTGCTAGATTCGCTTTCACAGCTCCGATGTAACCGCATGCGTTCCCCCCGTCGGCTCTTTCTAGTTCTCAAGTCAGTCGAGTCTGTGCCGTTTTTTTTTTTTTATTCCCAGACCTTTCAAAAGCTGTGAGAGCAGACAGACTGTTTAAATCATACACTGGTTTGAACTGGAGATGTTGCAATTTTTTGTTCGCAAATTTACTTATTTCATAGCACTTTCCAACCAAACCAGTCCTGTTCTTGTCCATCTCTCTGCAATCAATGACTTTTAGGGCCTGGTCCCAATTTCTCCCATTGTCCTTTTATCAATTGTCCCTACCCCTCTATTTTGCACAATCATGTCTACACTGAAAAAAATAATGCATAAAATTTACTTTAAAAAAGTTTCGCAACTTTCTGCATTTGCTTTTATTTAAGTAAATTTAATTTCAGATAAATTTAAGTCACTTCAACTCGGCTTCAAGATTTAAATGTTACATAGAGTAAATAAGTGAACTGAACTTCAGTCAATCCTTTCTTTTAGTAAACTTTACTTAATTTCTGCATACAATATTACCTAATTACAATTACTTCATTTATACAATCTTATTGTATATAATTTTAGTTAAAACACACATTCAAATATTTACATAATCTCAAAAAAAATTGTTTTGTAAACAGACCAAGTCTCACTGTTTCAACACATGGATGGCATGTAATACATTCTTTTGGTATACAAAAAACAATGTATTACATGCCATCCATGTGTTGAGATAGTGTAAAATGTGTGTTTTGAATATTTACATTTCAGGAATTATAATATATTATGTATCATAAATTATTTGAGTAATATTGTATAAAACTAAAATTAGTTTTTAATATTTTGTATCTTACGCTTCAGGTAGTTTCAATGTTTTTTCTTCATAAAAAGCATAGCAAAGAAATGCTAGAAAGATGCCTCAGTAGCTGGCTAGCTAGTTTTTTACTGTTCCATATTAATTAGTGCATCAGTTACTCTTTGGCACGTGAGTCTGCTGCATGATTTAAGGTGGAATGAGAATTCAGCTCATTATCACAGATGAATTAAAGATAATAATAGTCAGTTAGTTAGCTAGTAGCCTGGTAATTGGTAGCCTGGTTCTTTTTTTCATGAATTTATCTGGATATGTTTCTATTTTGATCAATGACTACAAGCTGAAATTGAATAGGAGTAACTATAAGGAGGCTATTTTTAAAATGTTAGGAGTAGAAAGTTCAGATAATTGTGTGAAAATACAAGGAGTAGAAGTAAAAAGTTGCCTGAAAAAGTATAGATAACATACAGATAACATTTCTACAAACTAATTGCGTTTCATTACTTGACACCTCTGGTTTTGAAGATGTATCAAGTTCCTTGACGAATCGTCCCATTTTTTAAGGGGAAGATTTCAATCACTTCCCCTTGTAACTCAGTATCAAGGGGAAGAGTGACACTCAAAAACAAGAGGTAGGGTTACAATTGAGAAATGGGACTAGGATTCACTTTCCACATCTTTGCATATGACCGAAAGACAGTGCGGCGCTCCCCAGCTCTGGCAGAAAAGCGTGTCCCTTGTTTGTTTCTCTTGTGCACACTTGTTCTCTCTCCTCATACCTTCTTATTCGCAGTATTGCACAAGACAGTGATTTCAAAACAGGCCAATTAGCATTGGTGAGCGTGCTGGCGTACGTGGATGTTTCCTATTAAGATCCTTCTTGGCCTCGGCATCAAACTCAACTGCTTTCTCTCTTGGCAGGGGAAGACTTCTGCAAATGAGTCCTGTGAAACCTAATCTATCTGTTGGATTCAGGGACACACTGCTTCAACATATCCAGAGTCCAGATGAGCTCGCTCTTCACTGCTGCCAGTTCACTGGACTGTGGAAGCGAGGGGCAAGGGTTAAGGCCTGGAGAGCCACTCTCTGTTTGACTGCTAAGCATTTCGAATCTGGTGAATTGGACATGCTTTTGTTTGCTTAGCGATGCGGAAACCTGAACGTGACCCAAAAAGTAATTTAAAAGGTTGATTCTGAAATCAGATTACAGACCCCTAAAGTGAGTCTCTGAAGTGAGTCTCTAAAGTGAGTCTCTAAACAGAGTTGTTCGCTGGCTGAGAAATGTATCATGACTGCAATTACCTCAATTTGACAAAGATAAACCTCAAAAATTATCACGCTATGAAGCAAATGGGATGCTTGGGATAGTTCTGTGGCGAGATGGTTGGGGTTCTTGCCTTCTGCCGGGCTTTGTTTTTACAGTGGGACACAGTATGAACCTACAGGATATACTGTATATACAGATTTTCATTTCCATTTCCTCCTTCTCCTCCATTCCATCCGTTTCCAGAGAATGCCTGGACCACCATAAGGGTACGACCTGGTCCCTCCACACCTCACCAGAGAGGTCGCCTTACAGGAGTCCTGCTAAAAACAACAGGCTGAGAATTCCCTCAGTCTCCTCCGATATTCTTCACTTACTTCAAGCAGCCAATGGCTTTGAGTGAAGTGGGACGCCCACTAGTCAAGTTGGGGATCCCCTGTTGCCAGAGGGTATTGCTGTTTTTACATGGGGTGGGGCTCCTGGAGGTTATTATTTGTTGTCGGGGGGTTCTAGTTGGCGCGCTGGTTCACTGGTTCATTGGTGTTTGTTTGGTCTGGGAATATGAAGGTTATATCATGGGAAAGAGTGCCCATGACTGGCTGTAAGCCTATGCTGAAGCTAGGGACTGGAGACCTAGGAGATCTAGGAAACTCAGGATGGCAGATAAGGTTTCCTGTGGTTAATATCCACTGTACATACCTGATAATCCCAGTAATGAAAACCAAACACTGGGGAAGAATGGCTTGGGCCACGGGGGCAAGGCTCCTTAATGGCGTTTGACCATGCGAGGAACTGGAGCTTCCAGATTCTTCTAATTTCCACTGGACCTTACAGTGAAAGAGGGACGGAGGGCGGGTGCAAACGTCTCCGAGACGAAAAAGAGGGGAAGAAAGTGGGGACATGTGTGGGTCTCCCCCGAAACAAACGCAAGTCTGAGCAATCTGCAGACCAGGCACATATGGAAGTGATCAGCTGACTTCTGGCTGGCATGACGTCTCCCACACGGGGGCATTCTCGATGGGTTTAAGAGGGTTGCAGTGGGGGCACATATCCTCCATATCCCATCCAGAGCTGTCAGCAAGGCTTGGGTCGGTGTCTGAAACTGACTCAATTAGAGGGAATGAGATCCTAGGAAGGGGAGAACTGTTACTGCACAGTAGGCCCCTCGCAGTAATCACAACTACACATGGGGGTGGGGGTGCGGAGAGAGGCCCACTGTCCGGCAGGAGCTTTATTAAGGGGGGAGAAAAGGAAGGAACGAAAGTAGGAATTTGAGAGGTCCAGAGATGCCCACGATAAGACAGAAAGAGATTAATACTGTATGTAGCAAGAGATCAATTCCAGCAGGAGCAGGAAAGTTCACACTGTATGAACAGACCCTTAGACCCCTAACCCTTGACCTCCACTACAAGTTGCAGCATGATTTGTAGCCACTATTTGGCAACAAGCAGAAAATGCAAGTGTTTCAAGGCACCCTCGTGTCTATGTCACCCGCTGGCTTGCTCCTTTCAGTTAAGGTGATAATGCTTCACATTCTCTGTACTCCATAAAAAAAAAACTGTAATTGACATTGATTTGTGTGCATCACAGTATTATGCCATCTACCCACCCAAAGAGAGCATTTCCAAATGTTCTCCCTCTCGGACTCCGGCTGCTGATGGCAAGCAGCATGATCCAGGATGCAAACCAGCGATCTTCAGATCATAGTGGTAGTACATTAGTCCAATGTACATTAGTCCAGTTACACTGCTTTAGAAAGTTAAGAACATTGCCATTTCAATGGCACCTCTTAAAATGTAGATACTATGTACAGCTTTGGAAAAAATTAAGAGACCACTTCAGTTTTTGAATCAGTTTCTTTGATTTTGCTATTTATAAGTTTATGTTTGAATAAAATAAACATTGTTTTATTCTATAAACTACAGACAACATTTCTCCCAAATTCTAAATAAATATATTGTCATTTAGAGCATTTATTTGAAGAAAATGAGAAATGGCTGAAATACAGAGCTTTCAGATCTCAAATAATGCAGAGAAAACAAGTTCATATTCATAAAGTTTTAGGAGTTCATAAATCTATATTTGTTTGAATAACCCTGTTTTTTTATCACATTTTTTAGTCATCTTGGCATGTTCTCCTCCACCAGTCTTACACGCTGTTTTTGAATAACTTGTCGCTCCTGGTGCAAAAATTCAAGCAGTTCAGCTTGGTCTGATGGCTTGTGATCATTCATCGTTCTCTTGATTATATTCCAGAGGTTTTCAATTTTGTAAAATTAAAAGAAACTCATAATTTTTAAGTGGTCTAATTTTTTTCCACAGCTGTATATAAGTGTAGGCATTTGAGACACTTGAACAAAAACCTAAATGTAATGGCTAAATGACTGTGTCAGAACATCTCGGAACATGCTTCAACGTTGGACAACCTTGGGCGCCCAAGACTCACAGATGCTCATGGTAGTCCCACCTGACAACTTACAGAATCTTATGGACTCCATGTCTCAAAAAAATAAAAGCTGAGCTAATTTTGCAGAATTTGGGGTCCTACAGAATATTATGCAGGTGGTTTTAATGTTATGGCTAATGGGTGTATAATATTAGTGTGTGCTGACCATCTGTGAGAACACTAAAGCAGCTAGAGTGTCTGATTCTGTCTGAAGAGCATCTGTTGTTATGACTGCAATCGCCAATCGTAATGGATGTGGCATTAATTGACAGGGTGACACTGCTGAGGTCATTTCCTGTCAGTAATGTGGCACACCTCTCCGGGGGTGGTCAGTGGGAATTCACACCTCACTATGGGGGCCTGTCTGACCTGTCTTGTGGCCTGATGGATCGACTCCCAAAGTAGACCCTCATCCATCACCCAGAGTGGGCGCACACACACACACACACACACACACACACACATTGGTGAGCCAACCAAGCCAACTTGTTGCATCTGCACGTACTAAACTGCCTGTTTTTATATATTTTAATGGGTGTAAACAGATCACTGTGTAGATGGCGCTCTCTCCCCACATCACTATAGGTAGTGATGTTGATCAGCACAAGGCTGCATCTGTGAGCTGATGTTTTGGAACAGAGTCGCTGCACTTTCCTCCGAGCGTTAGCGCTGTGAGTCTACTCGGCAATGTGCTGCATCAGCAGTAGTTCGAAAAGAGGCGGAGTCTGACTTCACATGTATCAGAGGACGCATGTGCTAGCCTTCACCCTCCTGGTGTGTTGGGGCATCACTAGTGATAGGGGGAGTCCTAATGAGTGGTTGCGTAATTGACTGAGCAAAAATTGGGGAAAAAATTGGGAAGAAAATATAAATAAAATTATATAAAAAAAGACATCCAACCATCTCCGTCTCACTGCTATCAGAGAGATACACTGCTCAGCCAATCAGCTCTCCCTCCTGCCCTGCCTCTAAACCCATACATCACCCAGTACTTTTTTTGAGCTGAGGGTGTTGTCAGCTAAAATTAGGGGGTTTAGTTCCCTTCAAAATGTTAAGATTAGAGTTTGATTTAGACATGGGTGTAGAATTACATTCAATAGACAATAATGGATCTTTACCTTACAGTTCAGTTGCGTGCAGTTGAATGTTAGTTAAATGTTAGTTGATCATCTTTGAGACCTCTATAATGGATCATACGAATAAAGTCATGCTCAGTTTTATTCTCAGGACTCTTAATTCTGGGTGTTTTTGTTACTTAGGCAGAGAGGCAGTCCTCTCTTTTAGACTATCCAACAGAACTGAACAGCCCCTCCACTCCTCCAACAGAATGTCTGTTCTGGAGCAGTGTGTGTGTGTGTGTGTGTGTGTGTTAGAGAAATGTGGTGTGCATGGAGTGAAAAGGGGCCGGACCTGTCACTCATCCCTCGCTCTGCCCTGCTGTCAGTCATTATGACAAATGAGTGTTTCAACATCATCATCTCTCCGACCAGAGAGAACACAGCCCACCACCAGTGTGTGTGTGTGTGTGTGTGAGAGTGAAAGAGAGAGATAGAGAGGTAGCTGACCTTTGTTCAGTTCTGTATGTATAGAATGATGTTGGCTGGCTCTCATTTTTATAAGAGTCATGTTTCTCAGATTCTCAGACCTTAGATCAACCTCACCTAAGACTAGGTCACATCCAGAGAGATTTCTAAATAAAAAAAGAAACTTTTAATTTTGCTATTTTTCTTTTTTTATTTCTTCTGAAATTTGATTAATTCCAAGCTATGTATTTGAAACTTTATTTTTTTTTTAAACGTACTTAATATTTGTATTCATTTTTAGTTGTATTTTTTTTATAGTTGTGAACAGACATGTATAAAGTATTAGAGAGCCAAAGGCAAAGGCAGTGCTAATGTTACGCGGGAGACGGAGGGGATGGACGTAAGTGCAGAATAATTAATTTTATTAAATTAATAAAAACTAAAACAAATCAACAAACAAAATAAACCAAAGTTACACTGAATACATAACTACAAAACACTAAACTTGAAAACAGGAATCTAAGAAACAGCATGAAACAAACCTGAACACGGACAGCAAACAAACCAACAAAAGACTAGACAAAGAAGGCTTGAAACAAAGGGGCTTATATACACACGAGGAGGGAACAGGAAACTGGAAACACCTGAGGATTAATCAAGAGGGGGCGGGGTTACAAATAACTAATGACAGGGTGGGGCTAGGGCGGAGACAGGACCAAAACACAACAGAAGCACATGGCTGGGAAACATGACAGGTAAACAGAGGGGCAGGAGCACACCAGACCAAATGAGGGAGAAACAGAAGGCAGACATGGGCTAAGCTGTGACAGCTAAAGGCAGATCGGGAGCAACAAGATCTTCTTACAAGATCAGCTTGATCTCTTGATTCACTCAATGATGAGCAGCTTCATCAAACTCGGTGAACCCAGTGCAGAACATCTACCACTCTGACTTTAGTGATAATATGGGTTTAGAATGATTCCAACATTTTTAGATGTGTAACAGACAATGATGCAGCAGATAAACAATATATCAGAGTAAGTATTAACGTATTAAACACACCATAAATATAAGTTTACTACCATCTACAAACCAGCAAGAATTCTCTCTCTCACAGACCTTTTTGTTTTTTGTTCTGCACTCATTACCTGTATTAATCGCACCTGTCCACACACTCAATCCAACTTTTTTACTAAATCCAAGACCGAAGAGCTGTCTAAGGACACCAGGGACAAAACTGTAGATCTCGACAAGGTTGGGATGAGCTACAGGACAATAATCAAGCAGCTTGATGAGAAAGCAACAACTGTTGGTGCAATTATTAAAAAATGGAAGAAACACTAGAAGACTATCGAAAAATCTTCCTCGGTCTGGAGCTCAAGGCAAGATTTCATCTTGTGGGATAATAAAGATGATTTAAAAAAGATCAAGAATCAGCCCAGGACCTGGTCAATGATTTAAAGGGAGCTGGAACCACATACTGAAATATTTCAGTTAGTAACTGCACTATGCCATCATTGGTGAAAGTCCTTCGTGATTTTACGCAAGGTTCTTCTTCTCACACCAGTTTATGTTCAATCATGTTTAAATTCACCAATGACCTTCTCACCTGGATGATCCAGAGGAGACATGGTGGAAGGTCATGTGGTCAGATGAGACCAAAATAGAGGAACAAAGGAAGAAGAAGGATGAGTACAACCCAGGGCCGCCGCTCTGCATACGCAGACAACGCAGCCAGCGTTAGGCCTCAACCATTTTGCAGTTGCAGGGAGCCAAACTGACTGAGAATGAAATGTGTTGAAATTATGACATTATTAAATTTAAAACCCAATGTGAATTATTTATGATACGCTCATCTTTTTTGTCTTTAAACATTGCATGGGGCACCTACTCTACTACTTAAAAGCGGCACGTTATTATTTTTGTGCATAATATAATGCCCCCACCCCTATTGCCTGAAATGGCACGGCTCGGTTTGTTCTGTTGGTTGTTGCCAGATGTGACATTTTCCAGTCAAATAAATAATCAAAAAATGCATGGAGGCGCTAAATCTTGCGCATGTTTAACCATTTTTAAAGTGTATGTGGCCATTCTATACAAAAACTTGTCCAGTGCAATATTTGTGTAAGTTAAAAACTTAAAATAAAATAAACAAATAGGATGAAAAATCGTAACTTATCTGGCAACCTTAGTCCTAACTAAAGTAGCAACGCTACTTGAGTTTGGCAGGAGACAAGTTCACCGCGCGAAGTTGCTACTAAATGGTAATTCAACTATGAAGCGACGGTTTGAGTCTGGAGCTGAGAAGAAGAAAAAGAAGCAGAAAGATGAGGCCCATGCATCCCTTTCTGGTGAGTAACTTCGATGATAAAGGTTTAAATAGTTTTGATTACTTCATGTTCATGGCTTTGCTGATTTGGTAGCTTTAAACGCTTAACTAGAAACTAATCTGGGTATTGCAAGGCACGTGGCACGTTTGCAAATAGTAGTAGTGTAGTTTGAAGATTTTTAGTGACTTTAATAAAAAATTAATAAACAGAGTAGCCTACCTATTGACTAATGCCGTCAGTGCACTATCCAAATGGTCTGTATGACAGCAGGATCAGACAGCTCTATAGATTTTGACAGGCTGATATAAATACACCACGAATATAAACGATAATTTCATAACCTTTAAGGCTGGCTTGTGTAAATGACGTGTCCACTGCTTAAAATAGACATGCATCGTTTCATTTATTATTTATACATTATAAATAGTACTCTTGTGCTGTTCTTCACTGTTATTGGCCTTACTTATAACGTTGTAAATATTCACAGTTACATGTGTAATTTTAATAAATAGTAAAATTTTGTGTAAACCTTTTGTGTTTGTGTGTGTGTGTGTTTTTTTTTTTTTTTTTTTTTTTTTTTGGGGGGGGGGGGGGGGGGGCCTCCCTGACCAGTTATGCTTAGGGCCTCCAAAACCTTAGCAGCGGCCCTGGTACAACCTGAGAAAAATATCCCAAGACCCTCCAAGGTCTGTAAACTTGGTCAAAGAACTACAGAAACATCTGACCTCGGAAATTGCAAACAATTACGGTTTCTGTACCAAATAATAAGTTCTGTTTTTTTTCTGTTGTATCAAATACTTATTTCATGCAATAAAATTCAAATTAATATTTAAAAACCATCTAATGTAGTTGTATGTATTTTTTATTCTGTATTTCACAGATAATTAATAATTTACCTGATTAGTAAATCTCTTTTTGTTCTATAAAGATGGGAAAACTTGCAAAATCTGCAGTGCAGCAAATACTTATATACCCCACTGTACTGCATGAGTTTCCCCTTTTCTTAATTGAATTACTGGTTTAAATGAACTGTTTAATGATATTCTAATTTATTCAGATGCACCTGTGTGTTACTCCTGTGCAGAATGCTGTATAAGTGCACTGAAACACGGCTGAACTGAGTAAAACCCTGAGAGACACTGTCCTCTTCCCACACTCCTCCCTCACTCACCTCCACTGTGACGCCTCACAGAGCTGTACTCCACATTCCTCACATTCAGCTCACATACCTCGTCTTCCTCTCTCTCCTTTCTTCTCTCTTGCTCTCAATCTTTTCTCTCTCATTCTCCTTTCTTTCTTGCTCTCCCTCTATCTTTCTTTCTATTCCTCTTCTTACCACACTTCTCTCTTGCTCTCTCCCTCTCTCTCTTTCCCTCTTGTTCTCTCTCTCACTATTTCTCTTCCTCTTGTTCTCTCGCTCTCTTTATCTCTGTCTCATTTTCTTTTCCTCTTCTTACCACTCTTCTCTCGCTTTATCTTTCTTTTCTTACCACACTTTTCTCTCTTTATCTTTCTTTGCCTCTTCTTACCACTCTTCTCTCTCTCCCTTCTCTCTCTCTCTTTATCTTTCTTTTCTTCTTCTTAGCACTTTTCTCTCTCTTCTCTCGCTTTATCTTCCTTTTATTCTTCTCACCACTGTTCTTTCTCTCTATTCATCTTTCTTTTCCTCTTCTTACCACTCCTCTCCCTCTTAATCTTTCTTTTCTTCTTTTTATCACTCTTCTCTCTCTTTATCTTTCTTTTCCTCTTCTTATCACTCTTTTCCCTCTTCTCTCACTTTATCTTTCTTTTCCTCTTCTTACCTCTCTCTCTCCCGTCCTCTCTCTCTCTCTCTCTCTCTCTCTCTCTCTCTCTTCCTCTCTCTCTATCTATCTCTTTCTTTCACACTTTCTCAGAATGGAGAAGCTTGGGCCTAAATGTTAAAAACAGGCACCATGTGGTTACACCATTCTGGCATCGCAAAGTGGATCCTGTTTCTCTTGCTCTCTCTCTCTCTCTCTCTCTCTCTCTGTATCTCTCTCTCTCTCTCTCTCTCTCTCTCTCTCTCTCTCTCTCTCTCTCTCTGTGTATCTCTCTCTCTCTCTCTCTCTCTCTGTGTATCTCTCTCTCTCTCTCTCTCTCTCTCTGCTCAGCTGTTGTGTCTGGTTCTGTTCTCGTGAGCTGCTGTGATGAAATATGGATCCCCTGTTTATGGGTCCTCACGCTGTAGACAGTGGACAGTATGAGCGAGCTGCATTCCTGTGTGATAAATAGATATTCCTCCAGGAGCCACAGAGTGCCGTCATTACCCTGACATGCCAAAAGTCATGGGACAGCAGTATGTAAATTGATTGTGAAGTATTAGCTCAGGGACATTACATTTTTTTAAAGTAGTGTGGGAATTCATCATTCCTTGACCACACTGTCATGTAGGAAGTCGTAGAAGGCATTATTACATTACACCTTTGGTTATCGTGACTGGTGGCATCTGGCCAGAACTGTCCATGTGAACGGACAAAGGCCAGGCATCAAACAACAATCAGTAACAATCAGAGAACAAACAAGGTAGACACAGGCAAGACAGAGACACATTTAGTATGTAATGTCAGGAGAGTTGGCAATACTTTGCAATACTTCCTATCTAGTAAAACATCTCAAGGAGCACTTTTCCACCTAAACAACTCCTAGAGGATTTTAGGAACCATGGTGATTCCATCAGTTTTATTGGAACCATCAAATCTTCACATCAAGTCATCAACAAAGTGCATTGCACAGTGGAAGTGACTTGCTTTTTCATGCAAACGTATCCTGCCAGAGCTAAATCTTACACTAGTTCGCTGTACAGCAAACGGAGAACACCAAATAATAATGATAATAATCAATGCAGCATTTTCTCAGCAGACCACTGTGCACTTTTGGGGCTGCCATTTTACTTCTGTACAAACAGACACGCCCACAGATTTCGTCATGGTTCACGCTGAAGAACGCAGTATTCTTCAGTTCCCGTTATGAACAAATGTCTGCAAGTCTTTGTGATGTAATGTTAGCATACCACCAAGAAGGACCAACCACATCCAACAGGATTAACTGTGGACGCTGTAAGAGGAAGCTGTCTGAAAGGGATGTTCGGGTGCTAAACCAGATTGTATCCAATAAAAAAACATAAAACCACGGCTGATAAAATCATGGCAGAATTCAATGTGCTCCTCAACTCTCCTGTTTCCACCAGAACTGTCCGTCACCACAATAAATTATTGTGCTCTAAAACCAGGTGTTTCAGTTTCATTCTCCAACCCCTGTAGTTGATAATGACTGTAGAAACAAAGAGATGGTCATAATATTGTGGCTGGACTGGCCTGTGTGTGTGTGTGTGTGTGTGTGTGTGTGTATATATTACATTAGGTTAAATAAAGAAGGTGATGGATATTCAGACTGTGTTTTGTTTGGTGCTGTTTTCTTTTTTTTTTTTAAGAAACCAAATATACACAGTGTGGGAGGTGTGACAGAGGAAGCACATCTGTTAAAGTGAGTGTGTGTGTGCGTGTGTGTGTGTGTGTGTGTGTGTGTTTGAGTGTGTGTGTGTGGCAGAAGGACAGGGGAAGATAAGGAAGTGATATATGGCTACATCTGTTGACTGAGCAGCACATGGGCTGTGTTAATGTCTATTGATTTATACACTCTCAGGATGCGTGTGTGTGTGTGTGTGTGTGTGTGTGTGTGTGTAGCAGATCACAGATCAGACCTCTGAACACTTGTTGCTGTCAATTGCCTGCAAAGATTAGTGTGTTACAGCTGCACACACTGCAGGTAAACTCCTCAGTCCGGATTAAGCTGAGTCACAGCTGATGTCCAGCATCTGTCTCCCTCGACAGCCGTCTGTCTTCAGGAGGGCCCTCTCTGTCTTTCTCTCCCTCTCTCTCTCTCTCTCTCTCTCTCTCTCTCTCTCTCTCTCTCTTCTCATACTGTTATTATTATTATTAACAGATCACAGATCAGTCTGACAGACGGGAGTTTTTTCGGGCTCCAGGCCTGGAAAAATGAACAGTAATGAATGAGAGAGAGAGAGAGAGAGAGAGAGATAGAGAGAGGAGCATCAGAAGAGATGAAAGGATGATGCTCTAATGTGTGAATCTCCCTCTTCTCCCAAATCGGAATGATTTCTAACTTGCTTTCCTGGTCCTGTGGGAATTCCCATCCCTCTGTGAAAGAGCACAGCACAGGCCGCTCCTCTCCTGCCTCGGAAAAAAAGAAAGCCCATAAAACTCCCCCACCCCCAAACACTGCGCTTCCCCAGACCTCCTCCCTAAAGCATACCCTCTTCAAATCAGTAGTTTAATGAGAATTTTAAAGTATTAATACTAAATTAGTCAAGATTAACCCCTTAACAACCAAGGATTCTTGTAAAATTTCTGCCTAAAATTACACCAATAAATCTTAAAGGATTTCTATTCAAGCATTACATAAAACGCTTTCATGTTTGATAAGGAACATTAATGAAAAAGCATAAATGTAATTGTAATAGAAAATATATATATATATAAAAAAAAACGGTACCACTTTAAAATAAGACTACCTTTATAAAGGGTTTATAAATGGTTTACAATTAGTTTATTAATGGTTATTAATTAGGTTGTAAATGCCTTAAAAATCATTAATAAGTCAGTTATAACACATACGTAGAAAGGGCAACAATATAGATGGCTGTGGGTTCACTATTTGACAAACAACAGGTCATTGTTGCCCTTTCTACGTATGTGTTATAACTGATTATTAATGATTTTTAAGGCATTTACAACCTAAACAGTAACCATTATTAATCTAATTGTAAACTATTTATAAACCCTTTATAAAGGTAGTATTATTTTAAAGTGGTACCAAAAAAACATATTTAGGCAAATCGGTACCACTTTAAAATAATACTAACCTTATAAAGGGTTTATAAATGGTTTATAAATGAGTTTATAAGTTATTATTCATTAGGTTGTAAATGCTTTAGAAATCATTGATTAACAGTTACAACACATCAGTTGAAAAGGCAACAGTGATCTGTTGTTTGCTTAGTCATTTAATCAAATTTAGTCATTTAATTTATAGTAAATAGTTAAACATACTTACAAATATGTTAATATTACAGGTTTATGGAAAACACAAAGTAAGATCAGTATTTAGGAAGATCTAATAATATTTTTTAATAATAGTTTTATCTCATTAATAAACCATTCATAACCCCTTTATAATGGTAGTTTTATTTTTAAGTGGTACCAGCAAATCTGCTAATGTCAAAATATAATGAATAGAATCGTAAAATTGACCACACAAGCTCTATATCTCTGCAGCTCTACACCACATCTACCAGTTTCTAACTCTACACAAGCTCTATACCTCTGCAGCTCTACACCACATCTACCAGTTTCTAACTCTACACAAGCTCTATATCTCTGCAGCTCTACACCACATCTACCAGTTTCTAACTCTACACAAGCTCTATACCTCTGCAGCTTTACACCACATCTACCACTTTCCAACTCTACACAAGCTCTACACCTCTGCAGCTCTACACCACATCTACCACTTTCCAACTCTACACAAGCTCTATACCTCTGCAGCTTTACACCACATCTACCACTTTCCAACTCTACACAAGCTCTACACCTCTGCAGCTCTACACCACATCTACCAGTTTCTAACTCTAAACAAGCTCTATACCTCTGCAGCTTTACACCACATCTACCAGTTTCTAACTCTACACAAGCTCTATACCTCTGCAGCTTTACACCACATCTACCACTTTCCAACTCTACACAAGCTCTACACCTCTGCAGCTCTACACCACATCTACCACTTTCCAACTCTACACAAGCTCTACACCTCTGCAGCTCTACACCACATCTACCACTTTCCAACTCTACACAAGCTCTACACCTCTGCAGCTCTACACCACATCTCCCAGTTTCTAACTCTACACAAGCTCTACACCTCTGCAGCTCTACACCACATCTACCAGTTTCTAACTCTACACAAGCTCTATACCTCTGCAGCTCTACACAACATCTACCACTTTCCAACTCTACACAAGCTCTACACCTCTGCAGCTTTACACCACATCTACCAGTTTCTAACTCTACACAAGCTCTACACCTCTGCAGCTCTACACAACATCTACCACTTTCCAACTCTACACAAGCTCTACACCTCTGCAGCTTTACACCACATCTACCAGTTTCTAACTCTACACAAGCTCTATACCTCTGCAGCTCTACACAACATCTACCACTTTCCAACTCTACACAAACTCTACACCTCTGCAGCTTTACACCACATCTACCAGTTTCTAACTCTACACAAGCTCTACACCTCTGCATCTACGGACCGTAAAAACAAGATAAATCTGGTAGATTGAGCGACTCTACCGCAGCGAGGACGAACTCAGAGGTCACTCCTGAGACTGAAGCACGAGCCGTGAAGATCAGATGTTGAGACTGACATCTCAACTGGCCCTCTTAATATAAACCTTTTCCTGAAAGTGAAGCGGGATCTGGTTACACTGGAGGTTTGGGTTGTGCACGGTGTGTATTTACCCTGCTTAAAGATGTTATTCCTGCACATATGAGCGGCCACACGGACCTGCCTGTGTTTAAGTGCAATCACACTCAGTGAGCTGATCATAGAAGCAGCGCGGTAACTGGATACAGGAGGAGGTGTTTGGTCTAAAGGAGAAGTTGGGTTGGTGGACATGCGCCATCCTTGGGGTTTATTTACGTTGAGATATGAGATATCAGAGGTATTTTCCACACATGCTGTCAAGCGTGCACTACCTGTAACCTCTGTCTACACTCCCTGGCCATTTTATTAGAAACACATTGAACTACAAGGTAGGGGTTTCTAATAAAGTGACCAGTAGAGATGTGCCATATTGTTTCATACGTGATATATTGTGACACAGTGTTATAGTAGTGATAAGAGTATATTTTTTATAATTGTTTATGTTTGCAGTTGTATGTATGTACTAAATGCCTTGCACTTTTTTTTTACTTTTTGTTATATTAGTTATTTTGCTATATTATTATTATTTTTATTTTAAGCAAAATAGAGCAATACATTACCCTAGTAATTCATTTTAAAAACTAGTTGAAAATATTAGTATTGTATTGTCTCATTCTATTTTGATTTTGCAATACTGTATCAATTTTCAAAAACACAGTATTGATTTTTAATTATTAGTTTATATTTAAAGATTATTTTTAGTGTTGTGTTCTGACTGCTTTTCTTTTATTCAGAATTTATACCTATAGTAGTGTAATTTTGTACAATGACAGGTAATACGTTTTCAATAAAGTGGCCAGGAATGGGGGCCAGGGATGGGGGCCAGTGGACTAAGTTCTGCCACTACGATCTTGAGATCGCTGGTTCGAATCCTGTTCATGCAGCTTGCCATCAGCTGCCGGAGCCCTGAGAGAGCACAATTGGTCTTGCTCTCTCTGGGTGGGTACAGTAAATGGCGTTCTTTCCCCTCGTCACTTCTAGGGTGATGTGGATCAGCACAAGGCTGCGTCTGTGAGCTGATATATCAGAACTGAGTCGCTGCACTTTCCTCCGAGCGTTAGCGCTGTGATGCTACTCGGCAATGTGTTGCATTAGCAGCAGTCCTAAAAGAGGGGGAGTCTGACTTCACATGCGTCAGAGGAGGCGAGTGCTAATCTTCACCCTCCTTGTATTGTGGCATCACTAGTGATGGGGGATATACAGCTGAGTAGCAGTTGTGAGTATTGGGAGAAAATTAGAAATAAATCTTTAAAAAAAGTGACAAGAAACTGGAAGTAGAAAACAGGGTAATAGTCTTAAAAGGTAAATGCTAAACTGTTTCAGTTCTCTTTCTGAACACAGACTTTGATTGATGTGCTTAATTCCCCAAAACGTTTCTGGTCAGCTTTGCCAGGATATCATAAAGAGATGCCCTTTAAACAGCGGGCACTGTCTCAGCATCTTTTAACCACTTCTGTTTCTACGAAAATGTGGAAAAGTCCATTGATGGAGCTGCACTGCCGAAGAGAAACTTTTTCAATATTAAGCTAGATTTTTAATGTGTATATTGGATGCTGAATTATGCTGGTTTAGTGTTGATTTACCATTATGGTAGCATTCAAAACCCAATATATGCTGGTTAATGCAGGGTTACCATCATGTTAGTTTCAACAATCCACCATGTACTGGTTTATTTTGATCAGGTGCTGATTTACCATTAAACCAGCATTTAAATCCCAACATATTCATTTTCATGTTGTTTTACCTTCATACATGCTTTAATAAAATCACCACATGCTGGTTTTGGACTGGTATAATGCTGTTTAACTACAATAAGAACATTCCAAACACAACATTTACTGTTTAATACCAGATCCAAGTAGGTCTAGGACAACATTACTATTACATTATTACATCAACATACTGTATAGTCATTTACCAATTCCAATATATATATATATATATATATATATATATAAATATATATATATATATATATATATATATATATATATATATATATATATATATATATATATATTTAGGATGCAGTCAGATGTTGTGATCTCTCTGTATGTGGGACACATTTCTGTGAGCTAGGAAAAAGGACATGCCCAGGACAAAAAAGGGATTTCTGGTCACTCTAAAGAAATATGTTTTTTTATAGAGTTAGCATATGCTAGGCTACATGGCAAATATGATATTTAGGGCCTGATTTAATCCTTCGGCTATTTGGTTTCTGTTTGACATGTAGGCAGCTTGGTTTAGGGCATGTCACTGTGTCGTTGCTATCGTAACGGCGGGAAAAGTACTCCTTGCGCAGCTCGAAATGCACAAAGGGCATGCACTAATTCTCTTAATTCTCTTAATCATGGGTGTGTTTTAAGAGTAACATGACGTAATTCATTTAGTGTGATCACTGAGTCAGCCTGTGTTAACAGTTCACTGCCAAGATAGCAAAGAACGTCTGACGGTTAAAGTCTAGGTCTAGGTTGCTTTCAGTCAGTGGAACTCCTGTGTTTCTTGCTTGCAAGAGAGCAATATGCCAGAAATTTACCTAAAAAAACACTTTATTTCGAGAACACTATGCCCATCGCCCATCAAGCACCATTGCTATTTAAACGACGCAGGCAGATGACCTGTGGTAAACCTGGTATTGGGTTTAAGACGCTTGGTGAGTGGTGTAAAATCATATAAATTATTTCATTAATTCCTGGGCAATTAATCATCCAAAATTAAAGCTTAGCTGGGGAAATTTGGAAGGTGGTATAAGGCTGTTTGATTGGATATTGATCACTTCTCAAATACTCTTCAGAAATACCCACTTTTCTTGAAGTAACCCAGCTACAAGTACTTCCGGTAGAACATACAGAAACGTCGAAATGTCCTATTAAGCTGTACCAGCGCTCGGACTGTGAGCTCACTACTTCCTGTGCAGTGGGCGTCGGTCGCTGGGAGACGAGCGGACCGCTCGCTGTCCATCCCAGTTTATGTGACTTGCATTTCTTCCCTCCCCCAGAATGTTTGGCTGGCTGTCGTGTATTGATGTACAGTTTCCTCTGAGCCCCGGCGAGGGCTTTCTGTGTTTTCTAAAGGGAGGAAATGGGGGTGTGCTCCCAGGTCAAACGCTCCCTTTTGTGGCGCTCCTGGGGGACAATGACGGTGGGACGATGCAATGTGGGGGCAAGGTGGTGGGGGGGTGGGGGTGAGCTGTCCCAGGATGCATCGGTGGGTGGAAAGCGCTGCTTCAGAGCTGCGTTTCTGCTAAAGAGAATGTGAAAGAACTAACGGCGTTATACACTTTTTAACCCTTTGAACCCTGGGCTGTTTTGGTGTGTTTTTTCTTCGTTTTTGTTTTCAGTTCTCTCTCTTTCAGGTCTTATAACACAGTAATTATATCAGACAGTCACATGCCCTGATCTCTTTTACTCCAGAAGACATACGGCTGCTCAAAAAAAATATATATAATCATTTAAAATGTAAAAGGAAGCAGAATTGTTATATTTTCCTGGAAATTATCATGTTTTTTTTTTGTTTGTTTTTTTTACTTATTTTTGAATGTATAGACTTATATATATATATATATTCACACCTAAGATATATTTTCAAAAATGGTTAAACTATAGTGTTTATGAGTTGAAACCATAAGAATATTGATTATAGTTCATTACATGGCTTATTAAATATTACTCTGACCAAACACATGGAGAAAAAGCATCAGGCTGATTTATTTTTTCTTGATAATCAATAATCACACCTCTAGGATACATGTAGATACTAAAAACCTGACACTCAGAGCAGCCTATGCCTTTCAGTATTTTAATCAGGACACACAAAGAAAACTACAGTATATACAAAAATATAAACTTTTTAGTCTAAATAAATAAAAATGTTTAGTGCAAAATAACTACTTAGTAAAAATGTGCAAGTAAAATAAAAACTATATAAAGTAGTGCGCACACCATACCTAGGTTTAGTTGGAGTAAAGCAGGTAGTTTCACACTTTTTCTGTGGACACTTTTGAGTCTTTATTTACTGATATTATTTGATTTGAAGCATCATATACATATGTTTGAAGCGCTAAAGGTAAATAATATTGGTTGGGGAAGGAGATTTTTCACTTTTTTAGGTGATTTTCTTAATGGGTTTCTTGTAGATTTAGCTTTACCGCTCTGGGATGTTATTGCTATGTTTAGAAAGAGTAAATTCTGCCCTTTTTAATCATATATTGATTATGTTTATGAGTGAAGAGATTACTGAGTAATTAAGCTGAGATTTTGGATGGAAAATCCGTCTGTAGGGTTCTAAGGGTTAAAAGGGGGTTTCTCTTTGAGGGTTCTCTAACGAATGCAGGGGTTCTACATGGAATCATGACAAATAAAAAAACTTTAAGGATGCTTCAATGATTCTTTACCTGGTTCCAGGGTTCTTTAGCACCTATTACTCATTTAGTCAGGACTATTAGTCAGTAGAGTCCTGACAAAATGAAAAGGAAAAAAACATCTTTGAGCTCTTTCTTTTAGGGTTTTTACTGAAGACAATGGCCTCAAGACAACTCAAACTAAGCTTTAAATGGTTCTTGGTCTTTTTCTAAAAGTTCCTTCAAAGATTCTTAACCAAAGCTTGTGGTTCTTCACATCTAAATGAACAATTTGGATGCTTAAATGGTTCTTACTTTGGGTACAAGTTGTCAGATTGGTACAAAAATGTTTGTAGATTGTTTTATGTAAAATATTTGCTAACACTTTGTTTGGATGGTTTATTATTTATGCTTCATAGATGCTCAACTAACATCCAACAGAATGATCCTCTAGAGAACTGAATGCTTAAACCTAACCTTAATCTTAAGCCTAACCTCAACCATGAATCAACCCCAAAACCAAACTGTTAAGATTAGAGTTCAGGTTATAGTTGGATGTAGAGTTACATTTAATAGAAAATCCTTGTTCTATTTTCATCTTAGATTCAGTTCTATTTAATAAACACACAGGTGAATGTGAGTTGAGCGTTGATTAGGTTTTTCTAATGGACTATGCAAATAAAGTGATACCAAAAAAATGTAAAAGTGGTTCTACAAAGAGTCCCACTAGAAAGTCCTTCCATATTCACTCATATAGAACCATTTTTGCTTGAACTGTATATATGCTTCGAGAAAATCACTTAATGTAATCATTGCTTTAAACTTAAACAAGTAAGATTTTAAGTTTTTTTTTATTTTTTTAAGCGTTTGTGCAATAGTTACTTTAACTTAAACAAAATTAAAGTTTCAGGTTCACCACATTTTGAGTGTCAAGTACTTTTGGTTTGTCTGTTGAACTTAAAGATGAACGTTTGTTCAACTTCAGACAGTATTATATATAGCAAAAAAACATAGTTTTAAAATCTTTAAAATCTTAATTCATTTGAGACAACAAATTACCTCAAATAATTTGAGCTGACTAAACTTATTTTGAACGTATTTTTTCGTCTAGACCAGGGGTGTCCAAACTACGGCCCGTGGGCCATTTGCGGCCCGTTTCCTTTTTTTAAGCGGCCCGCGAGGTATTTTAGAAATAAAATGAAAGTTGGCCCGCAGGTTTTTAAAATGTGAGATTCAAAGTTTAAACGCTAGGTGTCCGAAAACGGGCCAAAGAGTCTAAAAGCAGCGAGAATGCGCAGTTGTAGCACAGAAAACGGGCCAAAGAGTGTATATGCGGCAAGAATGCACAGTTTCAGCGCAGAAAATAGGTCAAAGAGTCTAAAAGCGGCAAGAGTGTAGAGTTGTAGTGCAAAAAACAGGTCAAAGAGTCTAAAAGCAGCGAGAATGCGCAGTTGTAGCACAGAAAACGGGCCAAAGAGTGTATATGTGGCAAGAATGCACATTTGTAGTGTAGAAAACGGGCCAAAGAGTCTAAAAGCGGCGAGAGTGTACATTTGTAGCGTAGAAAACGGACCAAAGAGTCTAACAACTCAAAAGAAATGAAAAATGGACAGCACATGCAGAAAATGTCTGGCATGTTGGGAAAATTACTATTTTTTAACTGAGTTCAGAGGGAAGTGTGTGTGTTTAATTTGTCAGGAATCAGTTGCCTAATTAGGAGTATAAGAGTTTAATATTAAGAGACATTATGAAACGAAACATTTTGAAAATTTGAAAATCTTAGTGTACACAACACTGTTAAAGATAGATAACGATAGTAACTCATGTAAAATGGTGTGTAAATGATAATAATCAAGAGTATATTTCATTATTTGTTTTATTACAGAGTCTGTGGCTCGTGACTGCACATATATTTCTCCTTCTGTCCCCCAACAAAAAAAGTTTGGACACCCCCTGGTCTAGACTTTTTGTTTAGAATGCACAGTCCTGAAAGTGGACTGACCAATGAGCATAAACTCTTTGAAATTGTTTTTATGGGGTGCAAACTTTAAATTTGACCAAAACTTGTGATTCTTGTTTCTTTATTAAAGGCAATGTTTCTAGAGAGAACCATTACAATGGGTGATTAAACGGTTCCTGACTTGGTTCTAATTATAGAGTTCTTAGAACTGCTGAAACACCTTTTGTAGCTGGTTTTGCTGCTGTTGTTGTTGGTATTTTAGTACTAATCAGAACCACTTTCATTCTGTGAAAGTTCTGTTGTTATTTATCGGTTTGTACAGCCTGCAAAGAAAACAAGTACGCTCCCCTAGACGTTCTCCTGCTCTCCTGAGTTTTTAATGGGTTCTTCTCGGGGAGAGCGGTTTGTGTTTTTCATTTTTCAGCCCGAGAAATGGAGCCGCGGAATAATTACGCCTTCCCTGTCATTAGAACATTTTCTCCTTTGGTTAATTATGATTCTGCGGGTGTTTCTTGGACTGATACGCCAGGACACACAGCAGGCAGCGCACACACATATACACACACACACACATTGTAAAATAACCTCAACTTTATCAGAACTCGCCTGCGTTGTTTACTTTTTTCACCCTGACATGGGTTCGGACTACATGCCTCATGCCGTTTTTTTTAGTCATTTGTGCATTTTCATGAGCTCTGCTTTGGAATTTTTATGACCGTATTGTTACCGAACTGGGAAATCGCCAGGTTCAGACTCCCCCCATCACCCTTCTTCTCTGTGTTATTTTGCATTTGAAAGGACCACCCATTGGGCTCGGAGGGGAGCGAATCCATGCGCGCTGCCTGTTTGGAATATTAATGGCTTTCTCTTGGGAAAACTGCCTACAGGATGGGAAAAGAGCCGCTCGCTCCGATTGCAACCCGTCCCACTTCCGCTCAGCTGTCTCCTGAAGCTCCTGTCCATTTCCAGAAGACCTGAGGACTCTTCTTTACTCTGTAGATAGAACTATACGTAGACACTTGGGTTTAAAATACGTCTGTAGAAGTATTTTTGGGTACCACTTTAAAATAATACTACCTTTATAAAGGGTTTATAAATGTTTTACAATTAGTTTATTAATGGTTACTAATTAGGTTGTAAATGCCTTAAAAAATAATTAATAATTAGTTATACAACACATATGTAGAAAGGGCAACAATGACCTGTTTTTTGCCAAATAGTGAACCCACAGCCATCTATATTGTTGCCCTTTCTAATTATGTGTTATAACTGATTATTAATGATTTTAAGGCATTTACAACCTAATTAGTAACCATTAATAAACTAATTGTAAACCATTTATAAACTCTTCATAAAGGTAGTCTTATTTTAAAGTGGTACCTATTTCTGTTGAAGCATCAACTCTCATCAAAGCTTTTAAGCGCTTTTTTTAAGTGTGAAAAGTGTAAAAGTACTGGTTTCAAAACTACTTAAAGTATAAAAATAAAAAAGTAATGTAAGGAAAAAAAAATAATATTACTGCACTACCCCCTCCCCAAAACACACTCTATGAATCATCTATCTATAAAGCATTATAAATGCATTCGTAAAGCTTAAGCATAGACGATTCATAATGCTTTATAACACTTGACATAACCCTTTCTAACTATACATAATTAGTTTATAATCTCAAACATAAAACGTAATAACACCACAGTATAAAGCTTTATATCACAAAGCGATATGATGCATTATAATATATTCATTATTGATGAGACCTGTTTCATAAAGCTAAATAGATGTTGAGTTCACTCACATAAAGCTTTATCAAGAACCACAGCGATGCCTTCCCTCTAACTGCTATTTGCTATATGTTATAATGAAAATTCTTCTGTAAATGCACATCTAACATCTAATGAACACTTATAAGCACTTTTTTTTAGAGACTTGAGTTATTCCACATTACCAAAGGCATATAACAAATTATAAAGCTTCATATGCGCTTGTGACAGACTTTTTATATTTAATTTGTTATATGCTTTTAGTAATGTGGAATAACTCATTAATTTACCCAAAGTCTGTGAAAAGCGCTTATGAAGGTTTATAATTTGTTACGTACGTATGTGGTAATGTGGAATAAAATCACTTTTTCACTTTTTCAAGTCTGTGAAAAGTGCTTATAAGTGTTCATTAGATGTTATGTGCATTTACAGAGAAATTTTCACTGTAACATATAGCAGTTAGAGGGAAGGCATCGCTGTGGATCTTGATAAAGCTTTATGTGAATGAACTCAACATCTATCTATTAAGCTTTATAAAACAGGTCTTACCAATAATGTTAAGAACAGCAACGACACATATATTATAATGCACTATATTGCTATAAAAGTAAAAAAAGGAATGTAAGGAACCAAAAATAATAAGTGCACTACCCCCCCTCCCTAAAACACACTCTATAAATCAGGTATCTATAAAGCATTATAAATGCATTCATAAAACTTCACAAATAATTCATAATGCTTTATAACACTTGACATAAGCCTTTCTAACTAGTTAATAATGCTTTATAGATACCTGATTCATAGAAAATGTTACCCACACTTTTTCAAAAAGCCATAATGTTACTATAATGTTAAATGAATAATAAAATGTTAACGTTGATAATATAATTTGGGATTTTGCACTAGACTTCCTAATGTTTCAGCTGCATCTATGCCCATTATAAATGAATATATTTTAGTAGAATGTAAATATATTAAAGTTAAAGCTTAGTTTAACTTAGGTCATGTTTAGATGTGATGGATCACAGTATAAACCAATAGGGCAGGGGTGTCCAAACGTTTTTTGTTGGGGGCCAGAAGGAGAAATATATTTGAAGTCACGGGCCACAGACTCTATAATAAAACAAATAATGAAATATACCACTTTAAATAATACATTTTCCTGATTACTTTCATTTACACATCATTTTACTTGACTTACTATCTTTATCTTTGACAGTGTTGTGTAAACTAAGATTTTTCAAATTGATGTTTATTTTCCTGATGTCTCTTAATATTAAACTCCTTAATTACAGCAACTTAGAAATGTGAACCCTCTCCGCTTTTAGACTCTTTGGCCCGTTTTTCTGCGCTAGAAATGCGCACCCTCTCTGCTTTTAGACTCTTTGGCCGTTTTTTCTGCGCTAGAAATGCGCACTCTCTCCACTTTTAAACTCTTTGGCCCCGTTTTTCTGCGCTAGAAATGCGCACTCTCTCCACTTTTAGACTCTTTGGCCCCATTTTTCTGCGTTAGAAATGCGCACTCTCTCCACTTTTAAACTCTTTGGCCCCGTTTTTTCTGCGCTAGAAATGCGCACCCTCTCCGCTTTTAGACTCTTTGGACCGTTTCTGACACCTAGCATTCAAACTTTGAATCTCACATTATAAAAACCTGCTTAACAGCGGGCCAACTTTCATTCTATTTCTAAAATACCTCGCGGGCCGCTCCAAAAAAGGAAACGGGCCGCAAATGGCCCGCGGGCCGTAGTTTGGACACCCCTGCAATAGGGAGTCGGAATGGTATATGTTTATACTTCTCTACATCCAATCACAATCAGATTCACTCTATCTGTATGGAGAGATTTACCTGGATAGGGGTTTTATTGAATGATGAAAAGCCGGAATAAAAAAAACGAGGCTATTTTTTTAATGTAAGTAGTAGAAAGTTCAGATAACTGCGTGAAAAAAAAAATATTTTAAAAATACAACATGGGTTCTATAATGTTCTGAAAGCAGTACAGATTCAAAAGCAATATAAGACAACTTTTCTGCATAGTTTCCTTGATTTATCACCGTTCTATTGTATCTATTAAAAGCACTGCCTTTATTGAAGAACCTTTAAAAACAGGCTCTCTTTAAATCGTGATAAACAGTAATGGAGTTCTTCTGGGAACACCATCGGGAACACATGGGCAGAACATCCAGTGGAGTGAGAGGCGTCGATGATGACAACACTGGGGCGCTTTTCGTTTCCGTGGGCCAGATCGCTCCCTCCGTCCAGAGGCGACGCCCCCTTCGCCAGGGTCTGCAGCCCGAGGAAAACAACCACGTGAGACTGGCCATCAGAACCGCCACCGTTCCACCGGCGCGAGAGTGTGAGAGTGCGAGTGCTCCTAATGGCTTTTTCAGATGGCCAGGCTTACGTCTTTCTCTCTCTCTCACTCTCTCACTCTCTCTCACTCTTTGCCCTTCCCCGTCTCCTGACGGCCCACATCTCAGTCAGCAGAGCCAAACAGATGTGCTCCCTCCCCACAACTGCAGAGGAGCTTCAGGCATCTCCAGATTTCCACAGAGAGCCGAGCATCGATCTGAGAGAGAGAGAGAGAGAAAGAGAAAGAGAGAACAGCAGCAGAAAGACGAAAGTTCTACCATATTCTATCATTTATCTATCACCTACAGCTGCAGTGTACATGTGTCATTTATGTGATACATGTGTGAGTGTAAATGGCAAACAACACATTGAATAATTTTTTGCAGCAATGACTCAGCTGAGTGACTCAGCAGTGGAAAATGGAAGAAAAAAAAAGTAATAATAAAACATGGTGGTGGTAGTATCATAGTATTATGCCTGCTCTGGTGCACCTGGGCCAGAAAGCTTTGCCATCATGGAAACAACAAATTCTGTACTTTCCAGCAAAATCTAAATAAAAATATCGAAACATGTTAGCTGATTGTGAGCTAAAGCAAGTAAAGGCTTTGCTTTTTTTCTCAAAAACATTCTAAATTGTTCAGACAGTTCACACAGAAAATGATTAATTTACCTTTAATTGTCACCTTTGTAGGTGACTGTATGTCGTTGCTGTATTTCCACTTTAATTGCTTTTTACTTTTTGAAATAACAGTTCCATTATACACTAGATGCCTCATTAATGCTCAAATGAGTGCAACTGAACTCTTATCTTAACATTTTATTTAAGGCTAGGTTTAGGTAGTTAGATTTGATTTAGGATTAAGTTTTAGAGTTTATTCATATTTGAATTTAGGCCTAAGGTTAGGTGTAGGGTTGGGTTTAATCATTTGAAGTTAACATATACAGGGTTCAGATACATTTAATGGACAAACAGTTGAGTGTTAGTTAAATATCAATTGAGCATCGGTGGCTACGTTTACATGCAGCCCAAAAATCCTTTAATAATCTGACTAAAAACTCAATCAGAATAGAGTGGTCCGATTAAGGCCATTCAGAATACAATTTCTATCCAATCAAAAGATGTGGAAAAGCATCCAGCTTACTTGCCTCAGCTCAGAATGTTCAAAGACATGAAGGGCATAAGCTCTTCTTCGTCTCACCCCTTCTTTAACAAGAAAGTTACCCAGCTGCTGATGCTCCTCTCATGCTGGCTGACATCCTGTGATGCTTGTTGTCGTTGTCATGGTTACATGTATCACAAAATGATACACATGAGCATCATGTTTGATCGGATTACTTGTAGCATGAGTATAAGTGGAGAGTTTACTCAGACTATTGGGAAAAGTGTTCATATAAACACCTCAGTCAGATTCTAGAATCGGAATGAATTAATTCACAGCCAATGAGACATCTATAATGGACCATCCATATAAGGTGTTACCAATGTACTTTACATAAAGTCAGAATGTCATGACTAATGACTAGATAGATAGATAGATAGATAGATAGATAGATAGATAGATAGATAGATAGATAGATAGATAGATAGATAGATAGATAGATAGATAGATAGATAGATAGATAGATAGATAGATAGATAGATAGATAGATAGATAGATACTTTATTTATCCTGAGGGAAATTTAGGGACTATTGACGTTGACTTCCATTAAAGGTTAAGAACATATAGTCGGATCTCAATATTTATTGTTTTTTTTTAACTAGTAGAAATCAAAGTTAACAGAATCTTTTCTGCTACCAGTGAAAACAGTGAAGTGCAAGGTGAAATCTGCTGCAGTAGAACTGCTCTGGGAACTGTGTGGGTGCGGTCAGTATTATCCTTTTACTGCCAGTCTAAATACTTCTGTGCTGGAAGTCTATAAAAACCAGCAGATACTCAAATAATCCCTCAAATTCAGACTCTGGATGCAAAAAGTGAAATCTGGAATAGTGAGCTTCGGGTTCTGGGAGGTGCTGAGACGATGAGATCAAGAGGTACCTAACAGATAATTATCAGTTTGGAAGACGACTAATTTGAAGATTCATTTTCTGATTAGTCGATTAATCAATTAGTCAACAACTATTTCTGCCATTGCTTTAATCAGTCCGTCTTAAGACCACGATTTCTATTCCAATACACATTTTATCTCACCTGCTCAAATCTGCACTCAATATAGTCTTAATATAAAGGTACACAACAAAGTCTCTGAGAAAATTGAGACAGATTATATAATGAAAAATATAAAGCTACATAAGGCTTAATAGCTTAATTACTGTAAATGTATTAGTGTGAATTGAGTGAGCAGCCTATATATTACAACTTGTGCAATAGAGTGCAGATTTTAGATTATTTCAAATCAACATTATGATTATGATTATGTCAACTAATCATTGCAGCCATATTCTGCACCAATTATAGAACCAATTTGGAGTAATATATATTTAACTCATAAGAGTCTAGATCAATTTCTAAAAAAAATTAAATAATTGAAAAAAATTCATTGAGCAGCTCATTCATGTTTTTTTTTTTTTTCGTTCTTATTGTGTACATTTTCTGTACATATTTTAAGGCTAAAAAAAGTGACATGAATGACACCACATTATATTTCATAACCTTTTATATTTTTTGTCCCAGAAATCAGGATAGAGTTAATTATAATAGATGTAAAATATTTTTATTAAAGTGTTTTAATTGTTAAAATGGTTTTAAAAAGAGCTGCAGAAGCTGAAAGTACATTTTTAAAATGAGATTTTAGGAGTTTTAGTTTTATTTTAGTTTAGTTTTATCCTCAGCACTAACCCTAAAGCATAACGAAATTCGGTAAATAAAGTTAGAGGAGCAAACACAGATTCACACACTGTCTTGTAGTGATGCTTTCAAGATGTTCAGTATTTATAACAGATAACAGGCCAGTATATTTTATCTATTTTATGTCTGATATTACTCGTCTACATCTTGAGGATTTCTATTTAAGTATTAGATAAAAAGGTTTTATGTTTAATAAGAAACATTACTGGAAAATTCTAATAATTATTGTATCAGGAAATAATTTTAAATATTTTACATATTGTAAATAATAATACAAAAATATATACAATGAAAAATATAATGGATACAAATCATACTATGTGTGCTTTCCTAAATTTTTACAGATTTTAAAATCAATTCTTTTTATTTTTAAAAAGTTCATGTCCTCTGAACCTATAGTTTAGTTACTGTTGACTAGTTTCTATGTCTATTTTTTAAATGTAAGAATTTGGGCTTGAGACCTCTTACACTTCTCCCAGTGTCTTTTAGGAGTCTCCAGAACTTATTTTACTGAAGAGAAAAAGGGTTTTTAAATAATCTTCACTTGTATATATGTATGCCCATATATGTGCCATGGTCTGTTAAAGGGTTCAAGTAAAAGGACAGACAAAGTGTGATCATTTTAAAGAGTCTATGACACATACCTATACATCACCATTGGCTTTTCTGAGAGTGTCAAAATGTTTTTCTCCTTAATGTAACAATTATATATATATATATATATATATATATATATATATATATATATGTATAAATGAAACAGAACAAATTGAGCTTTTGTTTAAAACATTTTTTCCTTTTATTGCAAATATCATAAAAAAAGATGATCTTCCTTAAAGAAAAACGTTAAATCTGATGCAAAAATGGGCGAGTTGATTCTGATGGCGTAACAACAGCACTCAGATACGTGGCACAGAGTAGAGAGAAACTCTTAAAATAGATCAGATTAGATGGCATCTCTAAACAAGAACAAGCAAACAAAAGACAAAACAGCTTCAGAGCTTCATATAAAAAAAAAAAAACGTTCTGTTGGAACAGTTCCAGTTGGAGATCGTTTAGGAATCGCGACGGTACTTCATTGATATGCGTTAGCAAGAAAGAAACGAAGGAAAAAAGGAAGAAACCCAAAAAATAAAACATTAAAATAGAAACTTCTACATACGATAAATAAACACGACGATTACGAAACTGTACCATACTAAGGAGCACCCCTCGGGTTAAGCATTAAAATAATCCAGAGGGATGCTTCCAAAAAAACAACGAATTAGTCCTTTAAAGGATTAACGAATACAATGCTCATAATTACTTTAAAATAAAATTAATGCTAATAAATAAATTAGAGGGGTTAAGAGGATGAAACTGGAGAGATGAGGCTGATAAGACTGTCAGGCACTAAGGAAATTCTCGGGTTTCTGCTCCCGTGTTCTTTTTTTTTTTTTCGTCCACCTGCCGCGACACCACAGCAACCACCCTGTTACCAGGCACTGGCGGCACTTAAGAAAGGATTTTATAGAAAAAGGTCTCAGTCCGGAACAGTCTGTAATAGTTCGTTCCTCTCAGGAATGTGATGAAAATCGTAGAGGAGAAGATAAATAAAAGGATATGACGCATCGCCATGTAAACGTATCCTATACGCAGGAGGCGATGAAGACGCGGGATGGCGAGTGAGCGGGACAGACAGACAGACAGGACTGCTAGTGTAGAGTGGTTTAGCAAAAAATAGACCATTTTTTCCTACAGAGAAATGTATAGAAACGTATGAAAATTGTATGAAAATCCCTCCAATAGGCCAGTTTTTTAGAAATAGTAAGAAAACATACACAGTACATACTAAAAGTACAAATAATTAAAGTCCTCACAGAGGATTCTCTTTTCTCAGAAAAACGTTTCTCTTGTAATCAAGGCTAAAAAATATATATCTAGTCGTTGCGTCAGGCTGCTTCTGTTCTCTTTGTATATATATATCTTTTTTTAAGGCACGTCATGACTCTCATCATGTCTTCTTTTTGAAGTCCAGCTTTTTCCTTAAGGAGAATTATTCAAGTGTCTGTGTTTGATTAGTCTGTACGAGGGGAAGGGGGGTCGTCAGCCTTGTTGTTGAACAAGAGTCAGTCTCTTGCGTCCCCTCAGGGTCTCGTCAGCTGTGTGTAGACAGGCTGCTGGTCCCAGTGCTGGGGGCTGTGGCCAGCTGAAGGAATGGAAGGCACCCCGGCGGAATCGGTGATTGGGGTGTACATGGGCCGCGGGCTGGGGCTCACGTAGCTGAAGGTGGAGTAGAGCCCGGAGCCTTGACCTGCGGCGTGGCTGTAGTATGAGGCGGCGGTGGCGGCTCCCTGCTGGTCACCGTAGTCGTACTGCGCCCGGCTGATGGAGGGGAAGGAGGAGGCGGTGTAGTGCTGGAGGTTGAAGGAACCGTAGGTGACGTGTTGCGGCGAGCCCTGCTGCTCACTGTAGTGGCTGGGACTCAGCTGCTCTGTCTTGATGTGTGTCGGGGTCCTCTGCTGACCCTGATCCCCACCATTGCCAGTACCCAGCTGGGTCAGGGAATGTTGCTGCTGCTGTTGCTGCTGCTGATTTGACGGCTGTGGCCCACCCTGAGGGTTCCCACTCTGGGTCTTGCTCATCCAGACACCTCCTGCCGCCGCCTGACCAACTGTGCCGGGACCGGCCAGGCTGTAGCCGCCCACGTAGGCAGTGCCCGGATGCCCGTTGGGTGGAAGGTACTGGTCGAACTCAGCCACGTCGAAGCTCTCCATGTGTGAGATGACGTCACTGCTCAGCTCGCCGATGTCCACATCACGGAAGTCGATGTTGAGCTGCCGTCCGCCACTGCTGACGCCTTCCTGGAGCGGCCGGCCCTCGCGCTTCAGGTCCACTTTGCCTGGCTGTGTGTCGATTTTGGGGGTGGTGGGGGGAGTCGGGGGACCTTGGGACTGGCCTGTGTTTGAGAGGGAGGGGAGAGAGAAGGAGAAAGAGAGAGAGAAAGAGGGAGGGAAGAAAAAAAAGGAGGAGAACATTAAGCAAAGCTGACGCAACAGTCGCAGAAAAACAACAAGCAACAAAAAAACCTCCCTAGAAACCAAGATGACGAAGCAGTTCCAACTTCTTACTTCAGTGTCAAGAACGAGCTAGAGTAGTGAAAGTACTCAATGCCACTCTCAACTTTAAACATTATGTAATAAAAAAATGTAAGCATGAGATCTCAGAGATCTCAGAACCACAGTCAACCCTCAACAGTCAATCCAGGCCTCACCTCCTTGTTCGCTGGGCGAGTGCACCTCTCCCATGCTGGACGCCGGGGAGTCGGCCTGCTGGAGGGCTTTGAAGATGGCGTTAGGCGACACGTGAGCATGGTCCGAGCCGTCCTCCCCCTCGCCAGAGCCGTTCTTCACCGACTTCCTCCTCCGTGGCTGATACTTGTAGTCTGGGTGATCCTTCTTGTGCTGCACTCGCAGTCGTTCCGCCTCCTCCACAAAGGGACGCTTCTCTGCATCGTTCAGAAGCCTGAGGCACAAAAACAAGACAAGGAAAGATATTAATGAATGACAGGATCTGGATCTTGTGCAGGATCTGGATGTGGTAGCATCATGCCTCAAAAATGAGCCTCAAAATTCACTTGTGGAAATATTTAGGGCAATTTCTAACTTAATTGCTGACTTAAAAAAGTCTTGTAATGCAGCGTAATATATGCGTCATAAAGCTGTAATTACATTATGTTACGTTAGGGCATAATGAAAATACCCCACGCACTTCATCTCAGTGTTAATACAAGCCTTGTCATAATATGGGGTGCAGGCTGACTTCCTTCCAACATATACATTTTTTGAAAGCAATAAAACCTAAGCGAATACAGCCATCAAATTCTGTCTTTCATGAGTTAGCTACTTCTAGGGTAAGAAATGTAGATGTGGTGCTTGATGTTCTTCAAGTGGAACCAACTACAGCTACAATCAAGTCTCAACCAACTCTCAACCAAGTCTCAAGTCAACTCTACTATTGCATCATTATTACCATAGTATTAAAGTTGAGAAACTTTTAAGAAACTCCACAACCGTAATTTACTTACTAAGCTACCCTCTATGATGTGGTAATCTTATATTTGGGACCATAACTTCTAATCATAACCATCTAAATGTATCCTAATAAACAGCCACTGCAATCTAATCCCCATAAATTCTACTCAGCAATCTTAGCTCATAACTTGTTTTCTCCAAATAGGGCTCAAGACCTTCTACTCTAAGTAAATGCACCCATTGAAATTATCCCCATAACTTCCATACCTCCACAGTTTCTGCTTGCCAAGTTTCTAAACTCCAGGCATTCCTCCATTCATTTTAGTCTCCCTGTATACCTTTATATGTTCTACTCTATAGAAATACCCTCATAACTTCTACTCCCCAAATGTAGCTTCTTCAATGTTTTTTTTTTTGTGTCCAGGAGTACCCAACAGTTTAAGCACTTCTACCATACCATGACTTCTGTTTTTCAAGCATACATTAGTGCCATGATTTCCACTATCCAAACGAACCAGCATAACTTACCCAACATAGATATATAAATTAAATAATAAATTAAATTACTATAAATAGATTCATTTATATTGCCTAGATGTATCCCCATGGCTTTTACCCTTCCAATTTACCACCATAACTAACCAATCAATCCCCATTTCTTCTACTGTCTAAAAACACAGCATAACTTATAACTTCTATAATTATATTTTCTATTTTTCAGCTATAACCCGTAAGTTTCACTTCTCAAACATCCATGACTTCTACAGAAAGTTCTACATTCTGAAAACAGCTTCATAATTTCTACAATAACTTTGAATGCTACAATAACATCTACTCTGAACACAGCTCTATACCCTGTACCAAAATTTCTACTATCCAGATGTTCCCTATACACAGCTCCAAATGTCCAAACTACTATAACTTCTATAGTCCAGATGTACTCCATAACTTCTACTATCCAAACACAGATTCATAAATTCTACTCTACAAACAATGCACCATAAATTCAACAATGATTTCTACTGTCCAAGCATACCCAATAACTTCTATTGTCCAAAGACTGCACCATAGCTCCAACCATAACTGCTAATGTCCAAACAAAGCTCCATAACTTCAACAATAACTTCCAAAAACATCTTCATGACTTCTACCACAACCTCTAATCAAAAACACTGCACCACAACTTCTACTGTCTCTTATACGGTCTAAACACAACATCATAACTCCAACCACACTGCACAATAACTTCTACCATAACTGCTGTGCAAACAAAACGTCCCCCCAAAACTCCACAGCTCCAGAAGTTCTCAGTGTTCTGCGCGTGCCCCCGCCCCCTGCCTACCCTCCCGTCACTCACCTCCACAGCTTGCCCAGGGTTTTGCTGAGCTCGGCGTTGTGGAGATGGGGGTACTGGTCGGCCAGTTTCCTGCGCGCGGCCTGCGCCCACACCATGAACGCGTTCATGGGCCTCTTGACGTGCGGCTTGTTCTTGCTCGAGCCGTTCACGCGCACCGGCATGGGCACGAGCGTCCAGTCGTAGCCCTTGAGCACCTGCGTGACGGCCTCGCGGATGCACACGGGGAACTTGTCGTCCACCTCGTCCTTCTTGAAGTCGTGCAGGCGGCTCTCGGCGGCGGCGCGGTCCGGGTCGGATCCGGAGGCGGAGGGGCACGGGGAGCCCGCGGAGTCCTCGGACAAGCTGGGGCTCGGCGCGGCGGACAGACCTTTGTCTTGCTCGTCCGTCATCTTCAGGAAGGGGTCCAGGAGATTCATGCGAGCGGCGCGCTCGTCCCGCACACGGTCCTCAAACACGGCGGACGGTCCGGTCCGCTGGAGCTGTGCGCGCGCAAAGGATGCGCTGGTACTGATGCGGTGCGAGAGCGAACGGATCCCGCGCGCCTTCAGTCAGTGTCTCTTTATTTCTCTTTTTCTCTTCTCTCTCTCTTTTCTCAGTATATGTATATATATTTATATATCTTTCTCTCTCCCAGGTTCTCCGCGCGCTCCGTGTGTTAGTCCTCGGTGCAGAGTCTGGAACGTCAAAAGCCTCCGCGCGCGCTCTTCTATATCAGGGTGGACGAGCAATGACATCACGGCGGAGAGCCCGCCCTATCTCCTCCTCCTTTTTACTTCTCCTCCTCCTCCTCTTCCCCCATCCTCCTCCTCTTCTTTTTTTTTTTTTTACCTCTTTTTGACCAACTTTACCTTTTATTTTATATATAACGTATAATACTTATTCAAATATTAAATAATACTAATAGTATTAACACTACTGTACTATTGCACTAATACTAACACTAATGCATGACTGATTTACTGGTATGAAAGGCTATTGATTTCATATTTTTATATTATACTCCACTAATGCTGCTGTGCCATCGTACTAATAATTATTAATTAACTGCTATTTTAATATAAATACTAATATTAAAGTGCTATAGTACTAACAGTACTTGAAATGCATGAACACTGCTTTACTGTGTTAATAATACTACTACTGCATAACTACAATACTGCAAAAATACTTGTGTACTGTGTTACTACTCTCTATACTTCTTTCAGCATTACTACTGCTGTGCCAGTGTACTAATATTTTTATTTAATTTAATGTAATTGTTGCAAAACTAATACTTTACTTTTGCTGTACTGTTGTAAATATACTAATATAAGGCTACTATTGTACTAATAGTACTACATTATCATAATAATACTACTAGTTTTAGTGTATTCTGGTACTGATTAAACCACTATGATATCAATATTAACTAATACTTTATTACTGATGTACCAATAATCTAATATTAATATTAGTCTTTGTGTACTAATACTGTTGCACTAATAGCACTGCAATACCATATTTACAATACTGCACTGTAGTAATAGTAATAGCAGTAGTAGTAGCAGTAATGCTGCTCTAGTTTACTAATATCAAAGTATTCTGTTACTAATTAAAACACTACTGCTGCACTGTTTTTCTAATATGATGTACTAATATTAACGTACTATTGTATTAATAATTATGTATTGTTGTTATAATACTCCATTAGTACTTATGTACAGGCAAACTAATGCACTGTATATGTAATGTAATGTAACAGAGTACCATGCTACTGCACTGTTTTTCTTAAATTTTAATGTTTTAAATATATATGGGACATAAAACATTAATTTTATTGCATTCTTATTTAAAATAACTTAGTTAAATTTATAGCATTTAAATGAAAAGCAAATCCATTCTTGTGTAAAATAAATACACTAAATCAGTAAAAGTAAATTTTGAATATGGTCTGGTCTGAAATGTGTTTGGCTGTGCGTGTTGTATTGAACCTCACCCATAGGGGGAGACAGTGGTCCAACCAAATGCCGGGCGGGCATCAGGACCGGGCGTAATGTTTTTCTTTTATATCCCACCCCTAATCCAACATACCACGCCCCCCTGTGCTAGGATTGGCCAGATGTCTTGTGAGTTACCAATCCCAGGTTAAGAGGGCGGGGCTTGTTTGAATACGGGTGGGGAATGAATGATCTATAGTGGAGAAACAAATGAATGTATCCTAAAGTTTACAGACATTTAAAATGAAGGCTATTATACTGTATTTTTTTATATGTTACTGCAGTAACAGACTCTACACTTCTGGAAAGGCTTTACACTAGCTGTTGGAACATTGCTGTCTGGAGCATTTGATTGCATACAGCTTGTGAGCATCGGTGAAGTAAGATTAGTCAGATTATTTTTGATTACTCCAATATTTTTCATCTTTATTAATATCATCATATGCAGAATACATTATATTGTGTGAACATTTTTTTTATATTGCAGAACAACAAAATACCACAATGACACTAACCACAATTTTTCCCTAACAACAACTTAATTCTAATCTTTAACCTAACCTAACCTAACCTAAAAAGGAATTATGGTTAGGGGATGGGTTTAGGGTTTGATGTAGGGTTACATTAAAATGAGAATCAATTTTGTTTTTCAATATCGTGCAGCTCTAGTCTCTGTAGAGTTGGAGTTGGAGGGAAGCTGGTGTGTGTGTGTGTGTGTGTGTTTATACTGTATATGTTAAGCGTGTAAAAAGAGCAAAAGCAGACCTCCAGAATGTGATCAGTTGATTTTGGTTCATTTCATGCCTGCTGATTAGAGCCTAGCTTTAACTCAATCTCTAACATTAACATTACTTAACCCTAACACTAGCATTATTTTACAGCTTAAATCTAAATGTAAACCTAACTCTTAAAGGTTAAGGTTAAGGTTAGGGTATGGGTTTAGGGTTACATTAAATAGAGAATCATTTACATTCAACTTGCATTTAATGAACATTAATTTAAATGTTGCGTCAACAAGGAATCATCAAAAAAAAAAAATCAATATCGTTCAGTTTCTGGAGAGTTAGCGGGAAGTTGGAGAGTGTGTGTGTGTGTGTGTGTGTGTGTGTGTGTGTGTGTGTGTTTATACTGTATATGTTAAGCGTGTCAAAAGAGCAAAAGCAGACCTCCAGAATGTGATCAGTTGATTTTGGTTCATTTCATGCTTGCTGATTTGAGCCTAGCTTTAATTAACTCTCTCTCTCTCTCTCTCTCTCTCTCTCTCCTGCTCTCTCTCTCTCTCTCTCTCTCTCTCTTGCTCTCTCGTTCTCTTGTCCAGGACTGACTGGGAGTAAAGCAGGCCTCTGGATGTTGTTACCTTGTTTGCTTGCTCAACATCAACCCCTCGCAATGCAGAATCAGTCAGTAATCCTATCTGCCCTGCCGCCTTAATTAAGGCCTCGCTTCCAAGCGTAGAACACTGACTGTGTGTCCCGGTTCCTCTGCGCCTTGTCACATGGCGTTTATTTACACTGACTCGGCTTATTTAAGTTGTTCACTTAAAGCACAAACAGAACAGACCTTCTTAGACTCCTGTCAGTTGCACGTTGGCTCTTGTAGCGGCGCTGCTTCGCTAATAGGAAGGAGAGGCTTTTGTTTATTTGGAAACAGCGTTTGGTCAAACGTCCCCTTTTCAGCATCGGCTGTTAACAGCTGATCTCTGAGCGAGTGATGAACGCCAACGAGGCTTTTCCAACCCTAATCCAAAGAGCACAAAGGACACGCTGTGATTTTTTGTACATTAACTCAAATAATTGCATGATTATCAGCAGCAGTATACAGCTGTTTAGACGATAGTCTGTGATACAGTCTGTCAGAATGACTGGGTGAATCATATGAACATTATTTAAGCAATAATACATGAGAAGGAGTGCCAATATTTCACTTTATAGCACAAACCTTGAGTGTATTACTGCGATTATACCACAGTTAAAGAGTCCGAGAGTTAAAGAGCCAGAGAAAATATGATCTGTTTGGTTATAAACACTCCGCACTGTTTGGCTTGTAAGCGCTGCATTGTTGCATCATCTATCAGGAACAATTTATGGGTCATATGAGCATTATAGCGTATTATAGAGCACCCCCTACACTTCTTATAGTGGATTATAGTCTGTCAGAAACAATTTATGTATCATATGAACATTACAGAGCATTATATAGCAACCCCTAAACTGTGTGTAGGGTACTGCAGTCTGTCATAATGATAATAAGGATCATATGAACGTTACAAAGCATTAAAGAGCATCCCCAAACACTTCCTATAATGCATTGAAGTCTGTTGTTATAAGCATATGGATCATATGAACATTATAGTGCATTATAGAGCACCCCCTACACTTTCTATAATGCAGGAAAGTCTGATGTAATAAGTTTATGGATCATATGAACAATGTAGTGCACTCCTTACACTTCATATAGTGTACTATCTGTAGTCTGTCAGAAACAGATTTTTGAATCGTATAAACAGTTTGTGAATCGTATAAACATTATGAAGCATCATAGAGCACCCCTACATTTTCTGTAATGTTTTAAAGTTTATTATAACAACCATGTAGGTCAAATAAACATTATAGAGCATTATAGGTTGCCCTCTACACTTCCTGTAATGCTTTAAAGTCTAATTTATTAAACATTTGGGTAATTTGAAAATTATAGAGCATTTTCGAGCAACCGCCTCACTTAGTAGTTTATTAAAGTCTGTCAGAATAAATTTATGGGTCATATGAACATTATAGAGCATTATTGGGCATCTCCTACAATTCATATAGTGTATTACAGTCTTTCAGAAACAATGTATGGTTCATATGGACATTATAGAGCATTATAGAGCATCTCCTACAATTCCTATAGTGTATTACAGTCTTTCAGAAACAATGTATGGTTCATATGAACATTATAGAGCATTATAGAGCATCTCCTACAATTCATATAGTGTATTACAGTCTTTCAGAAACAATTTATGGTTCGTATGAACATTATAGTGCCTTATAGAGCACGCCCTACACTTTCTATAATGCAGTTAAGTCTGATGTAATAAGCTAATAGATTAAATTAACATTATAGAGCACCCTTTACACTTCTTATAGTGTATTACAGTCTATCATAATAAGTGTATTAGAGCACCCCTACATGATAGCAACCTTATAAAGTCTTTGGTATGTATCACCTGTAACACACACTGCTTTTATTATCATAATAACTGTATTATATTAATATATATAAAATAGTTAGAGCACACAGTAAGATATCAAGGTGATACAATTACAGTATATTAAAATTCTTGCCCGTTTAAATCTACAGCAAATCGAACACATCCCAGGCTCATGTCTCTGCTGGTTCTCGCGCTCAGGTGGGTTAGCCGACTCTCCGCAGAGCGATTTCAAATGAGCAACGCCTACGCCTCGTACTGTCAGGAAGCTTCCAGGCTTTAAAGTCAGTGTGAAAGAAGTTTCTGCACCATATGGTGGAAGATGCATGCTTCTCCTCTAGGTGCCCTCAATATGTTCACAGGCTTCCCGAGTGTCTAGAGATTCTGCTTCTGCTTGTTTGAAAACTTTACTGCAGTAAAAAAGTTCTCAAAAGCCCACTTTTGGATTGTTTATCAGCGACCCCAGTTCCCAGATTTAGTCGATCAGCCAACATATGTTTTGTATCTCATCTCATATTAATATATTTATTTAATTTACAATGTGAAATACTTGGATAACCTGGATGCTAGCCACACTCTCTTTCTAAATGGGCTCGGAACATTTGGTCAAGTGTGGAAGCTGTTTTTGATCTCTGGTCCTTTTGAAAGTGTGGATTGAAGCTATCTGCTCCTGGTGCAGTGTGTAGGGTTGCGTGATTGGTTCATTTTGTAATGTGACGCTTTCATGACTCCCATTCTTCGATTCTCTCATGTTACGTATCTTTTTAATTTTTTTTATTTCTTTCATATTCTTCATTGTAGATTAATGTTAAAGACATGATAACAATTAAGGGACACATATGGAATTATGTAGTAAACAGTAAAAAAAAAAAGTGTTTGTCCTTCACAATCCCTTAATCTAATCCTGATCCTCTGAGATGTTGATTTGGGATGAGCTGGAGCTTCACACAGTGAAGGAAAAGCAAAAACTATTGTTCAGCACATCCAAGAACTCCTTTAAGAAGCTGAGAAAACTATTCCAGGTGACTCTACCTCATGAAGACACAAATAAATGTGCTACTTGGAAGAATCTTAAAAATAAAACATATTTTTACACCTTTAAGGTTTGTTCCTTTAATGTTTTTAATACTGATAACTAGGCAGCTTTTTCTGGACTTTCTTGGAATTAACATATTATAAACATAGCTTATGATGCATTATAAAGCATAGCTTTAAGCCATTTTTTACTTTGAGTATTTATAGCCATGTTTATATAATGCCTTAATCATATAAAGTGTTTAAAAAAACTCTTTACAGGTCTTAAAGGTAGATAGGTAAAAACTGGAATCATAAAATAGGCTAATTTTATTTTTATTTTTTTCAGAGTCAGAACTCGACTTGAAATTGCACCTCAAATATTCAACTCAGGCTCAGATCCCCAAAGATTAAAGTCTTAACTCAAACTTGCACCTTGGAGACAAAATAATTGATTTAGATTGCACCCAAAAAAATCAACATTCAATTTAGACTTGCACCCCAAAGTCTCAAAACTTATATCAAGACACGACTTAAACTTGTCTGCCAAGATTCAACATTCAACTTAAACTTGCACCTCAGAGACTCAATATTTGATTCAGATAGCACCCAAAAAATTCAAACACCTCCTTGCTAGAATCCCTGACATTTAAAACGAGGCATTAATAACTTAACAAGTGCACAAGAAGCTTATTAAAACCTATAATGAGAGCTTCAGCTCCGAGCACTGTCAAAGCGCAGAAGCTGGAAACGGTGGAAAAAGCGATTTATCGGGGCAAATTATGCCCGTGTTACCCAGTCTGAAGAGACAAATTGTTAAATACTTGGTAAATAGTTGTTATAATGACAAATAAAAAATTGTAAAAAAATTGGTAAATACTTTTTATCATGTTTTACTACAACAAAAGTCCTCCTTTAAAGCATGGATCACACTCATTTTCCAAAGCTTCTAGACTTGGCTCAAACTTGCAACTCAAAGACTTGGACCTGGACCTAAATCACAAAGTTTCCAGACATAACTAGCACCACAGTGAGTCTGAAACTAAACTGAAACTAAAATCACTAAGACTCAAGACTCAAAACTTGACCCAAGCTTGCATTTTAAGAATTCAAAAATTTGGCTCCCACTTGCACCCCAACTTAAAGATTTACAACTTGGGCTCAATTCCCTGATATATGACTTGATTTGGAATTGCATGCCAAAGATTTGCAACTTGACTTTGACTTGCATCCCAGAGACTCAAGATAGATGGAACACAGCCCAAAAAAATAGACTAAAAGTAAAGATATGATTTTCTTTTTTCATTTTCAGATTTTTTCAAACTAAAAAGACACTAAAAGACCCCAAATGATTGAGGATTATCCACTGCTACGCTGTTCCACATGTGCTACTTTGTGCTCTGCCAACAGCATATACAGTATTGTCTTGACACAGATTCAGAATAATGAAGAAGTTTTGAATTTCTTCAGCCCAGCTCTGAATTTCTTGTCTGGATCTACGGTGAGGCAAACGCCTTCTCTCCAGGCCTTCAGGCTAAAAACCCTCAGTTAAACTGAAGCTACAGCAGCCTGGCCAGGGTTGAGATGGTGCAAAAAGCTTGGGAAACTTCTCATCTGGACTTGGAGGCGTGGTGCGAAGGCTCTGTGCAAACAGTGGAGGTAAATCGCTAACTCATGCTCTCCATTCCGAGTCTCTCTGATGCATTTGAGGAAACTTCTCACTTTTTCTGCAGCCATGCTCAGACGCAGTAGGCAGTAGGTGGCTGGGTTTGATGTAGCGAGGGCTGGAACTGCTGGGCTGACATGGTGACAGCGAGGGGTGAAGGTGGCTGTCCTAACCCACTGACGGTTATCTGTGATTTATGAGCGCTTGCCCGGTCAGAACAGAACAGATCACAGAGTTTAGCCTAAGGCTGTTTGCTTCCACGTCACTTACTGACTGACTTTGTGTCTTCTGCTCTCATTTATAGCTCAGTCTGGGTTACGTCACTATGAAGAAATCCAGCACATGTGAATGACTTCCACAGTGTAGAATTTATCACTCATATCAATGATTTTAGAGTGTCATTCACTCAGGAATTACTGCAAGGATTTGCATTAAGCAGAGGTGGAAAGTAACTAATTACATTTACTCACATTACTGTAATTGAGTAGATTTTATGAGTAATTTGTACTTTTTAAAGTAGTTTTTAAAATAGGTAATTTTACTTTTACTCAAGTACATTTTGACACAAGTAATTTACTTTGCTACATTGGAAAACTCCCCGTTACTGAGTAAAAAATGAAATGCTGGGAAACAAAAACAAATCTGAATAAAAATATATATATATAGTTTTGTTCTCCATGGCAGCGCAGCTGAACTTCTCCATGCAGTGCTTATTATTATGGTAAGCAGGAGAGACACTGTGTAAATCAGCTGTTTAGCCTGGGGTCTGTGTGCGCGACTCGGGGAACCGGTGTTCTGTCAAGTTATGCTACCCATCGACATGTGCTTCTTTATGGCACTGCACATGCACCGACCATGTTTTTCATAATAATGCTTTTTTATTTAGTTTTTATTAGGAACATTAAACAATCTGCTTGGATGTTCACAAAACATGTAAATAGCAGTTGAAGCATAGGAATGGCAAGTTTAAAAATAATAATGAAAACTGTAAAACTATAAAAATACAGTTATATTCACCTATATGACCAAACTTTTGGATCATAGAAACCTACGCCACTTGTTCTTAAAATGTTTTATGGTGTGGTCTGAACAAATACTGCCCAAATTATTTAATATATTAATTACATGTGCACATTGTTACATGTACAAAAAAACTCATATTATAGAGACGAGAGACTCGTAGCTTTATAAAGGGAAATGGATGAGTTAGAAGCTCATATGTGGAGCATCTTTTGCTGGAGTGGAGAAACAGGAAACAGCTGCTCTGAAGTTCATGCTCAGGTCGAGGAGGTGAGAAAAGAAAAAGACCAGGTTGGTTTGCTTTTGCTGTTTTTGCAGCTATAGCTGCACAGCTGCACCAAGAGATGTGTTTGTGGGTACGAGAGAGAAGCACGTAGCGCTAATGCTAATGCGTGAAAGCATTCCGATTTGGCTGTTCACATTCATGTAGCATGTTCATGGTATTTGATTTAGGACCACATATTAAAGTGACTCAAATATGATTTATCAGCATTGCCGAGGAGCATCACAGCGCACTCGAAGGAAAGCACAGCGAGATGTCTTGGGCTGATCGACATCACCCTAGGACTGATGAGGGGAAAGAAGGACATCTCCCCACCCAGAGAGAGCAAGGCCAATTGTGCTCTCTCAGGGCTTTGGCAGCTGATTACAAGCTGCATGACCGGGATTTGAACCAGTGATCTCCCGATCATATATGAGAAGCAGCTCTTAGCCTGCTGGACCCCTGAGCATCCCAGAAGAGATTCTTAAAGTGTGGTCAGCAGAATGATTCAGGAGTACTGCCTTACTGTCTTACTGTCAAGGCTGAATACTCAGTAACCACAATGACTAAGTCAAATGTACCTACAGTATGTGCCTGGATTGGCTGCAGTTGTATGAGTTTAAAGCAGGGGTGTCCAAACCTTTTTTGTTGGGGGCCAGAAGGAGAAATATATTTGAAGTCACGGGCCACACTCTGTAATAAAACAAATAATGAAATATACCACTTTAAATAATACATTTTTCCTGATTATTTCATTTACACACCATTTTACTTGACTCACTATCTTTATATTTGACAGTGTTGTGTAAACTAAGATTTTTCAAATTGATGTTTAATTTCATGATGTCTCTTAATGTTAAACTCCTTAATTACGGCAACTTTTAGACTCTTTGGCTCGTTTCCTGCGCTAGAAATGCGCACTCTCTCCGCTATTAGACTCTTTTGCCCCGTTTTTCAGCGCTAGAAATGCGTACCCTCTCCGCTTTTAGACTCTTTGGCCCGTTTTTCTGTGCTAGAAATGCACACTCTCTCCGCTTTTAGACTCTTTGGCTCGTTTTCTGCGCTAGAAATGTGCACTCTCTCCGCTTTTAGACTCTTTGGCCCGATTTTCTCTGCTAGAAATGCGCACCCTCTCCGCTTTTAGTCTCTTTTGCCCCGTTTTCTGCGCTAGAAATGCGCACCCTCTCCGCTTTTAGAGTCTTTGGCCCGTTTTCTGTGCTAGAAATGTGCACTCTCTCTGCTTTTAGACTCTTTGGCCCGATTTTCTCTGCTAGAAATGCGCACCCTCTCAGCTTTTAGACTCTTGTGCCCCGTTTTCAAGGAGTACAAATGGCCCGCGGGCCGTACTTTGGACACCCCTGGTTTAAAGGGTTAAATGCAGGTGGGTGAAAGCAGACACTCTCAGGGTTTCGGGTGAAGAGCCGCAGCTCCCGCTCCAAAGATATCAGCAGCGCTAATATCACCTCCATAAAAATAACAATGAGCAGCGGTGCCAAGCTAAACGGCCTAATGACAGATCCACACCTTCATGCTCTCGTCTGGGCTGTTCTGGAGGAGCTGGGGGGGTAGAGGAACCGGTGTGTCAGCGGGAGGGCCCGCGCCAGCGGAAAAACTCGGAGCGGACGCTGTGAAACTCGCGCTGGGCGGGAATTCTCTGAGGCAGCGAAACGCTAGACGAGCCGGATGGAGCTCCAGTCATAACGCAGCACATTCTTACCCAGGATCGGGTTGAGCGGATCGGCTTGAGGAGGTAGACGCGTGCTGAAGGACCTGCAGTGACCTGAGACAATTTAAACTTCATTTCCCCATCCCAGCAGGATCCTTTTATCGTACCTGGGTCATCATCAGAATACTGTGGCTTTGGTCTGACTATTCAGAGAAATCATATTTTTAAGATTAATTGCTTATATATTTCCACTTTAAATGTTTTTATTTATCATGCATGTTTCCACTAGAGGTCTGACTATATACGATTATCACGATAGGTTCTGCTGTACTTAATATATATCAAAAGACAACTTTTAAAAATACTTCAGAGATCTGTGTTAATAAAGAGGATAAAATACTGCTAAATAAGCAAAAAAAAAACAGGAATTATGGATTTATTAATTTCAGTTTCACATAATTAGGGCCAATTCAAGGCATTTGGAGCCTCAAGCAAAATGGACAATATTTTTCCGGCTGCAGGAATGACGAACCTGGCTGTCTGGCTTCTGTCAGCAACTAGTGGGAGGAGCCCTTTTGAGGGGGATTATGATAACAGCATTATTGGGCTTTTCTTCATTGACCATCACAGAATTTAAAGGGTGGGGAGGGGGCTCACACAGTTTTTCATTGCAAACAAATCAAAATCAGTCTTTCTCCAGGGGCCACAGGCCAGCTTATGGTCTTAGGCAATGAATTGGTTTGCACAGAGTGTGACCACCATCATTCTTCATTCTTTTATTCTGTAGGTTTACTCAAATTAAGTAAAATTTATTTGTATAGAGCTTTTTATAACTGGTGTTATAAAGTGATGATCAGAAACCATCAGACCTGACTGAACTGGAGATGATTTGTAAAGAAGAATGATCCAAAATACCTTCAACCAGAAGCCTCAACCAGACTCTCATTGAAAGCTATAGGAAGCGTTTAGAGGCTGTTATTTCTGTAATTTTTCTGTTGGGGTACCCAAATGTATGTAGCTGCCTTATTTAATTTAAAGAATTATTGCACACTTTCTGAAAATCCTATAAGCTTCATTTCACTTCTCAAAAATCACTGTGTCCCTCTGCTATATGATATATTTAACTGAAATTGCTGATCCGAACAACCATTGATTTATAAAGGAAAAAATGAAAATTATCAGGGGTGCCCAAACTTTTTCATACCTCTGTGTAGGACTGAATACAGGGATGTTAGCATTAATAATGACCCAGTTTAACCATGATAACCTGTCTGGAGGAATGTTTGGACCAAATCCATGAATGTTGAGAAATTACTAAATCTGTTGACTCTGCCTGGCAGGAAGAGAGGGGCATGGTATGTGACATGATTGTTTTCCATGACTGTTGATCAAGTGACAAACTGTCAAAACTTCCTATGTGATCCAATGACGTGAAGAATGAACTGCCTGGACCACATTGCTGCCCTGGTGCCAGTTTTCATTTCATTTCAAAAATAGAGAAAATAATGATAAAACAGATTTCCAGAGAAGTCATCTTCCTCTTAGGCTGCACCCAAATTGCGCACTAGAGTAAATACTAATATTATATGATACAGTACCAGTCACCAAAAGTTTGTACAGTCCTCTTCTCATTCAATGTGTGTTCTTTATTTTTATGATTTTATTACATTGTAAATTTAATATTAAAGACTATATTAAAGCTCTACAGGAAAACATGCTGAATTATTCTGTACAAATAAACCAGAATATGTTTTATACTTTAGATTCTTCTAAGTAGCACATTTCTCCTTGAGGACAGATCTGCACACTCTTGGTGAGATTTTAATCTCAGTGTCTTCATGAGGGAGAGTCACTTGGAGGAGTTCCTGGAGGTGCTGAACAATAGTCGCTGCTTTTCCTTTACGCTGTGAAGCTCCAGCTCATCCCAATTAAATCACCTCAAATCACCATCTCAGTTCATCAGGTTTAGATCAGGGGATTGTTGAATGGGAAGGACCAACACTTTTTACTGTTTACTACATGATCCCATATGTGTTCCCATAATTGTTTTCATGTCTTTAATATTAATCTACAATGTAGAAAACAATTTAAATAAAGAAATAAAGAAAAACAGTGAATTGCAAGCTAATTTGTGCTAAGTTTGGACTGTTACTGTAGATTGTAATTTCCGGGTGGATAAAATCTCTTCAATTTCACTGGAACTCGCCACCTACTTCCTTTAGTCCAACATGACGTATGACGGCACCGTCCACATACCTACACCCAAATCACACATCACTGTAGAAACCACAGTGGATGAATACGTCTACACCGGAGTCTACACACATCGATTCACATGAATGACTAATTACACAACATTTGAGTTACACTTTACAATAACAAGGCCATGTGACCAAGTGCCCACTAATTAGTAATACTAACAAATTTTTCCATTGGTGAGGGACAGGAACTAGTATCATATTCCAAGATTTTCATCATGCTACACTGAAGCTAAAAATATTTGCATAGTTTGCATAGACAATTTTAGCCAGATACTGCCAGTTGTAATCATTACCACTGACGCAGTTCTGAACGGCTTGTGCCAATACCCCCGGATGCTTAGTATAATACAACAATCGGCCAAGCCATATGTGCCAATACCCCGGTTGCTGAGTATAATATGACAGTCAGCCAAGCCATGTGTGCCAACACCCCGGATGCTGAGTATAATATGGAATTGACCCAAGACACTTTTGCCAACACCCCAGTTGCAGAGTATAATGCGACAGTCGTCCAGGCCATATGTGCCAACACCCCGGATGCTGAGTATAATGCGACAGTCAGCCAAGCCATATGTGCCAATACCCTGGTTGCTGAGTATTAAACAACAGTCAGCCAAGCCATACATGCCAACACCCCGGTAGCTGAGTATAATAGTAGAGTCGGCCAATCCATATGTGCCAATACGCCGGTTGCTTAGTATACAACAATCAACCAAGTCATACGTGCCAAGACCTGGTTGCAGAGTATAATATGGAATTGACCCAAGACACTTTTGCCAACACCCCGGTTGCTGAATAAAATAGAACAGTTAGCCAAGCCATATGTGCCAACACCCCGGTTGCTGAGTATAATACGACAGTCAGCCAAGTCATGTGTGCCAACACCCTGGTTGCTGAGTATTAAACAACAGTCAGCCAAGCCATACATGCCAACACCCCGGTAGCTGAGTATAATAGTAGAGTCAGCCAAGCCATATGTGCCAACACCCCGGTTGCTGAGTATAAAAGCACAGTCGGCCAAGCCATGTGTGCCAACACCCCGGTAGCTGAGTATAATAGTAGAGTCGGCCAAGCCATATGTGCCAATACCCCGGTTGCTTAGTATAATACAACAATCGGCCAAGTCATATGTGCCAACACCTGGTTGCAGAGTATAATATGGAATTGACCCAAGACACTTTTGCCAACACCCCGGTTGCTGTGTATAATAGCACAGTTGGCCAAGCCATGTGTGCCAACACTCCGGTTGCTGAGTGCCAAGCCATGTGTGCCAACACCCTGGTTGCTGAGTATAAATCACATGGGCCCCGTTATTCACGATACTTCATTCTATCTGGGTTACTCTTATTACATTTTTGTATGCCCCTTTTTGAGTATAGCATTTGCCATGCTATAAAACAATGATTCGCAGTGGACACACTTGTGAACCCAAGAGTGACTGCCCCCTTGGTGCCCCATAGATTAAGAGAAATTTTTGTGAAAGTGCCCTCCATCATCATAAAAAAGACCAAGGTTCCTTGTGGCTGCCATTCTTACAGTATAAGGAAAAACTGAATCGATTGATCACCAAATATGGGTATGATTCTCGAAACCTTGCCATGAGCACAATGGCTAGTGTTCAACCACACTCACAACTTATACAATTTAGAAATGTGTGTGGGAATACCATGGATATGGATTATGGTTTATTCCATTATAGATAGTATCATTACACAATGGAATTCTGGTAGTTTGTGTCTCAGGTATCTCAGGTGGTTGAAAGGGTTTTATAAGTGGGTGGAATGAAATTGCTATTATTTAACCAATTTGCAGATGGGGGAGGGGCTTACAGGTCAGATCATGTGACTGGGATTGGACAGGTGCATTCATACTGCATGTCTCTCACCCTCTCTCTCTCTTTCTCTCTTTTTGTCTTTTTCTGTCTGTCTAATGTACGGTGGCACGCAAATTGATCAGTATCTGTGGCAGAAGCTCAGCCCACCTCCCTACCTCTTTCTCTCTTTTCCTCTCTCTCTCCTTTTTTCTCTCTCTCTCTCTCTCTCTCCCTCTCTCTCACCACCTTCCGTCTCTCTGGCCCAGTGAAAGGGCCTTTTCTTTCCGCAGAGCCACTTTGATACCTGTGCATGCCGGTCTAATGAAGGAGTGATGATATCCAACGGCTCTGGTCATCAGCCTGGTCCAAGCCGCACTCGTTCCTGCCCCATGGCCCTTTTCCATCCTTAACCCCGCCCCCTCCACACAGGATGAGTGGTCCTGAAGCTTAACCCTTTGAACTCTAGGCTGTGTTTTTTCTCTGTTTTTGTTTTCAGTTCCTCTTTCAGGTCTTATAACACAGTAATTATATCAGACAGACACATGCCCTGATCTCTTTTACTCCAGAAGACATACGGCTGCTCAAAAATATAATCATTTAAAATGTAAAAGGAAGCAGAATTGTTATATTTTCCTGGAAACTGGTCATGTTTTTTAATCAAAATTTTACCAAGCGCCTGTTTTTTTTTTTTTTTATTATTTTTGAATGTATAGGCTTTAAATATATTCACACCTAAGATATCTTTTCAAAAATGGTTAGACTAGAGTGTAAATGAGTTGAAAGCATAAGAATATTGATGATTTCAGTTCGTTACATGGATTATTAATTATTACTTTGATAAAATACATGGAGAAACAGCATCAGGCAGATTTATTTTTCTTGATAATCAATAATCACACCTCTAGGATACATGTAGATACTAAAAACCTGACACTCAGAGCAGCCTATGCCTTTCAGTATTTTAATCAGAACACACAAAGAAAACTAAATAGAAAAATGTTAACTTTTTAGTCTAAATAAATAAAAATGTTTAGTGCAAATTAACTACTTAGTAAAAATGTGCAAGTAAAATAAAAACTATATAAAGTAGTGCGCACAACATACCTAGCTTTAGTTTGAGTAAAGCAGGCAGTTTCACACTTTTTTCTGTGAACTCTTTTGAGTCTTTATTTACTGATATTATTTGGTTTGAAACATCATATAAATATGTTTGAAGCACTAAATGTTAATAATATTGGTTGGGGAAGGAGATCTCACTTTTTTAGGTGATTTTCTCAATGGGTTTCTTGATGTCATCACTATTTTTAGAAAGAGTAAGTTCCGCCCTTTCATATATTGATTATGTTTATGTGTGAAGGGATTCCTGAGTAATTAAGCTGAGAACACAAGGTGCGATTTTGGATGTAAAATCCATCCGTAGGGTTCTAAGGGTTAAAAAACTACCCTTTACCATCAATTCCCCTTGTTCCATCCCAAAAAGCCAACATTGCTACCAATGAATAGAAGCTAGCGCCATTTAGCATGCTAATGAAGTCATGCTAGCTGCTCTCCACTATTCCCACTCTCATTAGCCTCAAACTGTTTTCTTTAACGTACAGAATTCCTGTTAAAAAAATGGCGGTATGCAGAACGGCAGAGTAGATAAATACCTGCTGGTTGGAAAACAATTTTTCAGGCCGGTAAGTAGCACTAATAATATCTCAGGCCCACCACAACAGGACCTCGGAGGGTTTGACAGGGTCATATAGTGGCCCATACTGAGGAGACTCGCTGTGAGGAGTCAGGAAAACACCTCATCCATCCATTTCCCCCCTTCATCCAGATGGGGAGAGGGATCGGGAGGAAGTGGAGTCGTCTGTGTAAGCCGAGGTCACATCCTCATCAGTGATAATGAAGATGTCGTTTTTTTTTGGTGGGGGTGTGGGGGTTGAGACAGGGTCACCTCAGAATATTTAAGGGCACTATGCAGTCTCTTAGTCTGGGAACTGAAGTGATTGTCAGCCTAATATTTGTATTTTTAAAAATAAATTTAACAGAATATATGTTAAGAATGTATATATAACAAAAAAATCTCAAGCAATGAACAATATTTCTAGGATGTTACCACTTACTGTATTTCTTCTATTTGTTTTTTATGATGTTGCCAATAGTGTATCTATGCTATTTGCTAACGTATTACTGCATTGCTGCTGCAGTATTCATAGAGTGGTTGCTATGATATTCTAGACAATTGTTACATAAGTAGGTGTACCACGATTGCTTGGTGTCTAGATTCAGGATCTAGAATCTGGATCCAATTCTGGCTCAAGTGTTTTACTCACAGCCAGTCCGAGTGCTGCATTAGGCAACACCCTGGTTGGGCTGAGCCATTTATTCTAACACCCCATTTATAGAGTATATTATGGGAATCAGCCCGGTCTGTTTGTGCCAACATCCTGGTTGCCAGGAATACTATGGGAATCGGCCCAAGCTGTTTGTGCCAACATCCTGGATACCAGGTATAATACAAAGATTATCCCAAACCATATGTGCCAACACCCAGGTTGTCAAGTATAATACGACAATCGGCATGCTCCATAGATGACAACACACAGATTAATGAGTATCATATGACTATTGGTCCAAGTTTCTTGTGTCAAAACCCCGGTTGCCAAGTATCATTTAGGAGTCAGCCCAAGCTGTTTGTGCCAACATCCTAGTTACTGAGTATAATACAACAATCGGCCCAAACCATATGTGCCAGCAGCCAGGTATTTGAGTATAATACGCCAATCGACCTGACACATTTGTGCCAACACCCAGGTTGACAAATGTTACAAGGCCCAAGGTCTTTGTGCCAATACCCCGGTTGCCAAGTATTATTCAGGAATCGGCCCAAGATTTTTGTTTGTGCCAACACCCCGGTTAACGAATAGAATACGACAATTGGCTCAAACCATATTTGCCAAAACCCAGGTTGCCAAGTATAATACGACAATCAACCTGACACATTTGTGCCAATACCCAGGTTGTGCCAACACTCTGGATACCAAGTATAATATGATAATTGGCCAGGTTGCCAAGTAAAATTTGGGAATCAGCCAGAGCTGTTTTTCCAACATCCCAGTTACTAAGTATAATATAATACGACAATTGGCTCAAATTGTGTCAAAACCCAGGTTGTCAAGTATAATACGACAAAAACCCTGACACCTTTGTGCCAGCACCCATGTTGACGAATGTTACATGACAACTGGCCTGAGATGTTTGTACCAACACTCTGGTTGCCAAGTATTAAATGACAATCAGCTAACCATATGTGCCAACACCTAGGTGGTAAGGTATAATACAACAATCAGCCTGTGCCATAGGTGACAACACACAGATTGATGAGTATCATAAGACCCCGGTTAACACCCCATAACACCCCGGTTGCCAAGTATAATTTGGGAGTCGGCCCAAGATGTTTGTTTGTGCCAACACCCCGGTTACCAAGTATAATATGACAATCGGCCCGAGCTACAGTATGTAGTTCCCAACCAGACACCCCTACTTCAGCTTCAATTCTGAACTTCCCATTCATTCTACGCTTCAGATCAGGTTGTATCAATGAAGCCAATGTTCATGTTCATGTCAACACCTCTCTCCAAGTGTAGAGGAAAAAAAGCCCCTCGGGCCTGTAATCCACGGCCCCCGGGCAGCACGCAGCATTGTGTCGCGTGTTAAACTTGTCATGCAACAAAGTTTGAGTTTCTAATAAATAAAATCCAGAGCCTGCGCCTTTCAAAACACGGCGTTGCAGCGAGCGCGTCGGTATCAGCTGACAGCGCAAATAAACCCCGATGAATGTCACTCTATTCCCGAACAGAACCGACACTGTTCCCCCCCACTCAAAACATGGCCGTGCTCTCTCGCTGGCCGGCCTGCACTGAAACACAACTGTAAAGTAGCTCTATTTTCCTTCCCTCAGAGCTTCTCCACCCCGTGCCTCACTGCGCAGAAATGCACATCGCAAACATCTCACATCAAAGCTCGGCCTGCCGGCCGCCTTTACTGCTGCTTATCGATGTTTGCACGGGATTAGCACTTTTTAATAAACCCCTCATAAACTGGCTCGCGGCCTGAGCCGAGGGCTATCATAAACACGGACGGAGGGCTCTCTGACGTCTGGCCGGGTTTAGCAGGCTTAGGAACTTTCCTTTGCATAATATGGAACACCACAGGGGAGCCTGGTGTGCAGTAGATGGGCAGTGGAAGAGAGCTCTTACTGTGACATTCGACATTCGAATCAAATTCAGATTGACCAACGAGGCCAAATGCTGTCAATGAGTCAATTAACCCTTGTGTGGTGTTCATATTTTTGTTACTCGTTTACTTTGTTATTTGTATTTAATTCAGCAAAAAAAAAGCAATTTTACATTAAAATGCTTTACACATGCTCGCTTCACCTAAATTGCAAGCAATATAAACAGCTCACATGGTTAATATTTGCCCTTTACCGTTACATTTCTTTCAAAAAGTGCTAGTATTTTTTTTATTAGTTTTTTAATAAAATGTAAAAGAAAATGAATTAAACTCAAGATATGAGTAGAACATTTGTTTAGTTTCAAATTTACAAACGAAGCAATGTTTATTAGCCCTTGGCCAAACATACTGTATGTAATATAAATGTGTAGGGGGGGGGGGGGGTGTACAGTGTGTGTTTATCGAAAATGTGTGTTGATATATGTTTTTCACAAAAAATAAGCCAATGCCAATGAGTTTGAGTTAGAAAAAATATATTTTTAGTATCATTTGATGAAAAATGAAAACAGGTCCCACAGACCCGAACACCACACAAGGGTTAATCAATTACACAATCAATTAACTTTTGTTTTCACTTAGAAATGCATTGAGAGTAAGCATACTCTCCAAGTAGCAAAGCCTTTACAACAAACACAATATAAAATTGAATTTAATCAGGTTAAAGCAAACAGGAAAAACTTCACAAAGAAACAGTAAAATTATTTCAAAACATTTTTTTCAAAACACACAAAAACAATAATCAATGCTTACATCATCATCAAACAAAAACTAGCAACAAACAAGCTGCCATATAAATGTGATACTAACCACAGAATATTATTAATATTACACACTCACAAACAATAATGATATTGAAAGTAAATATAAAAAGCAGACATATCTGAATCTGTAATTTGTAGATGTACTTGCATATAATCTCATTTATAAAAAAAAAAAAAAAAAACTAATATAGGGTGTCCATATTTAAGTAAATAAATCTGATTGCTGATGAATATATGAGCATGAAGGTCACCAGTGTTGGGCACGTTACTTTGAAAAAGTAACTAGTTATAGGTACTAGTTACTAGTTACTAACGGAGTTACTCCACTATAAAAGTAACTTGTTACCGGTAAAAGTAACTATTGCATTAAAAGTTACGGTAACACTTGGATACTTGGATGGTCCATTTTATGGCCTTGTTGATGCTCAGCTGACATTCAATTAACACTGAATTGAATGTCCATTAAATTTAACTTAACCCTATGTTGAATGTAAATATTTCAAAATAGAAGATAACTGTACACCTAACCCTAAACTTAACCCTTAATCAACCATAAAATCAAACCCTACACCAAACCCTAACCCTAACCTTAACCTAAACCCTTAATCAACCATAAAATCAAACCCTACACCTAACCCTAACCTTAACCCTTAATCAACCATAAAATCAAACCCTACACCAAACCCTAACCTTAACCTTAACCCTTAATCAACCATAAAATCAAACCCTACACCTAACCCTAACCCTAACCTTAACCTAAACCCTTAATCAACCATAAAATCAAACCCTACACCTGACCCTTACCCTAACCTTAACCTAAGCTTAAAATCTAAACCTAAACCCAATCTTAAAATATTAAGATAAGCGTTTGGGTTAGAGTTGAATGTAGGGTTATATTCAATAGAGAATCATTTACTTTCACCTTTTAGTTCATTTGCATTTAATAGACATGTAGTTGAATGTTAGTTGAATGTCAGTTGAGCATTAAAGAAGCCATCAAATGGACCATCCAAGTAAAGTGTTACCAAAGTTACATTTGCGCCTTTGTCTGTATGCGCGAAGTGAAAAAAAAAAAAAAAGTTAATTTAGCGGCTAAAGTAACGTGCAGTAACGGGGTGTCAGAAATGGTAACAACTTTATAATTACAGTCAGAGTAATTAGTTAGATTACTCGTTACTGAAAAAAGTAACTGTGTTAGTAACACCGTGTATTTCAACGCTGTTACTCTCATCACTGAAGGTCACAAGGTCTATAGGTATACACAGTCTTACACTTTTATAAAACTTAGATTTTTTTGATTTTATAGACAGTCTCTCTTTACTGTACATCTGATTCCTTCAACAACCAAATTAAACAAGAAAATACTCAGTTCTTAATCAGAGTTAATCAAACCAATCTCAAAACCCAGTTCTTAAACAGTCTTAATCAAATGCTGTTACTTCTGCAATGTACATGCAGGTAGTGTTCCTCTTTGTGAGAGATTGCTCAATGCTTTAAAGACTGAAGACGGTCACATGATTGGACTGAGAAAAGCAGGATGGATGTTTTAACTAATTGCCCAGACTGGAACTGTATTGGCTTTAGAGATGAACTCTGGTTCTGTTGGGGATCCACTGGTGGTTGGATTTAAGTAAAGAAATTGGCAAGTGACTTGCTGTTTGATTTATTTCACGTTATGCACAAAACACACCCATGATTAATAAAAAAAAAAGAAACCATTTCTTTTGCATATTTCAAGCCACACAAGGTGTACTTTTCCTGTTGTTATGATAGCAAAGACACACGGACATGCCTTTAATCAAACTGCATGGTTCAGGGTTGACGGCTCACCAAAAGATCACCAAAATAGGGCCTAAAGTGTGCTTACTTTGAGTTTTCTCCATTGATTTGGTTTGATTTCACCCAAAAAAAATTGCAAGTGCACTAAAATGCATTATAACAAACTTCAGAAATGGAATGTCCCATCATCTATTTGGCATCCACAATCAGACCAAAACAAAAAGAGCTACAAAGGTTTTTTACACCAATGAGATCAACCCTTTAAGAGTTGAATGAATCACATGCTCATTTTTTCCTTCACTAAAAACTGTAACTCTTAAAAAACTCAAATATAGGCCATTGCAAATATATGCCAGGCCTGAAGGCTGAAATAAGTTTTAAAGGCCAACATGCCATGTCTCTCCTTCCTCTTCCTCCTTTTGTCGCCCAGCTCGTCTTTCTCTCTTTGGCGAGTTCTCATTTTTCTTGATGCTATCGGCCTCCTTCCCTCGGCTCCACAGTCTGGGCATATTTCAGCCTCATATATGCACGACCAACAGGTAACCCTACACTACCAAACAGAAGTAACACCACATGCTGAACATTCTGTATCTGATGCTACCTTTATGAGAGGCGTGGAGAGTTGTTTCTGAGCTGGTTTCAGGTGAAATGCAGAAAGAGAGCTTCCTTTATGGAATCAAATGATCAAACTGCTCAGTCTGTACATCAGTTTAATGTTTTTAACTGGCTTATTCAGAGATTAATATCAACTTAAGCTATTAAACTCAATACAACAATGCTCCCACTCCCAATGAAATATTGCTGTGAGAAGGATTTGATTGCATTCAGTCTCACAAGAGCATGATTAAGGTCACAAGTGTTGGATGTTGGTTGATTCTTCTAGACCTTTAGAAAAGACCTAATGATAACAACTGAGGATTTCTTTCACGTGTTCTTTAGGGTTGGACATCAATGAAACCTCCCGTGTTTAAAGTGTTAAAAGAGCATCATCAAAAGTACTGGCTATGAACCATCCAGAGACGAGAAACAGAGAAATTAGTGATTCCTACAGTAAGTACAATCCATGAATTTAGCATCAAATAGCATTCTACACATTTTTAATTGGGGATTGGTCTGGCGATGTGGTTTACCATGGCAGAACATTTGTGTATTCAAGGCACTGATCTTGGTGTCGACCACATTGCCTTCACACATGGATTCATTGGTTGTCTCCACCAAAAAAACATTGGTACTCATCATTGAACATGACCTGCTGCCTTCTGACTGCAGGAGGTCACTCCCTAGATCCTCCTCACAAACCTACTGTATATTTGTGCCACATCAGATACATACCCATGTCTATTTTACAAAGGAATTACCTTCTAAGACAGACAAAGCTCATTTTCCCATCAGAACTATTTGGCCAATTTAAAACGAACTGGTTCATTCGTACTCTTGGAGCTGTTTATTTTGGCATGTGTGAAAACAGTAATCACACTCCAGTGTGGACCAAATCAATCAGATCCAGAGCTTGGTTAATTTGTTTGGAGAATGTAATCCAACCATGATCTGTCCCGAATAATAGATATACTCCTTATGCTTGAGCTAAACGGCTGTTCAGGTGCAGTTTAACCTGATTTTTTAACCCATGTAAAGCTGCTCCATGCAAAGCTGTTTTTTCAATGTCTGTGGCAAATTTTTCACATTTATGTAAAAGCAACTTAACAGCACGTTCCTGTATTTACTAAATTGCTCCTGCCACAGACAGCTCTGACCAATAAGCAGAGACAGCATGCAATAAACAGCAAGTTTGTTGTGATGCATTTTGGTGCACTTGCGATTTTTCTTGGGTGAAACCAAGCCAAACCAATGGGGCAAACTTAAAATATGCACACTATTTTAATGATCTTAAGGCAAGCTCTCAAGCATGAACCATGCAGCTTGATTTAAGGCATGTCAGTGTGTCTTTGCTATCATAACGACAGGAAAAGTACACCTTGTGTGGCTTGAAATGGGCAAAAGGCATGTACTACTTCTCTTAACTAATCATGAGTTTTTTGTGTTGAGCGTAACGTGAAATAAATCAATCAGTATGCCACTTGTCATTCCCTTTAAGAGCCGGGTGTGCTCTGACTTTGGCAGGTATTTTAACGGCAGTGTGTCGTGTTAAGGTTGTGCATAAAAATAATGGTAAACTAATTTTTGAAGTAGTGCTGAAATTGAGATGAGGAGCTGGACTCGTTTGCTGGAGTTTTTTGTTTGATTGTCTTACTGGCCAGTTCACGAACATGGAAAATCAGTGATTGCCCTCACTGTTCCAACAGCCACACACACACTTAGATACACATATAGACACACACACACACACACACACACACACACACACTTTCACAAGCCGAAGCAAAAGCTCCGTGTCTGACACGACTGCTCTGCAAGCGCCTTGTTTGTTTTATTTCGTGATTTTATTTTCCCGGCCGACACTTTCCCTCCCAATCGTGCGAAAAAAGAAGCCTCTCGCAAGAATGAAAACAAAGGCACCGTCGCATTAATAATATTTGGAGTGGCGGGCGCCTTGTTTTCCTTTTATTAAATGCTGATTAATATTCGGCGGTGGCGAGGTTAACGCCGTCTTGTGTTCCAGGCCGTATCCTGCAGAGAGCTGGCTTTCCTGGAGCCGGACGGTCGAAGCGCGGAGCGTCTGGTTTGAGTTACTGAATGAGCTCGATTTCATTCACATTCTTTTGCACTTTGGGATTTAATTTTCCCTTTTTTTTCAGGTGAGCCGTAATTGTCGAAATTAGGTGTCTGCAAAAACGTGGATGTCAGAAAAAAAAAGAAAAGAGGGAGAAACGGGGGCCCTCGTTACTTTAGTCAAATTTCTTTTCCGGCTAGAGTTTTCCCTTGGTGTTAACTGCGGAGACGGGAGCTGAGCTGTTTAATTAGAGCGAGAGAGAGAAAGAAAGAGAGAGAGAGCTTAGCATACACTCATGCTTGTGTACGCACCAAAACATACTGAACGTGCTCAGGCCTAATTTCCTGGTGTTGCCAGATTGGCTCCACTAGTATTCTTCTACCCGCAATGAATCATTCAGACTCATTAGCAGTGGAATGGGTGAGGCAGCGTTGCCAGAATGGAACAGCGTGGACGCTTGGTTTCTCTCTTATGAGCTTTTATCAGCTGAGAAAACTGAGAAAAGCTCTGAACATCCCAAAAGGCATGTATTCTTTTTTTTATTAATCGTAAGTGTGTTTTAAGCATAATGTGAAATAAATCAATCAGCATTGCACTTGCCATTCCCATTAAGAGCCGGGTGTGCTCTGACTTTGGCAGGTATTTTAACAGTAGCGTGCCTTGATGAGGTTGTGCATAAATTATGGTAAACAGATTTTTTTTTTACCAAACTGCTTCTATAACATTATTTTGATATTTATTGGAGTAGTGCTGAAAATCAGATGAGGAGCTGGACTCGTCTCTTGTTTGATTGTCTTCCCGGCCAGTTCACGAACATGGTGAAAATTACAGCTACAGCAATCTGTATCTGTGTCCTATCTAGGGCTGGTTCTCAAAATTAGACACCAAAAAGACACTGACCAAACTGTCCAAAAGTACCAAAAAGTCACAACAGACACAGACTGTGGGCGGGAAATGTGCACTCTCTCAGCTTTTAGACTCTTTTGCCCAATTTTTCTGCGCTAAAAAAATGTGCACCCTCTCCACTTTTAGACTCTTTGGCCTGTTTTTCTGAGCTAGAAATGCACACTCTCTCCGCTTTTAGACTCTTTGGTCCGTTTTTTTGCGCTACAACTGCGCACCCTTTCGCTTTTAGACGATTTGGTCCGTTTTTCTGCTCTACAACTGAGCACTCTCTCCGCTTTTAGACTCTTTTGCCCGTTTTTCTGCAATACAACTGAGCACTTTCTCCGCTTTTAGACTTTTTGCCCCGTTTTTCTGCGCTAGAAATGCGCACACTCTCCTCTTTTAGACTCTTTTGCCCGTTTCTGGCACCTAGCGTTCAAACTTTGAATCTCACATTATAAAAACCTGCTTAACAGCGGGCCAACTTTCATTCTATTTCTAAAATACCTCGCGGGCCATTCCAAAAAAGGAAACGGGCCGCAAATGACCCGCGGGCCGTAGTTTGGACACCCCTGCTTTAAAGTCTGTTCAAGTATGACAGTATGAGTATGTGATACTACCTCCACCATGGTTGGCAGCTTTACGTTAGCTTGGCTTGCCCTGACTAAAGAAATTCAAATAGCATACAGTCTTCAGGAGAAATTTCAGTCCCACTGTTTTACTAGTTAAAACTAGTTATAACTATAGAATATTTCCATGTACTCAAATGTAAATTCCATTTCTCCCAGTATCTGACTCTCCACTGTTGGTTGAGGGAGAGACACTGTGCATAAACTGGAGAAAGAAGGAGAGAGAGAGAGAGAGAGAGAGAGAGAGAGAGAGAGAGAGAGTAATATAAATAAAAAGAGAAAAAGAGAGAGTGAAAGAGTTATTATACAGAAACAAAGTCATAAATCCCACTTTTCTTCACTGCTGAGTTGCTTATCAAACCTCTCCACGTCACCCTTTTCGTTTGGTGGGTGACTCTAAAAGGACAACTCTAACAAGCCCCCTGGGTCGGGGGTCCTGGAGGTCGACTGGTGGGTGAGTGCAGAGACATTACCCAGACCAAGCAGCAGCAGATTGGAGATCAGAAACACCTTCAGCAGCCCTGCTTTAGAGAAGCATGTTATGGCCTCATAGGACCCTCTTTCCACTGCACACACTTTAACAGCCTTTCAGGAGCCTCACGCTAACGCTAGCGCTACAGAGAGCTCTCTATGCTAACCAAGATCCCTTAGAAAAAATATTATATATCTGTTGTTTCTCTCTGGGCTGAATGATCTTCAAATCATCCTCATAGCAACAGACTGGGAATCTCACACTTCCCAAAAAAATAGTTAATTAGCTAATTTTTATAGGGAATGAAAGGTTGGGATGGCGCAGTGGATAACACCACTAACTGACTTACTCCATCATGTGGGAGACTGGGGTTCAATTCCCAATCTTGGGGACTGAATGCTGCACTACACCAATAAGAGTCCTTGGGCAAGACTCCAAACACTACATTGGTCCGACTCTGTAATAGGAAAAAAAACGGTAACACTTTCTTTGAATGTCATCTCTATAAGACTCTATAAACATACTCATAACACATTATAATGCATTCATGCCGCATTATAAACATGGCTATACATATTTATAAAAATGTGTAATTCATTATAGCCATTTTTATTATGCATCATGAACTGTGATTATAATGCATTAATAGCTGTGTTTATAACATGTTATACATCAATGCCAAGAAACTCAGTCCCAGCTTGCAGACTTTATTATGACTAAAACACCCTCAATAATCTTATAAATATAATTTTAACCACTCATAAAGTATTCTTGTCTTGAATATAATATTAATTATAGTCAATTATAATGTATTATAACAGGTCTTTGTGCACTCTAAGTAAAGTGCCAGACTTTCATTGTAGGACTAGATTTTTAATGATAGATATATATTATTTCAACATGTATATTATAAGCACAGCTTATAATGTATTATGATCACAGGTCATAATGCTTAACAAACATGGCTATAATGGGTTATGCATTTTTATAAACATTTATAGCCATGTTTATAATGTCTTATGAATGCATTATAATATGCTATGAATGTGGTAATAGCGTCTAATAAAGATGACATTTATAGAAAGTGTTACCAAAAAAACTTGTAAGTCACTTTGAATAAAAGTGTCAGCTAAATGCCCTAAATGTAAATATAAGAAATGTCCATCACACGCAAAAAAACACAAAAAAACAAAAAACAACTACACTATGAAAACAATTATTGAGCCTAGTAAACTTTAAAATGTTCATTAAAATGAGTTTTAAGTTTCACCTAAAATGATCATTTGTGAACTTACTCAAATAAAACAGCAAGTACAGCCAAATATTGTTTGTGTTTACAGTATTTTAATTAGAAATTTGTACAAAAAAACTGCATATACAGTGGTGAAAAAAAGTATTTGCTCTCTAAGAGATTTCGGTACCACTTTAAAATAAGACTACCTTTATAAAGGGTTTATAAATCAAATCAAATCAAATTTATTTGTATAGCGCTTTTTACAACTGGTGTTGGCACAAAGCAGCTTTACAGAAACATGATTACAGGACAAAGAATCAGGCAAAACATTAAACATAGAATATACATGATACAGAAACCCCAGTGAGCGCGGAGGCAAGGAAAAACTCCATCAGAGCTGCAGGAGGAGGAAGAAACCTTGGGAGGACCAAGACTCACATTAAAGGGGGGACCATCCTACCACTGGTCAAATGGCTTTTAAATTAATTTTAAAAAGTCTTTCATACATCCACATAGGTTTTATATATTCAGGTGTATAGCAGCTCCACTAATGGCTTATAGAGTAAGATGGTTGATGAGCAGCTGATCTGTGGTGGTGGATGGAGAAGAGCTGACTTCAGAAACTTCCAGCCTGGCCAGACAGAGGACATGAGATCTAAATAAAACAGCCTAACTAAAGGCAGAGAGCCAGAAGGTAACATAGACATGGAGGCTCCCTGAAACACTGGCATCCACCCACTCCACCGTCCACAAACCTGAGTGACCGTGTGCAGTGGGAGAACAGCAGCACCAGCATCTCAGTTTACCACAATTTCCTCTGTCCATGAACCCCTGAATCTGCAGCATTATCTAAAGGGAAAAACATTAATTACCAAAATCTAAACTAAACAAGTAAGTTTTCAGTCTAGATTTAAAGATTGAGACTGTGTCTGAGTCCCGAACATATTCGGGGAGATTATTCCAGAGTTGAGGCGCTTTATAAGAGAAAGCTCTTCCTCCTGCAGAGCTCCTCTGAATTTTAGGGACTACTAAGAAACCAGCACCCTGAGATCTAAGTAATCGCGGTGGTTCATAACAGGAGATGAGGTCTTGTAAATACTCAGGAGCGAGCCCGTGTAGGGCTTTATACGTTAACAGGAGAATTTTATAGTCTATGCGGAATTTGACTGGAAGCCAGTGCAGTGCTGATAGGACTGGACTAATATGGTCAAATTTTCTCGTTTTAGTAAGAGTAAAAGAGAAGAAAACAGAGAAAAGTGTAGAAGCTGAAGATTAAAGCAAGCTTTCAGCAGCAGAGCAGCACAGCAGCAGACCAGAGTAGTAGGGAGCAGAGCAGGGAGCAGAGCAGGGAGCAGAGCAGGGTTTACAACTAGTTTATTAATGGTAACTAATTAGGTTGTAAATGCCTTAATCATTAATAATACGTTATAACACATACATAGAAAGGGCAACAATATAGATGGCTGTGGGTTCACTATATGGCAAACAACAGGTCATTGTTGCCCTGTCTACGTATGTGTTATAACTGATTATTAATGATTTTTAAGGCATTTACAACCTAATTAGTAACCATTAATAAACTAATTGTAAACCATTTATAAACCCTTTATAAAGGTAGTCTTATTTTAAAATAGTACTGAGATTTCTTAAGTTTTTGGATTTTTGTCATACTCACATTACATTTCAGATTATCCAACAAACGTTGAAGAAAATGTAAAATATGAGAAAATATAAAAAGCCATTTTTAAATAAGGATTTCATTTCATTTATCAAGGGAAAAAATATATAACCAATCTGGACCTTTGTGAAAAAGTGTTTACACCCCATAAATTAACTGTGATTAATCAAGAAAACACTTAAATAGAATCTGTCTGACAACATGAAGCAGATAAAAGATCTCAAAAATCAGCACATAATTATTAAACCCCCATCTGAAGAAAATCAACAACAGGCAAGAAAATAATGTTATTGATCATCTATTAGTATGGAAAAGGTTATAAAGTAATTTCTCTAAAGCTTTGGGACTCCAGTGAACCACAGTGATTCACTATTATTCACTAATGGTGAAAACATGAAACACTGGTGAACCTTCCCAGGAATGACCGGCTTACCGAAATTACTCCAAAAGGGCATGAACAACTCATCCAGGAGGTCAGTACAAAAGAACCCAGAACAACATTTGAAGAACTGCAGGTCTCACTTAAGGCCTTAGTTAAGGTCAGTGTTAATGATTTAATAATAAGAAAGAGAGACTGGGTGAAAATGGTCTCCATGGGAGAATTCCAAGATAAAAAAACAGTGCTGACCAATAAGAACACAAAGGCCCATTTAACATTTACCAAAAAACATCTTGATGATTCCCAGGAACTTTTGGGACTGATGTTACAAAAGTGGAACTTTTTGGAAGGTGTGTGTCCCGGCATAAAACTAACACATCATTTCAGAAAAAGTACATCATACAGAATGTAAAACATGGTGGTGGTAGTGTGAGGATTTGGGACTGCTTTGCTGCTTCTGGTGGAATTAAATAAATATTCATCCCATTACTGGGAAAACTAGTAGACAGTATTGCCAATTTTTAATCATTTTTAGCACAAATTAGCAAAAATGTTTTGCGGATTAGAAAGGATGCCCTACGTTTTTAGGTACAAGTAGCACATAATTTTTTGTGTGTCCCAAGATTCACAGCCCTAGTGTATATGCATACGTAAATAACTATGCATAGTTAAATTACAAGAGATTTAGGAGAAAAAAAACACAAACCATAGTCTTAATATGACTGGTTGTGTGTTTGCACTATATAAGACATAGAAAAGTTTTATTTTTATTTTTTATTCTTATTTTTATTCCTATTTCTATTTCTTATAGAATCAATGTGTGAGAAACACCAGTCTGTTAATTGTGTGTTATATGATTTTGTCAAATAAAACTCTAGTTTTCAAGCCATTTTTCATTTTTGACGTTTTCTTTAAAATTGTTTTTTTAAATCTCGTCTCGCCTCGTTCTTGTGAACCCAGTATCGTGTCTTGTCTCATCTCGTGATATTAGTGTCTCGTCACACCCCTAAAAAAATTAGCCAAAAAAAAACCACATTTTGGGTCTGCTATAAGACCAAACTGGGAAAACGGGATTTTTCAGTTAGTTTATTTTACAGTTCAGATGTACAAATGCTTTAGAAGGTGCTACACGGATCATAAATACAGATAAATGCTGTAGAAACTCAACCTAATTTGTAATAATTGTCCATTTCAGAGCTTCACAGCTTAACAATGGCGGTTCCTCGCCAAGAGATGAGCAGAGGAGTCAAACTGGGAGCGTTAATAAAAAGAAAGCGTGTGGGAGTGTGAGAAACGTCGCGTTAGAGCCCCGCTGATGAGCTAATGAGCTAGTGGGTGTTTGAGGAGAAGGTGTGGACAGTAGCTCCAATCCCACAATCTGCTGCAGAACGTTGACTCGGAGAACTCGCTCGTTGTTCTAAAGTGTCTCAAAATATTTGGTCAACAAGGTGAAAGGTACTGATTTTATGTGTCAGTGATTTCATGGTGTTTTGCAACGATTTTGCCACTTTTTTAAACTGAGATGCTGCTGAACCTGTTGAGGTCTCGACTTCTCGACTTCTCAAGATCTCCAGAGTGCTGTTGTGTCTAAAGAACACCAAACAGTATCAGCAGATCCTTCAAGTCCTTACCTGGGGAGCTGTTAACTTCAACTCATCCTGTGCAACCGAGGAAACTCTGGCTCTTCTGTTTCTGGAGTAGTCCTGATGAGAGCCAGTTTCATCATAACATGTTTGATGGTCTTTGAAGCTGCAGTTGAGTTCTTGTAATGTTTCAGAGTGACTGATCTTTATTTCTTAAAGTATTTTTTTCTTTATTTAGTTGAGTAGTTGTTGCTTTTCATAATCTGGATTAGAACATACTCAAATATTCACTATGCACTGTATACCTGTAACTCTACCTCTTCACATCTTTAAAACTGATGCTCTTAAACACTTTATTAAGATACAAGAAATTCAAGTAATTAACTCTTGACGAGTTCAGCACAGCTGTTAACTGAAAGCTTGAATTCCAGGTGACTCTACCTCATAAAGCTGACTGAGAAAATCCAGCAGAGATAAAAGCCAGGGTAAAGCGGTCATCCTAAGCAAGAAGAACTACTTTGAAGAATCTAAAATCTGAAGAATATAAAACGTATTCCGGTTTGTTTAACAGTTTTTTGATTACTATAATAATTTCATATGTTTTTTTCTTCATAATTTGAATGACTTTAGAGTTAATCTACAATGCAGAACATTTAAAATAATAAAATAAACACTGAATTTAAGGTATGTTAAAACTTTTGACTGGAACTATATTTATATGTAGGTTACATAATCCTCACCATGCAAATTTAGACTGTGTCAGTACGCCACTGTCCTGTCTGTTAAATAGTCTAAAGGCTGCTTAATTTATTGTATTTATAGTCGCGTTTTAGTCGTGTTCTAGTTCTATATTAGCACAATTTGCACATTTGCACTTTATGTACGTTGTATTTTTTTTTCCATGTTGCACCATGTTGGTCCTGGAGGAATGTACTTTCACTTCACTCTGTTTTTTTTAATCTTGTGTCACATCTTGGCCTCTTCTCGTGTCTCTGTGTGTCTTCCCCACATGACCAGTGCTCCCCTGTGTCTCCCGTCTCAGTACTTTTCCACCTGTTTCTCATTTGTAGCTCCGCCCCTTCCCCAGGTGTTTCCAATTCTAGTGTGTTTCATGTTACTATAAATAGCCCTCCTCTGCCACTTTGTCTCCGTCGGTCTTTGCACCTTCCACTGTTGTCTGTCTCTCCGCGTTTCTGTGTTGCTAAAGCCCTAGTTCCGTGTTTATTCCTTGTTTGTTTCCCTTGCCCTGCTTAGTTTAGTTTTACCTTGTCTAGTTTAGCTTCTTGTTTATTTCTAGTCCTTCTCTTGTATATATTCCCTGTTTATTATTTTATTCTCTAGTTGGTTTAGTTTAGGTTCTCTGATTTGTTTTGGTTATTGGTTATTTGTGTATTTATCCCTGCCCTGTTTTGTTTTGTATTTATTAAGTCTCTCGCTTGCTTCTTTGTTTATTTACTCACGGTTTGTTTGTTAGTTATTATTTTATCGAGTTTAGTTCCTTGTTGTTATTCCCTGTTTGTTTATTCTTATTATCTCTTGTTTGTTTATGTTCTTTAGTCTCCCTCGTTTATTTTGGTTTATTATCCTTGTTACGTGTTTACTTGTTTCTTTGTTATTTATTTAAAAAATTATTTATTTATTTCGCCCTACCTGCACTTGTGTCCGTCTCCTCGTCTACCTGCCTGGGTATCCGTGACACTTGTTGTTGCAATAACAATAAAACCCTCACAATAAATGTGTAACCCCTAAAATATAAAATATGGAATTTGCATTAACACTTTCTGTGAATAGTGTGTCTATTATACTCTTATGTCTATGAACTCATATGAATCATAACACATTACAATGCAGTCATAAGGCATTTTAAACATAATTTATATATAATTTAAATTATATATATATATATATATATATATATATATATATATATATATATATATATATATATATATATATAGGTAACACTTTCTATGAATGTCATCTTTATTAGACGCTATAACCACATTCATAACATATTATAATGCATTCATAAGGCATTATAAACATGGCTATAAATGTTTATAAAAATGCATAACCCATTATAGCCATGTTTGTTAAGCATTATGTCCTGTGATCATAATACATTATAAGCTGTGCTTATAATATATATGCTAAAATAGTATATCTCTATCGTTAATAATCTAGTCCTACAATGAAAGTCTGGCACTTTACTTAGAGCGTACAAAGACCTGTTATAATAATATATATATAATAATATATAATAATATATAATAATATATAATATATATATATATATATATATATATATATAATTATAATTGACTATAATTAATATTATATTCAAGACAAGAATAATTTATTAGTGGTTAAAACTATATTTATAGGATTATTGAGAGTTTATAAGTTGGAAGCTGTTTCTTGATGTATAACATGTTATAAACGCAGCTATTAATGCATTATAATCACAGTTCATGATGCATAATAAACATTGCTATAATGAATTATACATTTTTATAAATATTTATAGCCATGTTTATAATGCCTTATGAATGCATTATAATATGTTATGAGTATGTTTATTGAGTCTTATAGAGATGACATTCAAAGAAAGTGTTACCTATATATATATATATATATATATATATAGAACTATGTCGTTGTACACTCTAAGTAAAGTGGCAGATGTCCATCATGGGAATATACAGTATTAATAGTAACAGATATATGATATTTAAACCCATATGTGTAACATATTTTAAACACAGCTTATGATGCATTATAATAACAATTCATAATGCATAAACATGGCTGTAATATATATATATATATATATATATATATATATATATATATATATATATATATATATATTACAGCCATGTTTATGCATTATGAATTGTTATTATAATGCATCATAAGCTGTGTTTAAAATATGTTACACATATGGGTTTAAATATCATATATCTGTTACTATTAATACTGTATATTCCCATGATGGACATCTGCCACTTTACTTAGAGTGTACAACGACACATTATTATACATTTTAAATTAATATACTATTTTAATTATTAACATAAGTATAGTTTGTGAGTGGTTAAATGTGATTATAGCATTCTTTGTTAAGTCCTTTGTTATAAACACAACCGATGATGCATTATGTTCACAAATCATATTACATAATAAACATGGCTGTACATTGTAATACATTCATAAAAATATAGCCATGTTTATAATGCCTAAGGAATGCATTATAAGGTGTAATAAGTGTGGTTATAGAGTATAATGTACATGACATTTTAACATGTGGGGTAAAACTATAAAATAAGATATATGCCAAAACTTAAGCAAATTTGGTAACACTTTCTATGAATGTCATGTCTATTAGACACTATAAACATAGTTCTAACACCTTATAATGCATTCATAAGGCATACTAAACATTTAAATTAATCTTTAAATTGTCACATATTTTTTTATAAAAATGTATAGCCATGTTTATTATGCTTTATACATGCATTATAAGGTATTATGAGTGTGTTTATAGAGTTTAATAAACATGACATTCAAAAATTCAGAAAGTGTTACAGAATTTACAGAAGGTCTTGGGAAATGTCTTATTTTATAGTTTTACCTCACATGTTAAATTGTCTATTGGACAAAAAAAAAGACTTATAACACTTTATTATGCATTTATAAATATATTTTTAAGGTATAACAATGCATGCCCATGCTTATTATGTCTTATGAGTGCTTAAGTCTTGTTTTATAGTTTTACCCCATGCTTTACTCCATGTTAAATTCAGCAGTCTAACAGTTATAACAGTTATGAGAGTGGTTGCACTCTTAAAATAGGTTGAAATATAGATTTGAATGCAGAATTCTTTATTAACTCTTTTTCGTGGTTTAGAACTTTAAATAAACATTTAATTTACAAATGACCACAAAGTCTTTACTGGTCGGAGTGTAAATATTAGGAGGCATAAATATGACTTGACTTGAACACTAATGCTACACCATTCCCTCCACAAAGAGTAATGATATAGATACTACAATTTCTCGCCATAACATACGTACGTATTCTTGTCTGTGAACCGCACACTCACACACACACACTTGTGAGCGCACACACACACACACACACACACAGTCTGGCAGTCTGGCTTTTGCAGGTTCACTTGCCAAGAGGTAATTGTTTCCATACAGTACAATATATTGCAGTTCTTTTCTTCTGGCTGGGGCGGATTGGCACGGCTCGGTTGCCAGACTGCTCTGCCTCTCGTTTGCACATGGCCACACTTACCAAACATCTTAATATTATTCACTTAATATGCAAGTGTGAAATTACATTCAAATTGTGAAAATATATCATGCGCTCTAGTTAGCGCTGGGCGCCGTCCGCACGTCCAGCTGGCCAAGACCAACAGAAAGCGGCGGCCTGGATCTTACTTCCAGCCGTTTCTGCATTTTGGATGCATGTTTGAGTGATTATCTGTAAACAAAGCTCTTCTTCTGTCATCTGTTACAAACTTCACGACTCTTATAGTGCCATACTTTATATCCCTATATACTCTAAGTAGGTCTTGACCAGTTTACAGTGGCTTAGACAAGTATTTACAGCACTTTTTGTCACCTTACGATCAAAACTTAAATGTATTTTATTGAGATTTTAAGTGAGAGACCAACACAGAGTAGCACATAACTGTGAAGTTGCCCTGAGCAGAGAAGAAGCTAGGAGGCCCATGGTCACTCTGGAGGAGCTGCAGAAATCCTGTGGTTCAGGTGGATCAGGAGAATTAGTCCACAGGACAACCATAAGGTCCAATCCCATTTCAGCCCTTGGTAATGGTGAAATTCTCCCACTAAGAATTGGGACAACCCTTCAACAAGCACCCGATACGTCATCAGGAGAGCTAAAGTTCAGTAACCTAGCTGCTGGTTATATAGTTAACTTTATGGGTTTATTGTATGTCTTAAGAAAAATAGGAAATGGTGTATAAATTAATTATTAATGTCCATTTCTTAATTCTTAATTACTCTGTGATTACTCTGTGGAAGTTGAAATGAGCTTTGATTTAGCTTTTGTTTCATTGCATTTTTTCCGTTCCGCCTTAAATGCTGCAGCCCAAGCCGTCTGTTGCACCATTTAAGGTGGAACGTGAATGTTAGCTAGCTATCTAGCTACTGAGATAAATCACTAGCGATCTTTTTTTATGTTTGTTATGAAGAATTTGGCCATAAACCATTGAAACTACACATTCAACTGTGGTAAAATAGTGCTAATCGTCAATTTTAACAGGGAAAATACATTTGTGCTTGTTCTATCATCTTACCAGTGATTCTCACACCCCTTGGTTTGAAGTGTCTCCCTACTACGCCTTTCCCCTACCCCTCCAGCCTAACAAGAATTGGGACACCCCAACCCCTTGGCCTGCACACGCAAAACAGAGGAGGATGGGAAAGGGGTAGGGCCAAGGTCTGAAATGGGATTGAGCATAAATAACTTTTGCATTCTCCACAAATCTGGCCTGAAGAGTATCTGAAGAGTATCAAAAAGAAAAAGACATAAAAAGTATGGTTTGCAGTTTGTAGCCACAAGCCATGTCGGAACACAGCAAACATGTGGAAGAAGGTGCTGTGGTCAGATGAGACCAAACTTGAACTTTTTTGCCTGAATAAAAAGTGCCATGTGTGGCAGAAAAAAAAGTAACACTGCACATCATCCTGAACACACCATCCCCTCTTTGAAACATGGTGGTGGCGGCATCATGCGGTGTGGATGCTTTCTTTTTAGCAGTTACAGGCGAGCAGGTTAAGGGGAGCAGAGCTAAATGCAGGGCAATGCTGGAGGAAATCCTGTTGGAGGCTCCAAAAAGACTTGAGACTGGGATGAAGATTCACCTTCCAAGATGACCCTAAACATACAGCCAGAGCTACAGTGGAATGGTGTAGATCAAAGTATATGTATGTGTTAGAATGGCCCCGTCAAAGTCCTGACCTTAATCGAAGCAAGACATGAACATATGTGTTCACAGATGCTCCCCATCCAACCTGACTGAGCTTGAGCTTTTTTGCAAAAAAGGAAATGGGCAGAAATCTCTAGTTTCTAGATAAGCAAAGCTGGTGCAATTGGAGTAAAAAAAAACAAAGTATTGTCTCTACTAAGTATTTATGTAGGGGGATGTTTCCATTTTGTTCCACATCACATTTATGAGCTACTTTGTGTTGGTTTATCACTTATCAAATTTAAATTTGTGGTTGTGAGATGTAAAAATGTGAAAACGTACAAGGGTTATGAATACTTTTGCAAGCCTCTGTAGATTGTGGTCTTGCCTCTATAAGACTCCTGCTGGAGGCTTTGTTGTTGGTGTTGTAGATGTTCTTGTCGCACTACTGTAGGTGTTTTGCATGAGGATTTGCACTGGGTTTATTTAGCTCGTCTCTAAGAGCCGCTGGGTGTCGGTCTGGCCGGTTCGGCGTGTGTTTTCTGGGTTGCGGTGGGAACACGGCGCTGTGGGTTGTGTTTGGACGGGTTGGGATCGGGCTGGGGTTTGTTGGGAGCAGCTGCTGGGAGTAAAGCCGGGTCTCCAGCGCTCTCTCGCAGCTGCTTGGCTCGCGAGTCTCAAGCCTCAGGACCCGGCCTGCTGTGTCATTAACCAGCCACAGCCCAGTGATGTGGGAGCGCTGGTGATGTCGCTGGCCTGAGACCACGCCCGCCAACGATGGAGGCGCTGATGGAGGGGGACGGAAAGACGAGGAAATTCCAGGAGGATTTAGACTGCTGGCAGCTGCTGCTCTCAACCCCTCACACAGTTTTCCCCTCCGTCCTGATTCCCCTCTCCGACTGTCTGCTCACTGTTCACTACACACTCACTATTTACTATACACTTACTGTTCACTGTACACTCACTGTTCACTACACACTCACTGTTCACTATACTATACACTTACTGCTTATTATAAACTTACTGTTCATTATACACTCACTGTTCACTACACACTCACTATTTACTATATGCTTACAGTTTACTACACGCTCACTGTGTACTATACGCTTACTGTTCACTATACACTCACTGATCACTACACACTCACTATTTAATATGTGCTTTCTGTTCACTTTACACTCAATGTCTACTATACGCTCACTGTTCACTTCACACTTACTATTTACTATACACTTACTGTTCACTGTACACTCACTGTTCACTACACACTCACTGTTCACTATACTATACACTTACTGCTTATTATAAACTTACTGTTCATTATACACTCACTGTTCACTACACACTCACTATTTACTATATGCTTACAGTTTACTACACGCTCACTGTTCACTTCACACTTACTATTTACTATACACTGACTGTTCACTATACACTCACTGTTCACTACACACTCACTATTTACTATACGCTCACTGTTCACTACACACTCACTGTTCTGTTCACTGTATACACTTACTGTTCACTACACACTCACTGTTTACTATACTATACACTTACTGTTTATTATAAACTCACTGTTCATTCTACACTCACTGTTCACTGAACACTCACTGTTCACTACATACTCACTATTTACTATAAGCTTACTGTTCACTGTACACTCACTGTCTACTATACACTCACTGTTTACTATACTATAAACTCACTGTTTAATATAAACTTATGGTTCATTAATCACTTACTGTTGACTACACACTCACTATGTACTATACTATAAACTCACTGTTTAACATAAAGTAACAGTTCATTAAACACTCACTTTTCACTAAACACTCGCTGTTTACTATATGCTTGATCTTTACTGTACACTCACTGTCTACTATATGCTCACTGTTGACTACACACTCATTGTTTACTATACTATAAACTCACTGTTTAATATAAACTTACGGTTCATTAAACACTCACTGTTCACTACACACTCACTATTTACTAAACTATAAACTCACTGTTTCATATAAAGTAACAGTTCATTAAACACTCACTGTTCACTACACACTCACTATTTACTATACGCTTACTGTTCACTGTACACTCACTGTCTACTATACGCTCACTGTTGACTACACACTCACTGTTTACTATACTATAAACTCACTGTTCACTTTCAACTTACAGTTATTTAAACACTCACTGCTTACTATACTATACACTCACTGTTCACTATACATGCACTGTTTATCACACACTAACTGTTCACTACACACTTACTGTTTACTATGCACTTAATGTTTACTTTACACTCACTGTTCACTATACACTTCACACTCCGTGTTAACTATACACTGACTGTTCACTTTACACTCACTGTTCACTATACACTCACAGTTCACTATAAACTGAATGTTTGCTGTACACTCACTGTTTACTAGACACTCATTGTTCAATATACTATACACTATACACTGTTTACTGTTTATCACTTAAAATCCCAATATAATACACTTAAATTTGTAGTTGTAAGATGTCAAAATGTGAAAATGTACATTCAACAGCTAGTTAGGACTGTGACTGTTTTTAATACTAAAAATTATCACACATATTCTGTTTTTTCTAACTGACACTAATACACAAGTGTAATTATATTACCTGCACTGTAATTGTTATTAATCTGTAACAATGCATACTTCACTGGTAGTTACATAGTTATTACATGGTTGTTAATGTGTAACTACATATTTAGAGAAAAGTGGGGCTGTGTAGTAATACTGAATGCTGAATAATTCAGTTTAGTTTGAAAGTTTGAGTTTGACAGCTTTGTGGAAAGGTTTGTGAAAAAAAAGAAGAAGGCTGTATAGGGTGCAGATGTGTCAGGTGTTACAGATAGATAGATAGATAGATAGATAGATAGATAGATAGATAGATAGATAGATAGATAGATAGATAGATAGATAGATAGATAGATAGATAGATACTTTATTGAAATTCTAGACATCCAGCAGCAGGTATGTATAGTACACAAAGTTACATAAGAATAATAAATAATGATACATATAAAAATACAAAAATACAATCAAATTAAAATGTAAAGTATAAAGTGATATCATATTTGTGATATTATGGTTGTGGAATTGTGAGCTGATGGTGACAACACTGGAGATAATGTTTAAATAGATGATGTGGAAGTGGTCAGGTCAGGGATGAATGGACCCATATATAAATGGAAAGCAAAACAAGTCGCGCTCATCATTAATAAAGTCACTTCCTCCCCTCGTCCACAGCGCTTGGTCACCGGCCACTAAATACACCCAGCCCGTCGCTCTAACAGCCCTCCATCATAGAGCCGGACTTAGAGGCAGGTCACATGGTATAATCAGAGCCTGGTTTGGTGGTAAACCTCCTCTGGGTCCGGAGGTGTCAGGGGTTAACTAGGGAGGCATAGGATTTGCAGGCCTAAATTTAGGCCCTTTGTTGGTGCTCTGCTGGGCTGCTGCCTCCAGGCTAACATCATTTGTTGATCCAGGTGACTTAGATCAGAAGGACCTTCTGGCTTCCACTTTGGGAAGCTGCTGCCAGATGCAGCCGCTAATATCCCACACAGCGAGTATCTGCAGTTAGAGAAAAATGTGTGAAAATTTTGGATTTTAGACGTTTTGAAAATTAGAAGTCTCCAATTGTACCACCCATTCAGCTGAGGGAGGAGGAAAGCGCAGCGACTCAGATGCAGCCTTGTGCTGATCGACATCACCCTAGGAGTGATGAGGGGAAAGAAAGTGCACCATCTACTGTACCCACCCAGAGAGAGCAAGGCCAATTGTGCTCTTCCAGGGCTCCTGCAGCTGATGGCAAGCTGCATGACCGGGATTCGAACCATCGATCTCTCGATCACAACAGCAGAGCTTAGATTGCTTAATCACCCGTTCCCCCACCTAGTTTGAGTAAATGTTACCTACATTGAGCTAGGACAGATAGGACACAATAAAAAATATTAAATCTTTCCTACTGGCTCCTAGAAACACTTATTTGCACAATGGGCGTGCCGCTTGCCCCTCCCAACTCTCGTATTGAGTCATGTTTTATATAATGCTTAAGTGTCTAAGTATCACAGTGTTGTAGGCATTAAGAGCAAGTTACCAAATATTCCAAAAAAATAAGAAATATCTGAAATGACAAAAAAAGATGCAGAGCTTTCAGACCTTAAACAATGCAAAAAAAAAAAAAAACAAGTTTATATTGATAAAGTTTTAAGAGTTCAGAAATCAATATTTGGTGAAATAACCCTGGTTGTTTTTTAATCACAGTTTTCATGCATTTCTTGGCATGTTCTCCTCCACCAGTCTTACACACTGCTTTTGGATAACTTTATGCCTTTATGCCTGGTGCAACAATTCAAGCAGTTCAGTTTGGTGGTTTGATGGTTTGTGATCATCCATCTTCCTCTTAATTATATTCCAGAGGTTTTCAATTTGGTAAAATCAAAGAAACTCATCAATTTTAAGTGGTCTATTTTTCCATGCAGAGCTGTATTTACACTGTACTAAAAACATTTATTTTTAATGAGCATTTATCAACATTAACATTTTAATAGAACATTTAAGTGTCATTAAAATGTGTTTTTTTTTTTTTGGGGGGGGGGGGGTGGTTGGGGTGTTAGTACACATTAGCTTTTGGTGCAACCTAAGCTTTTGTTCTTAAAGACTTTATGTATTTCCCCTTACATTATAGATATAGATAGATAGATAGATAGATAGATAGATAGATAGATAGATAGATAGATAGATAGATAGATAGATAGATAGACTTTATTGATCCCGAGGGGAAATTCTAGATTATCATTACTTACATTTACTTTTATACTTTAAGTAGTTTTGGAAACAATACTTTTTTAAATACTTTTACTTAAAGAGTAAAAAATCTTAAGGTATTTTTATTTTTTTATTTTACTCTTCAGGAGATGTGCTGTCCACTTGGCAGGGTGTTTATCTGTGTGCTCTAATGATGTTTGTTGACGCACAGCTGAAGCGACGGAAGCTAAGAAAGAATCGGTTGTACTGAAAATAATTACGAGTAATCAGAAGATCTCAGCCTCCAACAAAGTGCTGTGTGTTCAGTCATAACTGCGCGATGACCACAGAAATGATGTGTGTGTGCACACGTCCCACCCTAAACAGGCCTGGCACTCTCGCGCTGAGCCGTGTGGTCGTGCCGGCGTGACGGATTACACCCCTGCGCCACCCTGACAGACGAGGAGGGGCTGCAGTGTTTGCCTTCCAGCCTCCAGCTCAGGACCCTGCAGGAGAGCCTGTGGGGGGTTCTGGATCTGGGGGCTGGAGGGGGTCATCTGGTTCTTCTCCAGTGGCGGCCACAAAGACGTGCAATTTAGTGACCACCCTCGCTAATGGTGACCACCCCAAAAACACCGCAGCTGCTCCACCTTATAGGAAGGAGGAGCTTCTTCTAGACTGTAAAAATGATTTTGAAGAGTGGTATATATATATATATATATATATGTATGATATATGATATATATGAATATCTGTCCACATGCAGAATGTGAACTATAAGGGATAGATTTAAAATAGTAATTATCATTCATACCAGTTATTTTCTTAAAAAGTTTCTTAATCCTACTGTCATTATTTTGTGTATGTATTGTCTATGAATGTGTGTACACCTAGTATACAAATATATGTTGTACTTCTTTCTTTTTGTTTTGATTGCTTATTGTGTTGTAAAATGTATTTATTAGTATAGAACTTTTTTGTTGTGTGCATTTAACTATGACGTGTGATTTATATTTATGTGTGAGATGTTAGTTGGACCTCAGGAAGAATAGCTGCTATTGCAATAGCAGCTAATGAGGATCCAAATAAAACAATAAAACAATACAACAATATACAGTACAACCCATGCACATTGTTTAAAAAAAAAAAAATACTCAAATGTAGTTAGTCAGCAAGTAAAATAAATTACAATGGGTAAATTCTACCTACACTACTCATTTGTAAAAGAGTAAAAAATACAACTTAAAAACATATAGTAACATATACTTAAAAACATATACTTATTGGTCCCCCACGCACTTGTTGTCGAGCTGCTGTTTTGAAGGTAAGATTAGTTAAGCTGTTGCTGTGAGATGAGAAAGTTGATTTATGTAAGTATTACTAATTCTATGTTTTACATATATTTACTATTACCACATGTAGCCACAGCTAACCCCTCTGTGCAAAGTTAGCTAACCCTAGCTAGGTTAGCTAGCTAGGTAGCTAGTGCTATTCAGCCTTAATAATAAAATGTAATGCTGTCTAGCAAGTGTGCAGGTTCATGATAAAAATGTTGGTTGCTTCAAACAAGCTAGTTAGCACACTACTTGTATTTTAAAAAATACGTACAGAGGTGGAAAAAGTACTGAAAAATTGTAATTAAGTAAAGGTACCTTTACTTTGCTAAAATTCTACTCAAATAAAAGTAAAAGTACCCATCTAAAAAACCTACTTGAGTAAAAGTAAAAAAAAAAAGAAAATACTCAATTTAAAATGTACTTTGAGTAAAAGTTACATAGTTACTTCTCATTATTTGATGGAAAAAAGTAAAACAAATCATAAATTAAATCAATTTAAATGAACTATTATTCCACATAATAATTTGGATCTTTCAGGCAGTTTTTGTTTAGACCACCGCATAAAACATTTTCAAGAACAAGTGGCACAGGATCTATGGATCTATGATCCATTTTTTTTTCTTTACTGTTAAAAATGTATGGTTATATAGGCGACTATAAACCATATTTTTATAGTTTTTCAGGTCATTATTATTTTTTTAACTTGCCATTGCTCTGCTTTAACTGCTATTTACATGTTTTTTTTTTTTTTACATCCAAGCAGATTGTTTAATGATAAAAATAATTACCACCACATGCTTTTGGATGTTATTGCCTCGTTATCTGCACCAATTTATTTATTTTTAATTCAGACAATTGTTTTTTTTTTTTTTTTTTTTTTTTCCAGCGTTTTATTTTTTTACTTAGTAATGGGGAGTTTTCCAGTGTAGTGAAGTAAATTACTTGTGTCAAGATGTATTTAAATAAAAGTAAAATTACCTATTTTTAAAACTACTTTAAAAATGACAAATTACTCATAAAATCTACTCATTTACAGTAGCGTGAGTAAATGTAATTCATTACTTTCCACCTCTGAATATGTACATGAGCATGGTTTGCTTATAGCTAACGCTAACTAGCTAACTAGCTAGTGCTTTCACCGTTGAACATAATTTCAGGCTCTTGACTGAATGTTTGAGTTTGAGGAGAGTTCTATTGTCGATTATAAAACATTGTGGCTACAGGAAGATTATTGGTGGATGTTTTACTGAGTATATCAGGATAAATGTTGCTGATATAGTGTTAGCCAAGTTAAATAACTGGAAGTTTTTAAGTAAGTAAAGTTTGCAGAGGTTTGTAGCTGTGGTTCTCAGTCCCTGACATTTTTTTTGCAGTAAATTTAACCATCTCTGAATAAGTAGTGGTTAGCTCTTCATATTGAAATATACTAGAGGTGTCACGATTTCGATATTTCATCGAAATCGATCGAAATTATGTCATGGTCTCGAGCCTCGAAGTCAAAAAGAGGATCAACATTTCCTCCCACAAATGGCGCAACACGCTGTAGCTCAAAGAGCAGCCCTTTCTCCAGAGAATGTGGACATTCTCATCTTCTTAAGGAAAACTAAAAAACTAAAATAACAGTTTTTTTGTCTAGCCTCAAATATGTTAATAGTTTTGGTACCTTAAGGAGCATCTTTCTCTCAGATAAAGTTAATAATGTATCTTTGTTAAAGAAAAAAACGTAAAGTCTAATTTTCCTGTTTGACTGTTATAGTAGGATAGAGTTCAGTTTGTTAAGGCTCGAATTGTTCTATTATTTTGTACATGACTCTTCCTGTATGTTTTTATTATTTATTTTGTTATGTTGCACATTGCTGTTTTAATAGTGCACACTGCTGCTACCCAAAAAAAAAAGCCACTAGATGGCATTACATATATATCTTAATTAAATAATTTCAATTTGACCATTAGTGCCTAATGTGGTGTATTACACATCACTTGTATCACTTTGCATCACTTATATCAAGCCCACCTTTTGAAATAAGATATTGTAAATTTGATAAATCAAACCAATGACTGCCCATAGATTAATCTAAAACTGGCATAGGCCTCTCTGCTGTAAAAAAGAAAAAAGAAAATCGAGAATTGAATCGAATCGTGACCCTAAAATCGGAAATAAAATCAAATCGAGGATTTAGAGAATCGTGACACCCCTAAAGTATACTACATAATATTTAACTAATAGAAGAAGCAACAATCATGTAATTTCATTTTTTTAAGTAAATAGTATTGGGAAATGTTGGATAAATGTTGGATAATATTTAACTTATTTCTTTTAGTGTATCACAACTAATACATTTTAGTAATCTTTACTCAATGTATAGGGTAAAAAATCTACCCAAACAAACTGAGTGCTATTTGTTCCCTCACATTTATGGAGTATATTCTGTAGGTTGTTTTTTACAGTGTAGCCGAGGGCCGGAACGAGGAACTGAGGGAAGAGCAGCTTACTCACCTGGTCTTCTACCTGGCCGGGAGAATGTGTAATTAACCCTGATCTCACTGATGCTTGCGGCCGAGCGCCAAGTTCACAAACAGTGGTTGCGGTCGGTGCTCAGAACCGTCGGTCACGCAGCCGAGGCCCACGCTCGCTCCCAACAAGCTCCTCCACAGATCTGCAGCAAATCCGGGGATTTCCTTTGGCCCCGCCCCCTTTAACAGTGATTTACAATCTCCGCTGTGATCTGAAATACGTGTTTCTTCCTCGTTTCCACACCCATTCATAAACTCCATCTCTCTCATGACTCTTTTTTGGTGTCATGACTTTGCACAATGATGTCATCCTGTAATCCTGATATAATAATTCTGAGGCCTAACCCAGTTTCCTTCTTCCAAAAAAAAGAAAAAAAAGAAGAAAAGAAAAAAAAAACAGAAGAGTAACACATCCTATGAACCCTGTATTCATAATGCCTTATGAATGCATTCTTAACGCATTATATGACATGCATAATACCTAATAGACTTTACAAAGCCTGTATAATTGCTCATAAGTACTTACAGCGACATTCATAACACATTATAAACTACAATATAAGGGTACAACGTAAGGGTTTATGAAGAAACGGCAAATAATGCCTTATAGTATCTGTTCCTCTGTATCTGTGCCTCTCAAGTGCGGCTCTGTAATGTCTTATAGAGCTTTATAATTACTCTTTATTGGCTTTAAGTGAAGTGTGTTTTAAACATGTTTTTAAACAAGTTAATATTACTGTAATTGTAAAGAGCACTCATAATGCTCTATAAGACATTACAGTGAGGCATAATAAAATTTACTTCACGTTTAAAATGCATATGAAAACTTACTGCACTTAAAGTCAGTAATGACTGTAAATATAAGGCTTTATAATGTGTTACACACTTTATAAAAGCCTAATTTGAGAAATCAAAGCTGCACATTATAATGCATTATACCAAAATATACCAAATCTGTGTTATAGTGCATTACAACACTACATTGGTATGCATAGGTATTATAAGGATTTATAAGCATTTCTTTATAAACCATTATACTTGTAGTTTGTAAAGTGTTATGGATGTTGCTGTAAGTTCTTATGAGCAATTATACAGGTATTATGTCATATAATGCATTTTGCACATAGTATAGTATTTGTAGTATTTGAAGTATTTGTACTGTACACTGTTAAAGGTAACATCACTACACTGTAATTAATCCCTATTAAACTACTTGTACGAGCTCAAATCAATGAAGCCTGTTTTATTTTCTCAACTGTTTTGAGATATATTTTGAGACATATAAATTCAAAAAGAGATCTTTGAGTGGAATTATTTCTATTGTCTTCTGGCACAATCTATTTGCATACTGGGTGTGACCCCCATTTTCTGACACTTACCATCAATGTGACGTGAGACCCCCCAAACCCCCCTCCGGGCTACATTAGGTAAACTTGTGCAGTAGATCATATATATTATGATTAACAGCCTGGTTTCTGTGTTGTAGGCTGTAAGAACAAGCATCATTTTCTGAGTTGCTATAGTAACGCGGTGTTGGCAGTGCTCCCAGTAACTCTACAGCATTTTCTTTCTTTATCTGCTTTTCAATGAGTATTTATTTGCATTATAGTATTTATTATTTAAATATTATCCATCAAAAACAAAATCATTATGCAAAGCAATTGATATAACAAAATGTAATTCTTAATAGAACCAAGTAGTATATATACATGAGAAATCAGAAATGGCTGAAATACCAAAAATGATGCAGAAAACAAGTTCATATTAATAAAGTTTTAAGAGTTTAGATCAGAAATCAATATTTGGTGGAGTAACCCTGGTTTTTAATTACAGTTTTCATGCATCTTGGACATCTCCTCCACTAGTCTTACACACTGCTTTTGGATAACCCTATGCTACTCCTACTCACTCCTGGTGCAAAAAATCAAGCAGTTCAGCTTGGTTTGATGGCTTGTGATCATCCATCTTCCTTTGTATTATTCTTCAGATGTTTTTAATTTGGTAAAATCAAAGAAACTCATCTTTTTTAAGTGCTCTCTTATTTGTTCCAGAGCTATATATCCAGTTTACTTTTAATTATTTTACATTGATCTGAGATGCAGCTGTATCTGGATACAAAAGTTAACTGACACTGTACTTGATAGTATTTAAGGTACTTGAATTCTTTAGAATTTTTTTTAAATTAATAATTGATAAAAGTAACTTGGAATATTGTTTTTTTTTGTACTTGTATTTTTTTTTTTACCAATCTGCGCTGGAGATACATGGCTAATGTCGCTAACAAGCTTGGAAAGGACACCCTGCTCAACTGCTCAGTCTGAACCCCACTGACTGGAGGAGTTTTTTTTTTTTTCTGGTTTTGAGTGGATTTATTTTGTGCATGTGCGCACATGCTGCACCTCCTCCTCTGTTTATTCTGAGGTAATTGCTGAGCTTCTCAGTGCTGTGGATTCAGTTTTACCCCTAATCTCTTCTCCGAGCAATCTGCTGCTGCACACGCCCCGACCCCATTTAACCCGGTACACGGGCCGGTATTAGCCCAACAGAACCTTAACACATGTCACCCCGAGCCTCCCCCAGGACCCGTAACTAGTGCCAGGACCCAAACCTGTCAGACCGTAACCTCCCTGCTCCTCCTCCACCTCCTCTCTGAGTAAAATTTACTTAATTTTACTTAATGAGTAAAATTTACTTAATTTACTAAATTTTTTCGCAACTTTCTGCATTTGCTTTTTTTTAAGTAAATTTAATTTCAGATAAATTTAACTCGGCTTCAAGACTTAAATGTTACTTAGAGTAAATAAGTGAACTGAACTTCGGTCAATCCTTTCTTTTAGTAAACTTTACTTAATTTATTTTTTGCTGAATCAATCCTTTCTTTTAGTAAACGTTACTTCATTTCTGCATACAATATAACCAAAAATAATATAATATAGTAATATAAATATATATATATATATATATATATATATATATATATATATACATATATATATATATATATATATATATATATATATATATATATTTTTTTTTTTTTTTTTTTTTTTTTTTCTGGAATTATAATACATTATGTATCATAAATTATTTGAGTAATATTGTATAAATTAAGTAATCGTAATTAGGTAATATTGTATGCAGACATTAAGTAAAGTTTACTAAAAGAAAGGATTGATTCAGCAAAAAAAAAATGAAGTAAAGTTTATAAAAAGAAAGGATTGACTAAAATTCAGTTCACTTGAGCCTTGAAACTGAGTTGAAGTTACCTAAATTCATCTAAAATTAAATTTACTTAAAAAAAAAGGCAAATGCAGAAAGCTGTGAAACTTTTTTAAAGTAAATTTTGCTCATCATTTTTTTCAGTGAACTGCTCCAGATCCACTGGGGTTATTTCCAGAAATGGCGTCTAATTGCTTAAGTCTTAAATGATGTGTAATTGTCCTCTTTTTCTGGATGAGGGGGGGGGGGGGGGGGGGGCGGAGGTTTGGAGAGCACCGAGGGGGGTGTTATGGTAATGGCGGTAGGTGAAAGGAGAAAGGCGCTAGTCTTTTCCAGCTGTTTAATAGCAGGCCAGAGCTCGCTGGCCGTGGCCGCGACGTTAGCCAGAGCTCGCCGCGGACGAATATTAGGTTGCTGCGAAAGTTTATTTTCGTAAATGCCTCAGACAGTGTGGAGATTGTAAGGGGCCGGGGGCAAGAGGCTTTGCTTTGGAGGCGAACGCGTCGATCCGGCTGCTTTATGTTTGCGGCTCGGGCAGCGCTGACGATTAGAGTTAGCAGTCGCTAGCGTTTAGCGCTGTAATGAAGACGCTTGCCGTTTGCCTGTTGGTATGAATCCAGCACATTGTGCACCTCATTTGAGGCGTAATAGGTGTTGATTTGGGCAAACACGTTTTGAAACAGCGGGAATTAATGCCAGGCACGTGCTCACAGAGACCTTGGGCGGGCTCTTTGCCCTCAGACCAGGAGAAGTGCATTTTGGGAATGATAACTGTGGTTTTTTATAGCCTTTCTTATTTTAATATATGTTAAAGTGAGGCTATAGGCATCATGGTAACAAAGCAGGTCCTCAAGTTTTTTTTTTCACATTCCGAATCTCTTAGTGGTTGCTGTGTGGTTGCTATGAAATTCCAAGTGGTTTCAAGCTATAGTAAGCAGTTGCTATGGTGTCACAGGTGGTTGCAGTGGGGTTGCATGGCAGTTTCTCTTCTGTTTCAAGTGGTTTCAATCTGTAGTAAGTGGTTGTTATGGTATCTCAATTTGTTGAAGTGGAGTTGCTTGGTAGTTTATCTGCTGCTACAAGTGGTTCCAAGCTGTAGTATGCAGCTGCTAGGTGGTTGTTATGGTATTCCAGGTGGTTGAAGTGGAGTTGCTTGGTAGTTTATCTGCTGTTACAAGAAGTTTCAAGCTGTAGTATGTAGTTGCTAAGTGGTTGTTATGGTATTCCAGGTTCCTGTTGGTATGAATCCAGCACATTGTGCACCTCATTTGAGGCGTAATAGGTGTTGATTTGCGCAAACACGTTTTAAAACATCGGGAATTAATGCCAGGCACGTGCTCAGAGAGACCTTGGGCGGGCTCTTTGCCCTCGGACCAGGAGAAGTGCATTTTGGGAATGATAACTGTGTTTTCTACATATTTTTTTTCTTTACGATACGTTGAAGTGAGGCTAGACATCATGGTAGCTAAGTAGGTCCACAAGCTTTAGCATCTTCCGAATCTCTTAGTGGTTGCTGGGTGGTTGCTATGAAATTTCAATGTGGTTTCAAGATGTAGTAAGCAGTTGCTATGGTGTCACAGGGGGTTGCAGTGGGGTTGCATGGTAGTTTATCTGCTGTTACAAGAGGTTAGAAGCTGTAGTATGCAGTTGCAAAGTGGTTGTTATGGTATTCCAGGTGGTTGCAGTGGAGTTGCATTGTACTTCTTTTGCTGTTCCAAGTGGTTTCAAGCTGGTGTAAGTGGTTGTTATTGTATTCCAGGTGGTTGCAGTGGAGTTGCTTGGTACCTTATCTGCTGTAACCAGTGATTTCAAGCTGGAGTAAGTGGTTGCTATGGTATTCCAGGTGGTTTCAGTAGGAAGCTGGGCAGTTTCTCTGTTGTTCCAAGTGGTTTCAAGTTGTAGTACACAGTTGCAATGGTATTCCAGGTGGTTGCAGTGGAGTTGCTTGGTAGTTTATCTTCTGTGTAAAGTGGTTTCAATAACAAGTGGTTGTTATTGTATTCCAAGTGGTTGCAGTGGAGTTGCTTGATAGTTTCTCTATTGTTACAAGTTTTTTCAAGCTGTAATAAGCAGTTGCTATGGTATTCCAGGTGGTTGCTAATAGAGAAGCCATGTCCTTAATTGTATTAGTGGCTATGTTAGGCCTGTTGTAAAAATAGTTCTAAAAATAGTAAATATAGTGCATAAAAACAGTTTTTCAATTATTTCATTTATTAAGTGAAAAAGCCCCGCCCCACGTACATTAACTGTAATTAACCTCATTTTCTGAAAAGCTGAGTTCAATCTCTTTATTATCAACCAGGCCTGATCACTGCCAGACCTGCACAATATACTATAGCATGAGGCAGCAGAGATGACATTTGTTAAAAGCTATAAAAGTTGTTATCTGAGTAATAAATCAGGTTAATCTGGACCTGAACAGCCGTTTAGCTCAAATATGAGGAGCACATATGATATGATTGGTCAGTTCAAGGATGAATTATGTTCTCAACATAAATGAACCACACTGGAGGTGGTTTGGGACCAAACCAAGAATACCTTCTCATGGGTTTGGGAGTCTGATTATTGCTTTCACACCTTCCGAAATGAACCGAAACAAACCAGAATCGATTTTATTTAGACTAAATTAAAATTACTGTTACATTTAACATCTTTTTTTTTCTATTGATAAATCCTATTGAGATTAAAACATTTGTACTTGTGTTCTTGTCTCCAGTGTCGTTCTGGTAGACCTTTTATGAAAGCCTCTATTTCTCAAATTCAGTTGATTCATTTAGATCCTCCTGCCACATTTCTGTCGCGTTTTATTTCCCTTGTCTGACAGTAAAAGTAAAAAAACGAGAGCTTCCAGCACAGTTTCAGGGATGATTGCCTGCTATTCCCCATAATCCAATAGTGCTCGGTGAACACCCGGCACTCTGCGCCTCATCCTGCGCTCCATAGACCCTTATTGATTTTCCATTCGGAGGTCCAACTGGTGGGGTTTCAAGAGCAACAGGTTTTGGGGACTATCACCATCTACAGACCCGAGTTTGTGGCCACGAACCAGGCCCAGGATTCCTTTCTGCTAGTAATGGGTCAGTGGTTCTCGTGCCCTTTCAAGTGTCTGAGAAGTCTCCAATGTTTGGATTGACGCTTTGCTGGACTGCACTTCTAAGTGTTCAGCTTGAAGACACTACTGCGCAATGAGGACACTTTCACCACCTTGCTTGAAGGGACCTCTCCACTGTCCTTACCTCCTTAGTGGATAAACCAGTGCCATGTGGTGATCACTATTGACTTTGAGCTTTCAAAGGGTGGATGTATTGGAGAGCAGGTAACTCTTAGTTAAAGTTAAAGTTGATGTGTTTAGTAGGGTGGAGAAATGGACGAGGTTAAGAGTCTGAACCAATGTGACATGAACCTAATTGTGATTTCTAGAAGATTGGGTCAAAACCTCAACAAAATTTAAGGCAGGTCTTACTGGTTACTACCTACCAAGATAACCCCAGATAACACATCCATGGTTGGCCTGGTTGCTCAACTGGGAGCCAAAAAGTTTTGCCCATTGGCTCCATGTTGGCATTTTGGCTCCATATGTATGCCATTTAGGGACTGTGATGGGAAATGGATGAGTTAATTATGGGCTCCATCTCGGATGTACAGTACATGGAGAAAGGTTGACTGTAATTATTAAGTTTTCTTAGGAACCTCAAATGGGTCCCAATGCCAACTTATGTTAAAACCTATTCAGAGCCCATGCCTATATATCCAACATTCCACCAATGTGAGCCTCACATGTTGGTTGGATCCTTACAGGAACTTACAGGACTTAATGGATCTGCTGATAATGTTGGTGCCAGATACCTCAAGACACCTCATGTCTTGATGGGTGAAAATAGGGGAAGCTTATATCCTGCTAATTAACACTTGAGTATGTATGAATTTTACCAGTCAGACTGTGAACATTCTGCCATTCTGCTAAATACCAGCATTATAAAGTAGTTTCAATTTAGTTTTCCAGCACCAAGGCTGGAGCAGTATTAGCATTAACATGCTAACCGTGCCAAGTGCTAGCTCTTTTACCATTCAGAGGTTGGTATTATTGGCTTGTAGCCCGCTGCTAACCCTGGCTTGTGCTGCTGGAGCAGCATTAGCATTAGCTGCTAACCGTGCTAAGTGCTATCTCGTTCACTGTTCAGAAGCAAGTATATCGAACTGTAGCTTGCACGTTTACTATGTTAAAACAAGCAACATGAGATAAACCGCTAGCTAATATCACCCTTGCTTACCAGAACACTCAGGGTTCCTCAGTGTAGCACTGTCTGGCGCCTTTTACATCCCGCAAGTGTTGCGGTTAGCAGCTAATGCTTACCGTAAATCTGGTAATCTAAGCTTACTTTAAATAAACTGAAGTGTTTTATTCACCCAAAAAAACAGCTTTCAGAAGAGAAATCTATGTATATTAAAAATATATTTTTTAAGAAGTACTGTTTTTTTTTACTGCTGAATTATAAGGAAAAGAAATGGTGACACCACTGTTCCTTAGTAGTGTCGCATATTGTGTTTATAATCTGGTGTGCCTTATGTATGATGTATGTATGAAACCACATCCACATTCAATGCAAGGAACCATTGCAGGCCAAACAGGCCATTGCTGTGTTCTTTAGCCTTCATGTGACATGGCAAAAGTCATGGGACATGATTTTAGTTCCAATCCCATGACATGCGTCTTTATCAGTGTAGAGATCAGTCTGGTGATTGACTGCATGAGACTGCCTGAGGAGGGAAAGTGCCACTGAGACTGGAGGAGCTGATCAGACGGACAGGAGATGATGGATCAGGGGACAGCAGGGTGAGGGCAGTGAGACGGCTGACGGCCTCCTGACTGATGTCAGAGAAGGGCCTTTGTCCATCCGCCAACCCCCAGCAGCCTGGAGCACTTCCTATAATCAAAGGCTGACCACTCGTCCTCATCAGACATCAGACACATGAGATACGTCAAAACCTCGAGGCTCTTCATATTCTCCTATCATCACTTGCTTTCTATTTCTTTTCATTTCTGTGCTTTTCACACTCATCAAAATCTCACGATATCAATCACCTCACGAAGGATCATTTTTGATTCCCCAAAGAACCATGTTTTGGGTGTGAGGAACCTTTTGTAGGCTTATTATTTAAGATACCTTCCACACTCCTTACATTTTTGCAAATATTTCATTATATTTTTTCATGGGACAACACCAAAAATATGACACTTTAACAGCTTGTAAATTATTCAGTGTACAGCTTGTATAACAGTGTAAATATGCTGTGTCCTCAAAATGTTACCATGGTCTCAAGATATTTGAAAAGCTAGGCATCCAGGTTAAAGCATACCTTATGCTTGTAAGCTGAGTGGATGTTGAATTGGATTTTGGCCATGTTTGGTAATAACCAGCATGGTCTTGATGGTTGCTCAGCTTGGGCTTGATGGTCATGCAAGTCAACCAGCTTGGAAAATTGTAAGTGTGGAACTAAGAGTCTTAAAACATGAAAACGCCTTTTTAGGTTTGAATCTCTGCTGAAAACCCATCTAAAGGCCAGCTTCTACTGTTAGCTGGTTTAAAAATGGTCTTAGTTTGTGTTTGATGGTCGCAAAATGGTCTCAAAAGTGCTAATCATCTAGGTAAAAACTTACCTTATGCTTGTAAGTTGAATTTATGGTAAATTTAGGGTCTTGATGGTTGTCCAGTTTGGGCTTGATGGTCAAGTTGGCAAGTAAACCAGCTTGGATAAATATGGGACAATGTTCATGGCTGAAATAGGTAAGTAAGTAAAGTTTATTAACCTAATTTTAATTAATGATACGGGTTCTACAGTATGGCTGGTGAAAAGTCTTAGAACATGAAAACAGTGTTTTTAGGTTTAAATCTCTACTTAAAAATCCATCTAAAGGCCTTCAGATGGCCTCAAGAGGTTTGGAAAGCTACACATCCAGGTAAAAACATAACTTATGCTTGTAAGACGAGTGAATGTTGTATTTGATTTTAGCCATGTTTGGTAATGACCAGCATGGGCTTAATGGTTACCCAGCTTGGGCTTGATGGTCATGTAAGTCAACCAGCTTGGAAAAACGCAAATATGGGACTATATGTGTGTAAATTTCTGGAGGTTTTATGGTTCATTAAAGATGTCTCAGAACTATGAACTATCTAAAACAAGGGTATCTAAAAATGCTCCTACTGTTCGTTGGTTTCAGATGGTCTCTAGATGGTCTCAAGATGTTTAAAAAGCTAGGCATCCAGTAACGTAAAATAAAGTAAAATATCAACAAATTATGGTTGTGTGTAAATTCCTGGAGGTTTTATGGTTCATTAAAGATGTCTCAGAAAAAATGAACTATCTACAATAAGTGTAGTAAAGAGTCTTAGAACATAAAAATGCTCCTACTGTTACTTGGTTTCAGATGGTCTCAAGATGTTTGAAAAGCTAGGCACCCAGGTAAAAACATAACTTATGCTTGGTTTGGCCAAGCTTGGTAATGACCAGCTGCTTGACTAAGGTCTTGATGGTTACCCAGCTTGGGCTTGATGGTCATGCAAGTCAACCATCTTTGAAAAACATACATATTGGACTATGTTCAGGACTGATAAGGGGAAGAAAGTAAAGTTTATTAAGTTTATTCTCATATTTCTGTCTAAGCAACGCAACACAAAGTTGGACCCACCAGAGTGAGGGTCACTGTGAGATAAAGCCAGGCAGGTTGGTGGTGTAGGCCTGCTTCATGTCATCACCTGCACATCTAAACTCACCTCTGCCCATAACCTCTTCCTGCTCATTCTCCGAGGTCACGTGAAGCCACGTGTTGACAGAAAAACGCCGTCAGGAGAGGCTTTATTACATTTGTGGAGGGGTCGCGGGGGGTCATGACCGATGCAGATTTAATTTAGCTGCGAATGGTGCTTAGACTTTCAGCACGCTCAATTACTGGACCTGACGGTGAGGCTGGCCTTGTAGTGCCATCAGGGGTAGAAGATTTCAGTGATAGAAAGCACAATTTTCCTTAATGACGACGCACACCTTGGCTGTTGAGTGGAAAATTACAGCACCTGTGTTAAAAGCTCTGGAGTTTAAGCTTCAAGAATGTCCTTCTTTTGCTAAAACAGGAGTAAATAAAATGTAAGGACTATAGGCTATACAAAACATGTTCATGAAGCTCTTTGAACAAAATCACGGTACCACTTTAAAATAAGACCACCTTTATAAAGGATTTCTAAATGGTTTGTAAAATAGATTATTACTTATTATTGATTAGGTTGTAAATGCCTTAAAATCATTGATAAAACAGGTAAAACACATCAATTAAAAACGCAACAGTGGCAACTTAGTCATTTAATTTATGGTAAATAGTTAAAAATACTTGTACATATGAAGAGTTTGGTTCCAAAATGCTATAAATCCATTTTTATCAATTTGAGTAAAAAAGGGTTTTCTTTAGCAAGAAAGTGGTAGGCTGAAAACCACAGTTTTCTGTTTCAAACTATCAAATACCATACTAAGGTTAAAATAACACAAAAAAAAAATCAAATCAAGATTTTAATATTTAAAGATTTATTTTTAAAAATAATTTGTTTTTTTCGCAAAACGCAATAAATCCATGCCATGTTTTTTTTTTTTTTTTCAAAATGTCTTATATATCCTTTGGCATCAATAGAATTTTTTTTTTTTTACTGAAAATGTGCAAAATACAATAATAAATAACAATAAATTGTACATCTGAATATAATAGTTTGACCATTGGGCCTAAAAACACAAATTTCAAAACATTTATTTTCGAAAAACTGCAGATGACAGCCGGCATTTCCCCCCCTCCTGAATGCCTCATTTTCTTTACCTTTTCACGTACATGAGACTTTTTTGATGGCTTTCTCTTTTTTTTCAATAACTGCTTCACGAACAGGCTCCTCTATACCATCAAAACCGTTCATTTTCGCGGACTTTGAGAGTGAAAAATGAAAGTGAAAGTAGGCTACACGAAATGCCGGCCGGCTCAACAGGGCGCGTGTTATAATGTTTACATTAGATAGCTCGTGGAATGCTGCACTGTGATTGGATGAGTGGAGATGTGGAGACTGGCATTTGTTGCATTTTGGAAAGAAAGAGAGAAAGCAGGGCAGTATTACACGGCGGATGTGGCGTTTTGATGGAAATTGAATATTGGCTTTTCAAGAGTGGTCACATAACATTCTGATTCTGCCTCTAACTCTTTTTTTTTTAAACGGCCGTTATCGCGTTTTGGAATCAAACTCTTCATATATTAATATGGCAGGTTTAATGCTGATTGATGGAAAACACAAAGTAAAATCACTATCTAGAAAGGTTTGACAGTATAAACTCACTGTTGCCAAGTAGGTCTATGCTTCTTCAGTGTTGCAATGTGGGGTTTAAATCAGGAAAGTATTAGGAAAGCCGGGTCAGACTGGATTTTTTAAGCCCGATCTAAGATCTAGTTTGGTGTATTTTTAATCTGGCTCATTAGGTGCAGGTGAGGTTTTTTAAATCAGTTCTAGGAAGGCAGAAAGCTGGAAAAGGCTCTAAAGGAAGGAAAGCTGGAAATAGTTTATGTTGACAAACAAGATTTAATGTGGCATTCTGGAGCGGCGGGTTAGGAAAAGGAAAACAAGTTGGGAGTGGGCGGGCGGGGCCTCCGCGGTTTGGTTTCCGTGAGGCGTGTTGACACACTCGTAAGCCGGCCGTTTCATCAGTTGGGCTGAACGCGTGTGGTCCCTCTGTAAACATCTCAGAGATGGGTAGACGGACAGACAGACAGCGGATTGCACTATAGATCTGATTCAGCTCATTGGCCAGTCCGGCACATTTCATCCACCTTCGCTTCTTTGGGAAATAATAACCCTCTGTCCGTCAGTAGGGCGATGCGGCTCAGCTGGGCGGCGTGTGATTTGGAGGCTTCGTCGGTGAAAAGCTGTATCAGAGCTGGAGTGTCCAACAGCCTCTATAAACAACACCAATCCACCGCATTCATCAACATCACTGCAGCTCTCTCCTCCCAGCTCTCTGTACCAGAACCCATCACAAACTGACCTCACAGCTTCAGGAAAAACCCAAACTGATGAGGAATAAATCAGCCAGAACACACACGAAAAAAGCAAACACACACACACTGAGATATATACTGTATCATTAACCCCTGGCAGCGGTGGAGCTGGAGCTGGGTGGAGCTGGGTGGAGATGGAGGGAGCCGGAGGGTCCAGCATGGCCAGTCATTCTGAGGTAATGAGTGAGATCTCTAATAAGTCCTCCAGCCGTGCAAATTTAATCCCCCCTCCATCCTCATCCTCCCTGCTTTTCACCAGGGCTTAGCCCACCCCAGTAAAGCTAGCCTGAGGGGGGGGGGGGGGGGTGGGCTTCTTCATGTGGCCTCAGGCAGGAGAAGATACTGCTGAAAATATCTGAGCCTGGCCACTTTAATAGAAACAGCTATAACAATCTGTGCTTTCACTCACTGACCATTTTATCAGAAACACCAACTGGCCACTCTATTAGAAACACATCACATAACACATGCTTCCACTGACTAGCCACTTATTTAGGAACACTCTACCTACTTTATGCTTTTACTGACTGGCCACTTTATTAGAACCACCTTATACCTTGTGTTTCCACCGACTGACCCCTTTTTAGAAACACCAACTGAAAACTTGATTAGAACTCACTGGCCACTTTATTAGAAACACTTTCACTATCTTATGCCTTTACTCATTGGCCACTTTATCAGAAACACCAAATGGCCTCTTTATTAGGAACACCCTCCCTACCTTATGCCTCCACTCACTGGCCATTGTTTAGAAACACCAACTGGAAACTTTATTAGAACTAATATTAGAACGTGTTTTACTCACTGGCCACTTTATTAGAAACACTCTCACTACCTTATGCCTTTATCAGGAACACCCTCCCTACCTTATGCTTCCACTCACTGGCCACTAATAGAACCACCCCCATAACCTTGTGTTTCCACTCACTAGCCACTTTATCAGAAACACCAACTGGTCAATTTATTGTAAACTCCTGTTATAACTTATTGTTTTACTAACTGTCCACTTTATTAAAAACACTTATTTTGTGCTTATCTGAAACTGTTTATATTGGTCAGGCTGTAATTCCCTGTTCCACTTTTTCATTCTGTATTAAATCCCACCATCCGACCCCAAGAAATGAGGGTCAGATTAAAGACCTGGACAGCATCAGATCAAATCTGTAAATAAGCTTCCTCTAATACTCTCTCTCTCTCTCTCTCTCAGATGGTAAAGGGGTGGTGGGGGATGGAAGTGACCTGCAGCTACAGGTGACCCTGACCCCCCACAGTGACCTCTTGGCCTGAGGTCAGCCCTGCAGAGGAAGTGATCACAGCAGGTCCTCTAAAGCATGAGCACATGTTTATAACATTCCTCACAGGTGCTGTTTCCATCAAACTCAACCCAGATAAAGCGACCAGTAACTTCACAACACATGTAGACGTACTGGATTAATAATAATAAAGTATTTTATCATTCATATCACATTATAATGCATTTATTTATAGGCATCATAAACATGGTTATAAATACTGTAGTTATACAAATGCAAACCTCATTAAAGCCAAGTTTGTTGTCAATGGTGATTATAACGTACGTTAAGTTTATAATAGGTTATGTGTCAGTATGAATATAGCTCTGTGTGTTTATGTTAGTAGACAGCTTCTTTAGTTATAATGCACTATTATATATGCATATCATTTATTCTACATGCTAAACATAAACAGTCCTGTGTTTGTACATTTTTATAAATAACTATAGCCATGTTTTAATTATTTATGAAGGAATTTCAACATGTTATGAATGTGTTACATTGATATTAACATGTTATAACATAATAATAAAAATGAAATATTAACATTTATAAATATATTTTTTATTATACTCTTAATCTCATCCGAATAATCAGTGCTTTTTCTACCACTACAGGGAAATCTCAGCTAATTTACATTTCATTGGATACAGTTACCAGTTATTAATCTTGACAGTTTTATAAAGTTTACAAAGCATAAAGGCTTGCGTTGCAAATATTATTATGTGGATATGAAGTCCTTTATGACTAATAACTAATACATTGAAAAAGTAAAAAAAAAAAAAAAAAAAAAAAAAAACGTTTCTATATTTCAAAAATATTTTTATATTATTTATAATTGATTGTCCTATATTATTATCCTTTATTGATTATGCGTATGTGACAATTGGTTTGTTTATTCTTAAATGAATATAAAAAAATGCATTTGCGTTGTATTTGTATTGATTTATTTATAATTAATGTATTTATATTGTAGTTTAATTTATATATTTTTTTATGTGTGAGCCATTACAGCTCAGCCCTGCACAGTTAAGTAAATGTTTGTTTCATCTGAATCCCTTCAACTGCCTACAGTTTCAATGCAAACTATATTTGTTATCATTTATACAGCATTTTTAAATATGAAAATCAATGTTTTAGACATTTTATTTCATTTTTCAACTTTAATCTTTTAACCTTTTAAACATTTTCAAACATTGCCTTTTTTATTTAGTCTTAAATTAAATTTGTATTCTTTGGCTTTTAATTTGGTTTGAATGAGTTTAAATATTTCAAAAGTTGTATGTTACGTTTTATTTCATATTTATTTATTTATTTTTCTAAGAATGTTTTGTCTATATATGTGTCTTCACATTTATATATATGTGTCTTCACATTTTGATAGATAAGCTCTGTAATCTAGCCGTGTAAACATGGTATCTCACACACACTGCTGAACAGATTTAACTCTGTGTTTACCTTCAGGGAGTAAACCAGCTTTTTACACTTCATTTACATTTATAAGAATCAAGCGAATGGAAATCTCTCTCTCTCTCTCTCTCTCTCTCTCTCTCGCTCCGTGGTGGGGGGAGCTGCTTTATGGCTACATAAACAGAATTTGTGGTTTCTCCGGTTGAGGTTTGATGCAGCAGTGCTGTGGAACCTTTTATGCAGCCTGGCGTCCAGCAGCCCAAACACAATATTTAGCTTTCCACCCTTTTGAGCCGTTTAGCCTCGGAGGGAAAAGAGCGAACAGCGAGAAGCAGCCCAGAAAATCCACAAGGTCAAATGTCCTGAGTGGGCCGGCTGCCAGCCCTGTTTCATAATTACCATACTCACACTCTCAGACTCACACACACTCTAACACACACGCAGAGTTTAAAATGGTTTTGCTATTTTTGTGAGGACTGTCCATTAATATTATAATAACTGTAACTAATTCACGCTACACCTAAACCTGACCCTAAAACACCAGTGACAAAAAAACTCACTATGTTTTCTAATAAAAGTACATTTTTTGTGGTTCTTGTAAGGATGTCTGGTCCTCAGAAAGGTAACAAAATGTGCACACACACACACACACACACACACACACACACACATATACACACTTAGTCCAGGGCTTCCAGAGATGAGGACGCTTGAAGAGAGAGAGTATCCACACTGCAGATCACTGGGGCTATAAGTGGCTACTGTAGATCACCCAGAGAAAGAGAGACAGAGAGACAGAGAGAGAGAGAGGGGGGTAGGGAGAGACAGAGAGTGGGAGAGATGGAGAGAGAGGAGAATGAAAGAGAGATAGAGAGATAGAGAAGGAACAGAGAAAGCGAGAAAGAGAGAGAGAGAGGTGGAGATGGAGGTAGGGAGAGACAAAGAGAGAGAGAGAGAGAATGTGTGTTAGATTTAGAGAGAGAAAAAGACTGACAGATAGAACGAGAGACAGAAACAGAGAGAGGGGTATAGATGGAGAATGTGAGAGATGGGCAGAAAGAGAGAGGAGAATGAGAGAGAGACAGAGAGATAGCAAAGGAACAGAGAAAGAGAGATGGAGGTAGGGAGAGACAGAAAGAGTGTTAGATTTAGAGCGAGAAAAAAAAAGACAGACAGAAAGAAAGAGAGACAGAAACAGAGAGAAGGGTATAGATGGAGAATGTGAGAGATGGGCAGAGAGAGAGAGTGGAGAATGAGAAAAAGAGAGAGAGAGAGATAGAAAGAAAGAAAGAAAGAAAGAAAGATTTATGTCTCAAACAGAGAGAAGGGTATAGATGGAGAATGTGAGAGATGGGCAGAGAGAGTGGAGAATGAGAAAGAGAGAGAGAGAGAGATAGAAAGAAAGAAAGAAAGAAAGAAAGAAAGAAAGAAAGAAAGAAAGAAAGATTTATGTCTCAAACAGAGAGAGGGGATAGATGGAGAATGAGAGTGAGGAGAGAGAGAGAAATAGTGAGAGAAAAAAAGAGAGTGTGTTAGATTTAGAGAGAAAAAGACAGACAGAAAGTAAGAGAGACATAAAGAGAGAGAGGGGAGAGATGGAGAATGAGAGAGAGGAGAGAGAGAGAGAAAAAAGAGTGTGTGTTAGATTTAGAGAGAGAAAAAGACAGACAGAAAGTAAGAGAGACATAAACAGAGAGGGGGAGAGATGGAGAATGTGAGAGATAGAGAGAAAGATGAAGAGAGAGAGGGAAAGAGAGAGAGATAAAGAGAGAGATAAAAAAAGAGAGAGAGAGAGAGAGCTCTGTTTGCTGCTGATATTATAGATCTGCTCTGAGATTAAGGCGTTTGGCTGGTCTGGTTCCAGGAGCTTGTTCTGTTCCAGCAGTCTGAGCTCCTTCAGCAGCTTTACAGATCAGATACGCCCAAGACCCAAAAACATTATAATTATGACCTAATATACAAATTTACATGTATAAAAATAAATATTAATATTTTTATATATATTTAACTTTTTAAAATATAATCATCACTGGTATAATTTAGGAACTGTCAGCCAGTTTGCATTGCATTTGACGATGTTTAGTTATCCTCATGGTTTAATAAAGATCTCAGAGCATTAGAGGATGCTTTAAAAATATTATTATTTTGATATTTGGACAAAACTTTATTACTAAAGTATATAAATAGAAGTAGTCCACATTCCACATATTAATAAAATAATAATAAAATTCACATTTGTAAAATTAAATTGCCATAATTTTTTTTTTAAATCTAAACACATATAGATAAGTTATAGATATATCTTATTCATCACGGATTCAATTCAATTCAATTCAATTTTATTTATATAGCGCTTTTTACAACAAAGGTTGTCACAAAGCCGCTTTACAGGAAAAACAGGTCCACGCCTCTTATGAGCAGCACCACAGAGATGCCAATTTTATGGTGACACAGTGGCAAGGAAAAACTCCCTTTAAGAGGAAGAAACCTTGGAAGGAACCAAGACTCAGTCCGAGGAACCCATCCTACTCGGGTTGACCCGCTCAGTACAAACAAACAACAAACAACAAACAAATAACAGAACAAAACAGTACAGAGAATGAATGTGAACTATGGCTAATATAACAGGTACTAATTTATGAATATAAGAATGTGATGGGCACAAACTATAGAGCTATGGCTAATACAGAAACAGATACTGAGTGTGTTAATGTTAATCAGTGCATGGCTGCAGAGCTGGAGAACAACACAGCGGGCAGTGGAGAGCCAGGCTGGGAACATCAGGAACAGCATCTCCATACATGTAAAAGAGATAGATAGAGAAAACAGAAAGGAAAGGAAGAGAGAAAAAAAAAAGCAGGAGTTAGAAGGGTTGTGTAATAATTCTGATGAGTAGAAGGACAGGGCTGATTCCTGAAAGCTGGAACCACAGACGGACACATCCAGGAAGACCGGCCGGCCAGGCGTCTCAGCACATGTGAGAAAGATAGAGAGAGAGAACAGAGAGGGGAGGGAAGAAAAAGGGGTTAGAATGGTTTTATAAAACTCTGCTGGAGTGGGATGGGCACTGGTAGCAGCAGCTCAGGACATGGGGGAGAAAGAGAAAGCAGATGATTAGGACAGGGTTTATATTTGCTGGATAAGCTGTAAGAGGAAGAAAATTGTAATGAGACATTACTCAAAAGCTTGAGCAAATAGAAATGTTTTGAGTCTAGATTTAAAGATTGAGAGTGTGTCTGAGTCCCGTATATTAATAGGGAGGCTATTCCAAAGTTGGGGAGCTTTATAAAAGAAAGCTCTTCCTCCTGCATAGTTTTTTCTAATACGCGGGACTAATAACAGGCCAGCGTCTTGGGAGCGGAGTGAACGCGGCGGATTGTAAGGAGTAAGGAGTTCCTGTAGATAATGCGGGGCCAGACCATTGAGGGATTTATACGTTAGGAGAAGTATTTTATAATCTATACGAAATCTAACAGGTAGCCAGTGTAGGGATGAAAGAATAGGTGTAATGTGATCGAACTTTCTAGCTCTGGTAAGCACTCTTGCGGCTGCATTCTGAACTAGCTGGAGTTTATGGAGTAATTTATGTGGACTTCCAGCCAACAACCCGTTGCAGTAGTCCAGCCTGGAGGTTATGAATGCATGTACCAGCTTCTCAGCATCTTCCAGAGAGAGTATACTGCGGATTTTAGCTATATTTCTTAAGTGGAAGAATGCAATTTTGACTATGCTACATATGTGAGCATCAAACGAAAGAATTGGGTCAAAGATGACCCCAAGGTTTCTCACAGTTTTACCAGGTATAATTAAGTGACCGTCTATGTCTACAGTATTAACATTTATGTTTTTATCAATATTAGGACCTAAAAGAAGGACCTCAGTTTTATCAGAATTAAGTAAGAGAAAGTTGTGTGTCATCCATTTTTTGATGTCTTTAATACAGTCTGTTATTTGATTTGTACAGAGCTCCTCGTTGGGTTTAGCAGATATGTAAAGTTGCGTGTCATCAGCATAGCAGTGAAAGTTAATGCCTACGGATAATTTTACCCAGTGGTAGCATATAAAGAGTTCCTTTTTTTTGCATTTTGTTATATGTTGGTCTGTTTATTAATTTATTTGTGTTTAAATATTTTGATAAAAAAATAAATGTTTGCATAATAAAACAAAATTGTATATTACATAATGTATTATTTTCAAAGTATATTCCAATATGTCTTATTATATTGTTTCATATTTAAGTCAGAGTAGCTCAGCCCTAAACAATTAAATAAAGGTTTGTTTTACTTGAATCTGCTTGATTTGAATGCAAACATTTTATTTTATTTTATTTAGGTAACTCCGATGAACTTTTCCTGTGCGACAGAGGAAACTCTTGGTCTTCCTTTATTGGGGTGGTCCTGATGAGGGCCAGTTTAATCATAACATCATAACATTTTTGATGGTCTTTGCAATTGCACTGAAGCAGACTTAAAAAAAAAAAAAAAAAACATTTTAAAACATTACCATATTTAAATTTCATCTTTCCATCACTTTATTTTTTTATCTTTTGTTTCGTCGCGTGTCCTTCAACATAGTTTTTTACTGGACAGTTCTTTGGTCATTTGTGATTTTTTTATTTATTTATTTTTTTTTTAATGTACATTGATATTAAACTCTTGCAAAGTTTAATCTTGTATACATTTATATAAAAAAAATACATCACCTCACGAGGACTCGCCGAGCTCCACAGCAGCAGATCAGATCCAGCTCTGAGGCCTTCTCCAGAGACCTGCTCTCTCTACAGGCTGATGGTTTAGGAGTTTATGGGTAAACGGCAGTCGTTACTGAGCAGCATGGCAGAAAGATTTTAACTTTGCCTTTAATTTAGAGAAAACTCAGCGTTCAGAACATTTAGTTTAACGTGACGCTTTAAAAACAAGGCCTTGTTTTATTTTCAGGTCAGTGTGATCACCCTATTGGATGGATCGAGGGGTGTTTAAAGTGAAGGAGTGTGGAGAACTGTATCAATCATCTCACCTTTAAAGGTCTCCTCCGGCTAAAATCCATTTATTCTTGTTGTTTGTGACATACTATACACCTTAAGCCCGGACAAGTTGAAACTGGTTGCCTTAAAAAGGTAAGTAATGCGTAACAAAAACTTAAGTTAGCATAACTTAGAACATCAAATTATTACAACTAAAGGGGAAGTTGATTTAATTTTTTTTTTTTCATTTTTGTTATACTGTAAGACCAGATAAGTTGGGTTGACTTAACTTTTTTAATGCAGCCGGTTTGCTTAATTTTTTTTTTCAGTAATGGGGAATAAAAACTTGAGTTAGCATTAATTAAAACATCATTCAAGTTACTACAACTAAAGGGGAAGTTGATTTATTTCTAAGGTAGCCCAGGGGGAATCACTACACACTGATGGCAAAGCAATCCAGACTGTTCTCATACAGAGTTCCCCAATGGTGGAACAAACTACCCTCCACTACCAGATCAGGAGAATCTCTCGCTATCTTTAATAAACTCCTGAAGACAGAGCTCTTCAAAGAGCACTTACTCTCCTAACACCTCTAACACACTAACTACTTCTAACCTCATTTCCTTCCACTCCTCTATCCTATTACTCCCCTTTGTCCTCCTTTTATCCCTATCCGAAGATGTTTTTCCTTTAAACTTATTTTACATTGTACTTGACTATTGTAAGTCGCTTTGGAATAAAGCGTCTGCCAAATGTAATGTAATGTAATGATGGTGAGTGTTAGTCAGAAACTGTTGGACACACCCAGTATGCAAATAGATTGGGACAGAAGCCAATAAAAAAGAAGCTGCCAATGGCAACAGCTAAACTGACTAAACTTAAAAGTTATTATAAGTTGGTTCAACTCAAACTCAAAGATCTCAGTTTGAATGTATACACAGTATGTGCCCACAAATGTTCAACTAACTCAAAATAGTTGAGTATTGTTTAGAAATATCCAATTTTATGTAAAACAGATTCAAATAATTTGAGTTCAAACTATGTATGGGTTTACAGTGTAGGTATTGCGTTGAGTTGTATATGATGCTGCATATGAAACTGTTTCTCAGCCTTCCTTGTCTGCAGTAGCTAGTAAAATAAAATCCTCAGAAATACAAGTTGATCAGAGAGGTGTTAGGATGTCTACGGCAACCAGTGAGTTTGTGGCTTCGCCCACCTCGGCTCAGGACCGCCCACAGAGAGCTGAGCATGTTTTTTCTCCTAGATTGTACAATTATTGTAAATTGTAAATTCTGAACTCATCCAGACTATTAAAGAACACATAAGGAATCATGTAGTAACTTCAAACAAAAAAGAAGCATTTAGGTGCGCTTATCTGGGGAGCTGTTAAACTTGTGGTTTCTGAAGTAGATTACCCTAATGAACGTATCCTGTGCAACCAAGATAACTCTTGGTCTTCTTTTTCCTATGGCTGTCCTGATAAGAGCCAGTTTCATTCAATGGTTTTAGCGGCTTCACTTGAGGATACTTTCAAAGTTCTTGAAACACAGTATTTCAGATTGACTGACCTTCATTTATTAAAGTACTTGTTTCTTTGCTTATTTGAGTAGTTCTTGTCATAATATGGATATGGAAATTCTAGTAATTAACTCTTGATGAGTTCAGCACAGCTGTTAACTGAAAGCCTGAATTCCAGGTGACTCTACCTCATAAAACTGACTGACAAAAGCTGTCATCTAAGCATCTTTTATCTACTTTGAAGAATCTAAAACATAAAACAAATAATTATATACAAATGGTTGTATATTTATAGGTCTAAGTCTTGGCAAACAGTAAAAACTCCTGAATACACACCTGAGTTTCTGTAATATTAGTCATCAGTCATCAGATACAACACTATCAGCTATCAGGAAACACTAGCTAAACATTTAGCAACGCGTTTAAAAGATTTTATAAAGGTAACACTGTAACTTTAAGCTAATGACTTCCTGGAAATGGCTAAATCTAAAAACATGTGTGTCATCTGAACATTGCAAAAACTTTGGTCACAGAGCATGAAAGTTGTGTAATGACAGTTTTAACAAAAGGTTTTAATGATTCATGCTTCAGAAATGACAAAAAAAAGGAATGTAATGCAAACAAACATTTGCAGAACATCCAGAAAACATACAGCCTGGAAACAAAAGTTCTACACAGTTCTGTGAGTAAATGGCATACAAACACCCCTCAGTGACCTCTAGTTCATTGGACCACCAGCCCACTGGACCATTGGACCACCAGCCTGGACCACTGGACCATTGGACCATTGGACCACTGGACCATTGGACCACTGGACCATTGGACCATTGGGCATGAAGCTGCTGCTGCTGCTAACAACTTCATAATCACCCACAATCCTCTGGGGAACTTCAAAGACCAGCTTGCTGCCCTCAGCTATCACCTCATCTCTGACATCACTACCACGGGCCAAAACAAGGAAGCTGTGTGTGTGTGTGTGTGTGTGTGTGTGTGTGTAGAGAGAGAGAGAGAGCTTCATCATAAAGCTAGAGCAGTAGGGGTCAGTTGAGGGTCAGGGGTCTGCCCTCTGGTGGTCTTCTCTCATTGTTATCCAGATCAGTTTTACAGTGTATCTCTCAGAGCTGAGGTCGAGTGCAGACAGACAGACAGACAGACAGACAGGCAGACAGACAGGAGAGTGAGACGGTCAGAAGCTAGCCTCTAGTGGACAGCAGGTATATCACAGACAGACTGAGGGAGGATCAGAGAGTGTGCTCTCATTCTAAAAGATCCAAATAATCCTGGTTGCTTATTGTTGTATATATTGTATATATTTAATTCAAATTCAGATTCAGTTCAAGTCCAAAAGCAATTTCCAATGAAAAGTTTATTTCAGATGAAAAGGCATTTTCTGTTGAAGATTTAAATTTGTTTTGATCCAATTTCAGCACAAACTGCAAATTCTGTTCACATTCAGTTTCCATTCAAGATTCAGTTTCAGTTCAAGATTCAGTTTCTGTTGAGAATCAAATTTAAATTTAATTCAGTATCGTTTGTCAGTGTCATTTAAGTTCAAATTTAATTTCAGTTCACAATACAATGCAGTTTTAAATGTTATCTAGGCTTAATTTTAAGTTCAGATAAAAAAATAATTTTCATTTCAAAATGCATTTTTAGTATAAATGCAATTTCAGTTTAAAATTTAATTTCAGTATAAAGTGTAATTCCAATTCATATTTTATTTTAGTTTCAAATTCAGTTTCTATTAAAAATCCAATTACAATTAAATTCAATATGAGTGTTATTTCAGCTCTCTCAGACTCCGGCTGCTGATGGCAAACAGCATGACTGAGATTTGATCCGGTGATCGTCAGATTATAGAGGCAGTGCTTTAGTTTGCTGGACCACTTGGAGCCCTATGTTCACATTCAATTTCAGATTCAGTTTTTGTGAAAATCCAATTTCAGTCAAATTCATTATCAAATTCACTATCATTTCATTATCAGTGTAATATCAGTTTAAATTAAATGTCAGCTTAAATTTAGTTTTAGTTTAAAATGCAATTTCAGTTTAAAAATTTAACTTCAGAATAAAATGTATTTTAAGTTAATATTCAAGTTCAATTCAAGATATAGTTTCTACTGAAAATCCAATTTTAATTATATTTAATATGAGTGTAATTTCAGCTCAGATTTAATTTCTTTTATCATTTTATTTCTAACCAGATGGAGCATGGCTAATTGTGCTCTCTCAGACTCTGGCTGCTGATGGCAAACAGCATGACTGAGATTTGATCCTGTAATCATCAGTCAATCATCATAAAGTGGCAGCGCCTTAGTTTGCTAGACCACTCAGAGTCCCGTGTTCACATTAAATTTTAAATTAAGATTCAGTTTCTGTTGAGAATCTAATTTCAATTGAATTCAGTAACAGTTGCCAGTATAATTTCAGTTCAAATGCAATTTCAGTTTATATTCAGATACAGTTCAAAATACAATCCATTTTTAATTGTTATCTAGGTTCGATTTCAAGTTCAGATAAAACATTCTATCTCATAAAGAAAGTTTCAGTTTGAAATGCATTTTTTAGTTACTATTTCAGTTTAAAATGTAATTTCACTTTATATTCAAGTTCATACTCAATTTTAGTTAAAAATTTAGTTTCTATTGAAAATCCAGTTTTAATCAAATTCAATATGAGTGTAATTTTAGTTAAAATTCAATTTATTTCTGTTGAAAACCTAATTTAAATTAAATTCAGTATGAGTTGCCAGTGTAATATCAGTTCACATTTAATTTTAGATCAACATACAATCTCAGTTTAAAATGTTATCTAGGTTTAATTTCAAGTTCAGATAAAAATAAAAATCAGTTGTACAATAATATTATATTTCCTAATGATTTCAACTCAAATAAAACACTAGGGTTAGAAAATGTAAATTGAGCTTCTGTTGGGAAAAAAAATAAGATCAAGTTAAAATGTAGGAGATGATCCCTTTAATTAATCCTGATCTGTTTCCAGATTAGCATCTACATAAATCTCACACCAACCAAACGATCTTCTCAATGCTCTCATTCATGGACCTTTTAGCTTTGATGTGTCTGTGAGCTGTACACTCAGATTTACACCCCCCTATACCCCCACATATACACTTATTTAGAGCCCCCGCCCCCCCCCCCCCCCCCCCATCCTCACCCACACACACCCACACACTCATCCACCCTTGCTTTCAGCTTGCTTTCAGCTTGCTTTTCGGCCACACTCTAGGTTCATCAAATGTTGGCAAGCGACGAAAGCTGCTGAATCTCTCCAGCGACAGTTTAGATTTCAAAAGAATACCTCCAGCCAGGTATCAGCCCATCCCACCCCACCATCGGACCACCGGACCTCCCCCGCCGAGCCGGCGTGTTTGCTCTGGGTGGGAGAAAGAAATGTTCTGCGGGTTGCGTTCTAATTACTCATGAAATAAATATAAACAGGAGCAGAACCAAAATAACAAACAGCAGGTTTGGTAGATGTTAGTTTTCTGGAATGTTGTAGATTTGGGACACAAGCTGAAACCCCAACAAGAATTCAGTTCAAAATGTGAAACTCATACATTATATAGATGAATTACACACCGAGTGATATTAATCTATTTTAAGCATTTATTTATTTTATTGTTGCTGATTATTGATGGCTTACAGCCAATGAAAACCCAAAAAAAGAATATTTGGAATATTATATACTGTAACACCAATTGGTACTTTGGTACCAAGTCCTGCTGGAAAATGAAATCTGCACCTTCATAAAAGCAGAGGGAATCATGAAGTGCTGTAAGATTTTGTGGGAAAACAAAACTGCACTGACTTTAGACTTGATAATAAAACACAGTGGATCAACACCAGCAGATGACATGTCTCTACAAACCATCACTGATCATCAGTAAATTTTACATTTCATTTGTAAATCAAGGGAGCAGAGTCTGGAGGAAGAGTGGAGAAACACACAGTCCAAACTGCTCGAGGTCTAGTGGGAAGTTTCCACCAATCAGTGATGGTTTGGATAAAGAGACATGTCCATCATCTGCTGCTGTTGATCCACTGTGTTTTATTATCAAGTCCAAAGTCAGTGCAGTTTTGTTTTTCCACAAAATCTTACAGCTTTTATGAAGCTGCGGATTTCATTTTCCAGCAGGACTTGATACACTGCTCACACTGCCAAAAGTATCAATTGGTCTTATATAATGTTGAAATTTTACTGAGACTCAGATTTTTGGGTTTTCACTGGCTGCAAGCCATAATCATAATCATAATCAACAATAAAAAAATAAAAAAATGCTTAAAATAGATCACTCTGTGTGCAATCCATCTACTGTATATAATATATGAGTTTCACATTTTCACATATAAGTTTTACAGTATAAAACCTAAAATCTATTACACTTCCAGAGAGAAACCAACTGGACGTTAAATAACTGGCCAATAGTTTGTTGGGTCCGGCTCCTAGGTGGCCTGCTGATGATGTCAAAGTGGTCAGTAGGGTTTGTTGACCCAAGTCCCCGTGGCTTTCTGCAGGGAGGGGAAGGAGAAGAAAGTCGCAACAGATTGGCTATTTTACGAAGGAAATCGAGGCAGAGGTTCGGAGCCAAGCTGACCAAAGTGCTTACCCCACCACTCCGACCTGATATAAATACACATTCCTAAATCTCCAACTGAACGCTGTGTAAATCCAGCCATCTTCAGACTGGTCCAGGTGACCCCATCGCCCCTTTGGTGTCTAAACAAAGCCCACGTTCTCTCGGCTCAGGTGGAGAGGAGCGGGTGGGGCCGTCCTTGCGGGAGAAGAGCACTCCATATATCTTCACCTCCTCTTTGGCCAGTGAGAGTCATGCGCCGTTTGACCTGGATGTTAACAAGCAGCAGGAGGGCACCGGGACTCTGAGGGCGAGGTGAGGGGATGGAGTGTGTGTGTTGCCTGTACTTTCACAGAGGTGAGCGAGTGCACACCAGCGCTCAGGAAGAGAGTCCGGTGTGAAACCCTTAGACATCATATAGGTAGATGCTGCATAGCCTGCCTTCTGGCGTTTCAGCTTAGCCGCCATATTGGCGGAGGCAACCCTGCGCCCCAGTGCATTAAATTACACTGAGAAAGGTGTTTCATATATAATATATTTATATATAATGTGTGTATTTATGTATAAATATATTATATACACACAGTAAAATGAACACTGTTGATTTATTCTATAAACTACGGACAACATTTCGGTGGAGTTGGTGAATGCCAATGTTTCAGGGAGCCTCCATGTCTATGTTACCTTCTGGCTCTCTCTCCCTTTAGTTAGGCTGTTATATTCAGATCTGCTGGAGTTATTAGGAACACTCTGATAATATTTCGTATTTTCTGTTCTCCATAAATTAAAAAAAATCTGTCAAAGCTAATTCCATCGCTCTGCCTTCCTCCGAGTTACTGACTGCCCACCTGTCCAGCCTGATACAGATGGATGTTGAAACCTCAGGTTCTCATGTCCCCTGTCCAGCCAGACTGATGGAAGTTTCTGGAAGTCAGCTCTTCTGTATCTTCCACCACAGATCAGCTGATCATTATTCAGTTTTTTTGCAACATTCCTGTTGCTTACCCTCCAACGGCAATTATATCCAAATTTATATGAACTCATTTTTGTAAAGCTGCTCTGAAAAAATGAAACAACGATTTGCTCCTACTTTGTCTGGTTAGAATTAACCATATTTTGAACAAATATTAACTAAATTAAACATTTCTTAGTATGTTACTGTACACAAAAGTAACCAAAAAAGTAAAAAAAGTAATCTTTGTTTTTGGCGTCTGACAACCCTTTTTTTCTATAATGCCCCCACCCCCAACCCTAACTCATCGTCATTGCAGAACCTCTAATTGTTCCTTTGAACCTTCCAGTCAGATGGGTTTCCTACTTTAGCTTGGTTTATTTGACGGATTTGCTCGTGCTGGACTTCTGTCATTAAAGTGTCTTTACTTTGCACCTGTATCCTGTCCCCCAACAAGATCAGCACCACAGATCAGCTGCCTATAATCCAGTTTTTCCAACATGCCTCAGACTAGTTGCTTATGCCCCAACACCAATTACATTCAAATTTATATAAACTTTAACTGCTTCCATTGCTGGTGTTGCTATACACCTAAATATATTAGACCTGTGTGGATGTATTAATACTTTTCGACATTAATTTAAAAGCTTTCTTCCTCCAAAAAAGGTTTCTTCCTCCTCCAGCTCTGAAGGATGTTTCCTTGCCTCCATTGATCACTGGATGCTCTGTATTGTATGTTCAATGTTTTGCCTAAATCTCTGTTCTGCAATCAAATTTCTGTAAAGCTGCTTTGCGACAACATAAGTTGTTAAAAGCGCTATACAAATAAATTTGATTTGATTTAAATTGAATATGGTCAAATTCTGCATAGTCTATTCTAAACCTTGGTAGCAAATTAGACAACTCAATACTGCTTGATTTAAAGGGTTTAAAAAATAATCGGACCTGTCCATTCCCACATCCTCAATACTACTGCGTATGTGATTGTGTGTATGTGACTTTACCACTTGCTCCCTTGGCTCTGCATGGCCCGCAGACGGTTGGCCGGTTCCTGCTCGTTTGTCATGGATCGGACAGGAAGCCGATGACTTAAGTGGCTGTCATGCATGCGTAATGAGCCAGGCCCACACAAAGCTCCACCTGTGCCCAACAAAGACGTCCTCTTCGCGGGCTCCTCGGCATTGTCCTCCGCCGCAACTCCAGCCCAGCTGCGTGGGCGCCCGGCCTCTGTGGCCATTCATGTGACCCATAGCCGAGACCACAGTGAAAGGCCAGAACAGCGATAGCTCTGCCTCTCCCCTCGGAGCCCCTCCTGACCCCAATAAAGCCCTCTTTATCTGGGGTAGAAATCAAGGCCAACCAGCTGTGTACAAATGCATGGGGGCTCACGTCTCTTCTATTCTGCGACTCAGCTGTTGTTCGGAGCTGGTGGCGAGTTAGTTTTACTCACAGAAGTGAGTTTTAGGTTTCCAAAGTAGTCGTTGTTGTTATGTAGGCTGTGGTATCCGGGTGATATCAGAAAGGCAGTGTAATGCCTCTACAGGTGCATCTCAAAACATTAAACTATTATTGAAAAGTTACTTTATTTCAATAATTCAGTTTAAAATAAGAAACTCGTATATTATATAGATGTATTACACACGTTGAAAACCGAAAATTAAGTATGTTTCAAGTCCTGCTGGAAAATGAAATTTGCATCTCCATAAAAGTTGTCAGTAGCAGAGGAAAGCATGAAGTGCTGTAAGATTTTGTGGGAAAACAAAACTGCACTGACTTTAGACTTGATAATAAAACACAGTGGATCAACACCAGCAGATGACATGTCTCTCTAAACCATCACTGATCATCAGTAAATTTTACATTTCATTTGTAAATCAAGGGAGCAGAGTCTGGAGGAAGAGTGGAGAAACACACAGTCCAAACTGCTCGAGGTCTAGTGTGAAGTTTCCACCAATCAGTGATGGTTTAGAGAGACCACTTTCTATGTATATCATCTCTATAAGCACATTCATAACATATTATAATGCATTCATAAGGCATTATAAACATAGCTATTAATATTTATAAAAATGCATAAAAAATCCATTATAACCATGTTTATTTTGCACGATGACTTGTAATCATAAGGCATTATAAGCTATGATTATAATATGTATGTTAAATTAGTAGATAATATATTTATTATTAATAGTCTAGTTCCACAATGACTTTACTTGGAGCGCACAAGACCTGTTATAATACATTATAAGTGACTATAACAAATATTATATTAAAGACACAAACAATTCATGAGCAGTAAAAAAAAAAAAATATATATATATATATATATAAATATATATATATATATATATATATATATATATATATATATATATATATATATATATATATATATGTATATGTATATATAAATATGTATAGCCATATATATATATTGCCTTGAATGAATGCATTATAATGTGTGATGGGTATATTTATAGAGTCTCTAAATATATAAATATATTTTTTCCCATTTCAAATCATGCAATTTTCCTACTTTTACAAACTAACTATCCCTCCTAATCACCCTACAGCAGTTTAGCCAAACTTATTCAGTATATAACAGTTTTGCCCAGCCCATAATGACTGCAGCAGTTTAGCCCCACCCATGCAGTCAAAAACTATCCCATTAATCAGAGCTTCGAAATTCTACCAATGAAGTTTGGAGGTACTTTGAGCTTGTTAATGGTGTAAAAATAAAAATTTATTTGTACAAGCAATGCTAAGCATTGAAAGCCTATTGGGAGCATCGGCTAAAAGCGCTGTATTTCAAAATGCTGAGGACGAACATTGTGGGATTTCTCCTTTAATTATTCTGTAAATCGTAGAGAGAGCTAAAGAAAATGTGTATTGTGTAAATGTGTAAATGTGAATTATAAATGTTTTGGTTCCAAACCAAACCAGATTTATATATTGTGATTTCCATCCATTCTCACATGCTCAGTCTATTTGACTGAGACTGTAAAACACACACATATATATATATATATATATATATATATATATATATATATATATATATATATATATATATATATATATATATATATATACTGAGGCTTATGAAGGTTATACTTCTCAGAAAGTGTTTTTTTTTCACGTTTAGGTTTTGTTTAAAACGCTGGTAAATCTGCTGTAAACAGTCAGTAAGTGTGATTAATTCTCTACCACTGCTGAAGTCATTTCTGAACAGTCATTAGAGGCCGGTCTGATTCGGATTGTGTTCGTTAAAAAAACGAGGAGGTTTGTTTAAACTTCTCCAAACTGTTGTTTAATGGTGAGGCGATTAAACCGTTCCCATACGAGCAGTTCGGCTCATGTTAGCGACGGCGATCCCTAAGACTCTTAATTTCGGGCTCGTGAAGTGTTTCGCCACTCCCAGGCTGGTGTGTTTAGCGCGCCGCTGGCGCTAACCTCGTTCATCAGGGCTCCGGCGCGAGACTTATTCCCCACACTTACTTTCCTGACAGGTCCATCAGTCCCCTAAGACAAACCCACATGATTAATACACAGCAATTAATTTTCAGGACAGCGGCGTACACCGTAGGGGTCCCCCTACACTTTCCTCCGCTCTCATTAGCCACACTTTAGAACTGGCGGGCCCAACAATAACACCAATATCTGTGGTGGCGAGGTGTCGGGAGTGATATTGAACATGTGGCAGCAGTTAGAGAGGGGAGAGAAGTGGCAACCCGATCCGAGACGGACAATTTATCAGCCGAGTTTTTTTCTTTTTCTCCGTGCTGACAAAGTCCAGCCCCTCACCTTCCAAACGAAAAGCCCGTAATGGGGACTGAACGCACACACAGATAAAAGATAGCATGTGGACTAGATCCTTCCTTTATTCCACTTCCGTCTGCTTCTCCTTTTCTCCTCTGTCTCCACAGTCTGGTTCTTACCAAGGAATCTTTCTTTTTTTCTCAGTAGAGTCTCTCCAGAGTCCAGTTGGTGAAGTGTAATGATTATCCTTTAATTTAAGAGGGCCGCTGTCTCTTATGACAGTGAGGCGAGGTCTGGATAAGCTCATCAGAGAGAAGGAAAAAGAGGGTGGGTTGTAGATACTGGAGGTGAGAACAAGTCACTACATAACTAAATAAGTACGTCTCAAGGCCTGACACTCTAGTCCCAAGTCTAAGGGCTCTATCGTAGACCTTGCACAAGGTGCGTTGCAATGCTCTTTGCTATCTTTGACCCCATCAACAGTCTATTTTTACGCCTTGAACACACGTTATTAAAATAGCGTCAGAGTTTAGGAATAAATCTACACTGATGGTCTGGAGTTGAGTTGTGTTCAGGTAAACTTCTGATGTGTTTCTTTATATTTTGGTGACGGAAAACACAGGAGCTCCCCTGACTGATTAAAACCCCGACAACAGTCAATCATCAGAGTCCATTCCTATAGGTGCTTCCAATGAAAAACAGAACAAAGAATAAATCTTGCTCTCTCTGGGTGGGTACTGTAGATGATGATCTTTCTTTCTACTCATGACTCTAAAGGGTGATGTGAATCAGCACAAGGCTACTATCTGTGAGCTGATGTATCAGAACCGAGTCGCTGCACTTTCTTCCGAGTGCAGTGTGGGCTGCTACTCGGCAATGCTGCATCAGCAGAAGTTTAAAAAGAAGCGGTGGCTGACTTTACATGTATCGGAGGAGGCATGTGCTGGTGTTTACCCTCCTGGTGTTGGGGCACTGGAATAAGACTTCATCTCTAATCTGGACTTTCTGTTATCTATACAGATTAACTTAAGTACTCGCTATCCCACAATCTCTTAAGCCTTTTGTTTCATTTTCTGAACTGAAGCTTTAAAAGTAAGACTCAGGTTTAAGCCAGCAAGACGTTAAGAGAACAGTCCAGGCAGAACGCCAGAGATAAACAGTACAGAAGGTAATGAGGAGCAGCTCCTGGTCCTGCTGCTTTAGTGGAAATAAACACACATCTGCATCCAAACACAGACGATTATGATCATTTCTGAAAACAACAAGTTTGACTCAGTCCCTGTGTGTGAGAGAAAGAGAGAGAGAGAGAAAGGGATGAAATCCATCCAGAGGAAGGTGAGGATTAGATGGCTAGAGTGACATGATTAAGGTCACACTGCCTGTAGCCTTTCTAAACTAAATACACAGACAGAGCTGTTCTACCCAACGACACTGTTACACACAGAGCTGAGCATTATACAGTTGCAAAAAACAACTGTCACAACAATAGACACACAAAGTCTGTTTAAACTAATACCACACAAATAATTAGATGTTTGCATGGTTTTATTGAACACCACATGTTCACATTCACAGTGAGGGACAGAAAAAAGTATGTGAACCTTTGGATTTAGTAATTGGTTGATCCTTCTTTGGCAGCAAAAACCTCAACCAATTGTTTCCTGTAGTTGCATATCAGACCTGCAGAACAGTCAGGAGGAATTTTGAAGGAGTTCAGCAATATTCAATATATCTGCTGTGAACCTTTCTTTTGAGGTCATGATGCCACAGCATCTCAATTGGGTTGAGGAGGTCAGAACTCTCCAGAAGGCGTATTTATTTTCTTCTTTTGAAGCCATTCGGTTGTTGATTTACTTCTATGTTTTGGGTTGTTGTTCTGTTGCATCATCCATCCACTGTTGAGCTTCAGTTGGAGGTCAGATGGTCTTATGTATTCCTGCAAAATGTCTTGGTTAACTTGGGAATTAATTTCTCCCTTGATGACGGCAATCCGTCCAGACCCTGAGGCAGCAAAGCAAAGCAGCCCCAAACCATGATGCACCCTCCACCATGTTTCACAGTTGGGATGAGTTTTTGATGATGGTGTGTTGTGCCTTTTTTATCCACACATAGCGTTGTGTGTTTTCCTTCAAAACAACTCAATTTTGGTTTCATCTGTCCACAGTATATGTAGCCAGTACTGCTGTGAAACATCCAGGTGCTCTTTTGGAAACTTCAAACGTGCAGCAATGTTTTTTTGGACAGCACTGGCTTCCTCTGTGGTGTCCTCCCATGAACTGCATTCTTGTTTAATATTTTCCTTATTGTAGATTTGCCAACAAAAATGTTAGCATGTGCCAGAGATTTCTGTAAGTCTTCAGCTGACACTCTAGGATTCTTCCTCACCTCATTGATCATTCTGCGCTGTGCTCTTACAGTCATCTTTACAGGACGACCACGCCTAGGGAGTGTTGATTTTACACCAGATGTAATGAGACCCAAACCTTCCAAAAAAATTCAACTGTGTCTTGTAAGCCCACAGAGTATTTTCCCAAAAGTCTTGGGGATCATCAAGATGTTTTCTGTCAAAATTGAGACGAGTCTTAATGTTCTTTACGCTCAACAGTGCCATTTCTGCCCAGTCTCTTTCCCTCATTGTGGTTTGCTGTAGTCCCATCATACCATTTTCCAGACTGATAGATCTCAATAACTTTCTTTCTTATTTGTTCCTGAATTTCTTCGCCCAATGGTATGACGTCTAGCTCTAGAGTATCTTTTGGTCTACTTCATTTGATTGTTGATTGAGAACAGATGTGGCAGAAATCAGGTCTGGGTGTGGCTAGAGAAATCGTTGTAACTAAGTTGTAATAAAGCACAGTTAAGTTATGTTTTACCTGAGAGGCTGAAAAACACTTTTTTACACAGGGCCATGTATTTTTTTTTCTCCTTTAATAATAAGAACCTTCATTCAAAAACTGCATTTTGTGTTTATTTTCGTAGTCTTTCACTAATGTTTAAATTAGTTTGATGATTTGAAACATTTAAGATTGATAAACTTGCAAACAAGTAAGAAATCACGAAGGTGGCAAACACTTTTTAAAAATGATATACTGTATACTTTTATAACAGTGTTGGTGGCAGGAGAGATTCTAGGATCAGAGGTTTAGGGGTGCTAAGCACCTAAAGAACCCAGCCATGTAGATCCTCTTTAGAAAAACATGGTAAATGAATTTGAGGAGATTTCTAGAGTAGTGAGTGGGTCATATCAGAAGAAATAGAATATAGAGTATTATAGAGTGGCTGTGTGAAGAGTTCAGCACCTGCTAGTGATAAAGGCCAGTAGGTGTTCGTGGGCAGATTGATTATTAAAGCTCTGCTGTGGAGAAAGAAGCCTTGAGCTGTAATTACCTGCTCCTGACGTTTCCTCCACTGCTGCTGAAGATCTCGCGAGGGAGTCATTAGTACAGAGCGTCTGCGTCGTCTCCTGCAGACGTCCTCTCTCTGATCTGCTGTCAGCTGCTTTATGAGGAGCACTGCTGATCAGTGTAGATCCACACCTGGACCTCCTCCTCTGGGAGCTGCAGCAGAGACCTGGGAGCTCATCTGCCTGATCTCTGCTGGAAGTTACAGATCCTTCAGTTCCTCATGTGTTTATTCATTCATCTGGTACTGTATTTAATTAGAAAAGTGCTCTCTCTTTTATTTAGCATTGTGCAGAATTACTGACACGCATACCCTTAAAGCTTATTAACACATAAGGAATCATGTAGTAACTTAAATGTGTTAAGAGAAACAAAATACTCTGTGAATAATTTAGGTGCTCTCATCTGGAGAGCTGTTAACTTGGGGTTTCTGAGGCTGGCAACTCTTAATCTTCTTCCGTAAGGCAATCCTGATGAGTGCCAGTTCCATCGTAATATTTTGATGGTCTTTGCGGGGACTGCACTTTTTTTTAAAGTTTTTTTTTTAAGTTCTTGAATTTTTTTGGATTGACTCACCTGTTAACTGAAAGTCTGAATTCCAGGTGACTCTACCTCATAAAGCTGACTGAGAAAATCCAGCCAAGATGTACAAAACTGTCATCTAAGCAAGCAAGAGGATCTATATTTTCCTAGAAAAGTTTTCATGTCTTATTATTTTTAGAAAGAAACAAAATGAGATCTCATGTCTCATTTTTCTAGAAAGAAACGGAACGAGATCTCATATCTCTTTTTTTTTTTTTTTTGGAAAGAGCCATAACGAGCGCTCACGTCTCACTTTTTTTAGAAGGAGCCAGAACAAGATATCATGTTTAATTCTTCTAAAAAGAGCCATAACGAGATCTCATTTCTAATTTTTCTAGAAAGAGCCAAAAAAGATGTCAATTTTTTTTAGAAAGAGATGGAATGAGATCTCATGTATATGGAAAGACATGACATGAGAAGTGGTAGAGTGCGATCCCAAATCTCCAAGTCCCAGAATCCCCGGCTGTGATCAGCGTCAACCAGCTGCATCTGTGCACTACCCTATAAAAACCCCAGTCAAACCAGACCTCACTGTTGCACCTTCACAGAGGGGTGACTGGTAACAGAGGGTATGAGAAAAGAAAAAAATAAAATAAAAGAAAATGTGATCTCAAAAGAATGAAAGAGATCTGAAAAGAAAGCCACTCAAAAGGAAAAGAAAAAATCTTGAAAGAGAGCATAAATGGATGACTGATCTCTGCTCAGACAGTTTTGAGTTTGGTTGTGTTTTAGTTTGGTTTATTTGAAGTTGAAAGCTGTCTCCATTATATACTCATTCTATAAATCGCCATTTCTGCTGTGCACTTGGATCCCACACCTACCCCAACCATAACAGGGAGAGAGGATATAAAAACTAGCTAACTTCAGCGGACCCTCAATGTTAGCGAAACCCGCAGCTAGCCAAGAACCTCATCATCCCCAGATCATACACCCGTATCTTCTACACATGTTTCTGGCTCCAGGAATGCTGTATTTACGGTTGAGCGTGAGGGAGTTTAGCATCAGTAGTAGCTCTGCGTTGTGTAACTGCGCTGCTAGCAGAGCCGTCAAAAGCTAGCTTCCTCCTGGAGAGCTGCAGGTCTCCCAGTGTCAGACCTTCTGTGTGGACTGAATGAAGACTGCTTTCTATCTGAGCGCAGGCTGTCATCACCTCGCTACGCTCAGGCTGGGTGTCCCAGCGGCCGAGCGCTCTCTGCTTTCAATAACCCAACCCCAATTTCCATTTGGAGAATGTTATTGCTGTCATAAACAAAACACGCGGGCGAGGTTTACGCAGTGTGAGGGAAAGATGTTACGAGATGCCCTCAGACCAAATGTGGAAATGCATTATACTCCACTGAAGCTACTGGACTGCAGCCCATGGGACGATAAAGTTGTTGAGATGAAATCATTGAGAAGTCAGTCAGGTTTTGAGTCCTTGATAGCAACAAACATTGAATAGACCTTATTTTTTTGGTTGAACTCCATCTTTTAAGCTTCAAACAGGGTTTAAGCCACTAAACCCTAAAACATATATTTTTTCCCATAATATCTGAAATGTGTTTCTTGGAAGTAATTAAACATACCAGTCCTGCTTTAAAAAAAAAAAATGTAAACCTTTACTATTCTTCAAAAAATGCTTTTAATGTGGTAATTTCTGCCTCTGCAGGTCCCGCCCTCTCAGGTTCCACTGTGCTATAGATGAGGCTGATGTATTCATGTACTTTGGTACGCAGACACACCACAATATGCAGATCAATCAATGTCAATCAATAATCCTGCACCCCCCTGCTGACGTCCAACCATCTGCGTCTCACAGCTACAGTCATGTAAAAAAGTTTGGGCACCCCTATTAATCTTAATCATTTTTAGTTGTAATTATTTGGGTGTTTGCAACAGCCATTTCAGTTTGATATATCTAATAACTGATGGACACAGTAATATTTCAGGATTGAAATGAGGTTTATTGTACTAACAGAAAATGTGCAATATGCATTAAACCAAAATTTGACCGGTGCAAAAGTATGGGCACCCTTATCATTTTATTGATTTGAATACTCCTAACTACTTTTTACTGACTTACTGAAGCACAAAATTGGTTTGGTAACCTCATTGAGCTTTGAACCTCATATCCAGGTGTATCCAATCATGTGAAAAGGTATTTAAGGTGGCCAATTGCAAGTTGTTCTCCTTTTTGAATCTCCTCTGAAGAGTGGCATCATGGGCTCATCAAAACAACTCTCAAATGATCTAAAAACAAAGATTGTTCAACATAGTTGTTCAGGGGAAGGATACAAAAAGTTGTCTCAGAGATTTAACCTGTCAGTTTCCACTGTGAGGAACATAGTAAGGAAATGGAAGAGCACAGGGACAGTTCGTGTTAAGCCCAGAAGTGTCAGGCCAAGAAAAATATCAGAAAGGCAGAGAAGAAGAATGGTGAGAACAGTCAAGGACAATCCACAGACCACCTCCAAAGAGCTGCAGCATCATCTTGCTGCAGATGGTGTCACTGTGCATCGGTCAACAATACAGCTCACTTTACACAAGGAGAAGCTGTATGGGAGAGTGATGCGAAAGAGCTCTCCCTCTCCCTCATGCCCCGCCTCTAAACCCATACATCACCCAGTGCCCCTCAAACCCAAACAACCCCTCCCTTTTTTTGTCTTTTTAAAATTTAAGCGGAGGGTCAGCCAAAGTCAGGGGGGTTTAGTGCCCCTTAAAACAACCTTTTTTTAACGTTGCCTAATAGGCATCAGTTAGTGTTAAAATTTCAACAATAAATCAACAATAATCTAAAGGCTTTTAATAATTAAAGCTCTTAATCTACACTCACTCACATGCTTTTAGGCAAAAGTTGATCATTCTAACAGTAATGGTAATAATAGTTCTTATTATTTTAACTTCAAGAAAGAGCTCTATTATACTTTAAAGTTTTTTTTTTTTAAATTTAAAGAGGTTTTCAAACTTGTGTTTGGTGTAGAGGTTCTCTTAACTTCATAGAAGTTCTCCATACTTGCATTCGGTTCTAGATTTAGATGTTCCACTCCAAAAAAAGAGCTTCTCTTAACTTCAAAGAGGTTCTACAAAGTTGAATTTGGTGTAGAGGTTCTCTTAACTTCATAGAAGCTCTCCATACTTGCATTTGGTTCTAGATTTAGATGTTCCACTCCAAGAAAGAGCTTCTCTTAACTTTAAAGAGGTTCTACAAACTTGCATTTGGTTCTAGATTTAGATGTTTCACTCCAAAGAAAAAGTGGTATTGTCTGGAAAGGTTCTATTAATTTTATAGAGGTTCTCCACAATTGCATTTGGCTCAAAAGAAGAGAGAATAGAGTTGCGTTGTATGTATTGTATGTTCTCTGCACTTTAAATAGGTTCTCCATATCTGCACTATATTCTCTTTAGAACATCATGCATTGAAATGTTCTTGAGGGAACCCAATGCTCTGAGGTGTGCAGCTAATAAAGAGACTGGCTGTGAGTCAGTTCTGCGTTATGTAAAGACGAGTGAGGTCAGGTGGTTCCGTGTGGTTCTGAGGACCCGAGCTGCAGCGGTTCCGAGCGCTACGTCGTTATAGAGAACAGGTTTGTTTGTATTACAGTTTGCTGATGTCAACACAGTAGATATCTCACATGTGTAAGAAGGAGGAGGAGGTGATGTGTTCCATATGAGCTCGGGCAGCAAAACTCTGCGGCTGAACTCCCTGTTAAAAAGCTCTGCAGGTTCTGTCATTTTAATAAATAACCGTATACAGGACATGTCTCTTTTCTGTAAAAATCAGTTTTCATGCTATTATGTGTTTTAATTAGGCTTACATTTAGGGATCTAAACTTAAATTCATTCACTCATGAAGTCCCTTGTGATAAAATAACTCATAAAAAAAAAAGGATTTTTATTAAAAAAAAGAAAGGGCCTCAGTTTTATTCGTTTTTATTTCTAACCACCTCCACTACGTTTGTTACCTGATTTTAATGACTTTACTATTAAGTTTTTTCTATACTTAAATTATACACCACTTTTATTTGAATAGTTAAAATTTAATTTAATTATTTCAGTAAAAGTAGTTTTAGGAAAATTAGACACATTTAGCTACATATATTCTTGTCTGATTTTTTTTATTTTTCTTTCTTCTTTTGCTTCCATATTTGACCCTTTTCCTGTTCTATGAATTAAATAAAAAAAAAATTTATTTAATGACGACCTTTTACTTTTATATTTTTAATGTGTTTACTATGCATTTTGTATTTTTTTATTTTTTAAGTCAATAATTAGTTTTAGCTTTATTTCGTATCACTTGTCTGATTTTACTTGGCTGAACTATAAATCTGAATTCAAACTCATTGAATTCAGAAATAAATCATTATCAAAAATTGTTTAAAAATTGTTAAAAATATGGATGGGACATTCTATTTTTGTGGGGACTTAAAGTTCCTTGATTCATAGTTTCATGTGTGTACCAGAAAGAAAAAAAAAAAAAAAAAAAAAACATCATAGAAAAAAAACGTCATAGAAAACATTACCAAACACAGTGGAGTGGTAATGATTGTGGCTGGTCTGTGCAATAAACCAAAAAGGCACCTGTATGTTCACTGGTGGGTTTGGACAGTAGGTTGCTAAGGTGTTGGCACTATGATTGAAAGATTGCTTGTTCGAGGCCATCAGCTGCCAGAGTCCTGAGAGAGAGAGAGCACAATTGGTCTTGCTCCAGCAGTTGGAAAAGAGGCAGTAGCTGATTTTACATGTATTGGAGGAGGCATGTACTAGTCTTTATCCTCCTTGTAGCATCACCAGTAAATGAGTGGGAGAATTGGCCTAGCAAAAATTGGGAGCAATTGGAAAAAAAAAAAAATAATAATATATATATATATATATATATATATATATATATATATATATATATATATATATATATATATATATGTATATATAATACCCTTTAAAAGAGAAGTGTTTGATATAATATAAATATAATGGTTATATTTGAGTTAGAGGGGATTGCGTGTTCAGATGGAGTTTACTGTAGATTCAATTTCAGTGCGCTTTTCTGTAAAAATGACAGTATTTGTTGCCAATTCACACAACCTGATCCCCCAGCTTGCTGCTGGTCAGTAAGTGGATAGCTTGCCTCTGTGGGGTCTGCTGGACCTGAGCTCTCTGGAATTAATCTCTGAGCACCTTAATCCCTGCATTCCATACCGCGCTATTTACATTACAGAGCCGCGGGAGGAGCCATGAGATCCGCATGCAGCCCGGTGGGGGTCAGCAGGACAGAAGAACACACTGAACGGGGGGTCTTTAGTTGGTGTGAGGGATAGCAGCCTGTGGAGACAGCATTTATCTGAGGCCCCTAAATAGAGTTTAACGTGAGGAGCTACACAGGAACCTCAGGTCATAAATAAGGGGGCTTTGTACATTTAGGTACAAACCTAGAAACTAAACTATTGTTCTGTATATTAGTTAATTTCATACTTTAGAACATGAATCAGTTTTTCTAATTATGTTTGAGTAAAATTAACATTGTTGTTTTATTCTATAAACTACAGAAAATATTTCTTCCAAATTCCAAATACAAATATAATCGTTCAGAGCATTTATTTGCAGAAAATGAGAAATGGCTGAAAAAACAAAAAAGACGCAGAGCTTTCAGATTTCAAATAATGCAAAGAAAACAAGTTCATATTCATAACGTTTTCAGAAGAGTTCAAAAATCAATATTTGGTGGAATAACCCTGGTTTTTAATCACAGTTTTCATGCATCTTGCCATCATGTTCTCCTCCACCAGTCTTACACACTGCTTTTAGATAACTTTATGCTGCTTTGCTCCTGGTGCAAAAATTCAAGCAGTTCAGCTTGTTGGTTTGATGGCTTGTGACCATCCATCTTCCTCTTGATTATATTAAAGTTGGTTTAATAAAAAAGAAACTCATTATTTTTCCCAGAGCTGTATATACAGTACCAGTCAAAAAATTCAGTGTATTTTTATTATTTAAAAATGTTCTGCATTGTAGATGAACACTAAACTCATTCAAACTTTGAATAAAACATATGGAACTATTTATTAAACACAAAAGAGTGGAACAAACCAGAGTATGTTTTATATCTTGGCTGGATTTTCTCAGTCAGCTTTATGAGGTAGAGTCACCTGGAATTCAGGCTTTCAGTTAACAGCTGTGCTGAACTCATCAAGAATTAATTACTTGAATTTCTGGTCTCTTAATAATGTGTGTTGAGAGCATCAGTTAAAGTAAAGTAGTGAAGAGGTAGAGTTACAGGTATACAGTGCATAGTGAATATTTGAGTAATGTTCTAATCCAGATTATGAGAAGCAACAACTACTCAACTAAATAAAGAAAAAAATAATTTTCAAAGTATCCTCAAGCGCAGTCGCAAAAGCCGTCAAAAACATTATGATGAAACTGGCTCTCATCAGGACCGCCCCAGAAAAAGGAAGAGCAAGAGTTACTGTGTTGTACAGGATAAGTTCATCAGAGTTACCAGCCTCAGTTAAAAGCTCCCCAGATTAGAGAATTTAAATGCTTCACAAAGTATGTTTTTGGTTTGTTTAACACTTTTTAAAGGTACTACATATATGTGTTCCTTCATAGTCTGGATGACTATTAAAGAGTATTATTTTATTTAATGTAGGAAAAATAAATAATAAATTAAACCATTGAATATGAAGTTATAGAGAAGCTATAACACTACTTAATTTACCATTTTTAAGTTTAAACAAAGAACAAACCTAAATAAAACCTCGACTTGTGGATCCTGATTTATATTCTGTGTTCATTTCATAAAGCCGAACTGCGTGGTCACATCTATACAATACAGCAAAATGACATCAATTATATATTGCACACACTTAAGCACACACTGAGCTGGAGTAATCCCTGTTTCATCACACTGTGCAGAAGAGCACTCTGGGAAATCCCCCGGGAGATCACCATCACATCAACTGAGCCTTAAAGAATGTGATAGAACTTCCCCCACACATTTACCCCCACCTGACTCTCAGCTCACACTACAGTAAAAACATAAAAATCACACCATGATTGGTTGATTCTTAACTGTATTAGTGATTAATCTGCAGTCTTCAGTTCTACCAATGAAGTCCCATCCAATATTTCATTGCTTAAACACTTCCTTTATTTACAGTACCATTCAAAAATCAGGTAATACCTCTTCAGTCAATGTTTTTCTTTATTTTATTTTATTTCTCCCTTGTAGATTAATGTTTAAGACATATAAACGATTAAAGGCCACATATGGAATCACGTAGTAAACAGTAATAAAAAGGTGTTAGTCCTCCACATTAATCCCCTGATCTAAATCCCCTGAAAAATCCCCTGAACTGAGATGGTGATTTCAGGTGATTTAATTGGGATGAGCTGGAGCTTCACAGCGTGAAGGAAAGAAAAGCAGCAGCTATTATGCAGCACCTCCAGGAACTCCTTCCTTCAAGACGCTGAGAAAACTATTCCAGGTGACTCTCCCTCATGAAGACACTGAGATTAAAATCTCACCAAAAGTCTGCAGATCTGTCCTTAAAGATAAACGTGATACTTATAGAAGAATCTAAAGTATAAAACATATTCTGGTTTGTTTAACTTTAAAGAAAACACATTGAATGAGAGGTGAGGAGAGGTGTATCCAAATGTTTGGCTTGTACTATAAAACAATTAAAGGGTAGTACTGTAGTTTGTATTTGTATTCTTCTTTTTGTTTTAAACCGTAAATGATTAAAGGAGGTGTTTAGGTGTTTAACCCTTGTGTGGTGTTTATATTTCTGTTACTCGATTTCTTTGTTACTTGTATTTAATTCAGCAAAATTAAGCATATATAATATGCAAGCAATATAAACAGCTTACATGGTTAATATTTACCCTTTACCTTTCTTATGTTACATTTCTTTCAAAAAGTGCTACTCTTTTTTTATTAGTTTTTTAATAAAATGTAAAAGAAAATGAATTAAACTCAAGATATGAGTAGAAAATTTGTTTAGTTTCAAATTTACAAATGAAGCAATATTTATTAGCCCTTGGCCAAACATACTGTATGTAAAATAAATGTGTAGGGGGGAGGGGGTGGGTGTACAGTGTGTGTTTATCAAAAATGTGTTTTGATATATGTTTTTTCACAAAAAATGAGCCAATGCCACTGAGTTTGAGTTAGAAAAAAATATTTTTTTAGTATCATTTGATGAAAAATGAAAACGGGTCCCACAGACCCGAACACCACACAAGGGTCAATAACCAATGGAAGGACAGCAGGCGGTTCAACTGCAGTGCTGAATGCTTCTGATGGTTCTGAGGGCAACCATTCTAGTGTTTTTTTCCACACATACAATAATACATATAAGAAGCATATTGTACATTGTTACATTTATCAAACATTGTTCTCATTTTGATTTTCTTTTCAGAAGAAAAAACGTCTGTAAAGACGTTAATAAGCAGTTACTCAGGTAAACATTGAGCTCCTAAAGCTATAATGTGATATTTTGTGATCAAGCAATGGATGGGAACTGTGAGCATTCCATTAACTCATGTATTTCCATACAAATCAATTGATGTATGTTGATGATGTTGATGACCTTTGTTTTTAAAATATAAATGGAAATTAATGACTGCAAACCGTTCATATGATTTAGTTCATATGATACCTCATTTAAACTAGCCTGACTTTTAGTTTGACATATGTTTATTATTGATGTTTTTAGCTTATAAAGCAGGGATATAAACAATACTTGTTTTGATTTAAAGACATTTGATATCAGGACAGTATCCAAAAACAAAATCAGAATCACCTCAAAAAACACTTTTAGTGATAACTTTCTCTGGGAGTTTCAAATGTGATTCCTCTTTTTGTTAGTAAGAAGCTGGTTACAGTGAAACTAGACATGTGGACAGTACGCATAATTATTCTAGCTTTGATTTTGATTGGAGGAATTTTAAGTATTACAACTCTCTTTAGTCTTACTTTACTTTTCTCTGCTCTGGCAAATCCTGGTTTGGATTAAGCAACGCTCCAGAAACCGTAATCAGGCTAACGGGTCCGCATCGGCATGGAGCGGTAAAGCAGGGCCTTAGTAACCATTTGGGTTTGAGAGAAATACAGCTTTTATACCATTTGTTAACCATAGCCATGGTGTAAGGGTACTTCACCAGAGTGCAGTAGTAAAGTATAACTGGATGGACAGAAAGAGAAAGAGAGAAAGAGAGAGAGAGAATTTAGTGTCCAGCTCAGGCAGAGAGATTTACAACCCTAATCAAAAGCCAGGCCACGGTTGGAAATTGAGCATGAATGATGTCATGAAACTGTCCTCACTCCGACGCTCTGATTTATAGCTGAAGGTGAGATTCGTGAAGGAAAATACAACCAAATAAAAACAGAGAGAGAGATGGAGGAGAAGAAGTTGTGGGCAATCTTTGGATCTCTGTGCAGCACAGAGAGAGTACAGTATTTCATTCACAACACATTTCACGACTGCGTTCTACCCTCTTCAGCCCATTGGACATGCAAATGAACGCACTCCTTATGATCGATAGAGCCAGGGTCCCGCCATCAATAACCATAATTGACTTCTAGGAAACCCTGAACCTCGGGAGGCCCATCATTACCACATCCACACTGTCAGACTCCAGGGGTCCGCTACACTGACCAGACCAGACCCGTGATGCACCCAAGCATGGCCCCGTCCGTCATCCACACCAACAAAATGACCTGCACTGTAAGGAAACGTCCAGAGACGCTGTGCTGAAGCTCTCAACACAAAGCCTGCTTTCAGCGATGCCACAGAAGAACCACTTGTTTGTGTCCCCAGCAGTGGGTCTCGAGCTGGTGCTCAGGGACCCTCAGAAGGTCCCCATTTTTGCTCAGTCTTCAGGAGTTTTGAGTTGAGTTCTGAGTTGAGCCCCTTCACCCCTTTTATTGGCCAAAAAGAGAGGCATTAAAAACACAGGTTTAAAAAAAAAAAAAACATTTTTTCCAATTCCTTGCGCCCCACCTTCAAGGTCAAAGTCCACAGTGATGCCTTCCCTCTAACTGCTATATGTTATAATAAAATATAATAAAATTGTTCTTTAATGTGGAATAACTCATCACTGTACCTAAAGTCTGTGAAAAGCACTTATGAAGCTTTATAATTTGTTATATGCCTTTGGTAATGCAGAATAACTCATCACTTTATCTAAAGTCTGTGAAAAGCGCTTATAAGTGTTCATTAGGTGTTATGTGCATGTACAGAACAATTTTTATTATAACATATAGCAGTTTGGGAAGGGAAGGCATCGCTGTGGATCTTGATAAAGCATTATGTGAATGAACTCAACATCTATTAAGCTTTATGAAACAGGTCTCACCAATAATGTTAAGAACAAATGCAAATATGTTATAATGCATTATATTGCTTTGTGACATAAAGTTTTATACTGTGGTGTTTTAACATTTTATGTTTGAGATTACAAACATTTATCGCTAACACTTTCTATGAATGTCATCTTTATTAGACTCTATAACTACATTCATAATATAATGCATTCATAAGGCTTTATAAACATGGCTATAAATACTTATACAAATGCATAACCCATTATAGCCATGTTTATTAAGCATAATGGCTTGTGATCATTATACATTATAAGCTGTGCTCATGATATACATGTTAAAACAGTATATATCTATCGTTAATAATCTAGTCCCACAATGAAAGTCTGTCACTTTACTTAGAGTGCACAAAGACCTGTTATAATACATTATAATTGACTATAAATAATATTATATTCAAGACAAGTATAATTCATGAGTGGTTAAAAATATATATATTTACAGGATTACTGAGGGTGTGTTTATAAGTTGGAAGCTGTTTTAGTCATGATACAAGTCTACAAGCTGGGACTGAGTTTCTTGGTAACATGTTATAAACACAGCTATTAATGCATTATAATCACAGTTCATGATGCATAATAAACATGGCTATGATGAATTATAGAGTTTTATAAATATGTATAGCCATGTTAATAATGCCTTATGAATGCATTATAATAGAGATGACATCCATAGAAAGTGTTACCCATTTATCTATAGTTAGAAAGGCTTGTGTCAAGTGTTATAAAGCATTATGAAGGGTTTATAATGCTTTATAGATACTTGATTCATAGAAAGTGTTACCGAAACTTATGATGTTTTAAAAAAAGGTTAAGAATAGGCATTACAACTCGGGTGAGGTTTGTTTTAGCTGAGTATAAAAAAGTAGGTTTAGAGCTGCTTAGAGCTGGTTTAGATCTATTAGATGTCTAGATGAGGGTCAGTTAAAGATGATCTAATCATCTGCTGAACATCCACAGTGGAGCGTCCAGTGAAGGTGGTGCCAAAACAAGACGTGTCATGTTAAAGCTTTCAGCGCCCGTGTTTTTAGCACGCGGCCGTTTTGCGGGTTCATCCCCTCTGAAAGTGCAGGATGTGAGGGATGTGTGTGACAGATGAAGTGTTTTTGGGGGGCTGCTCGCTGGAGCGAGGCCCGGCGCTGAAAGCCCAGCTGTTCCCCGGTCAGATACTGGCTTACATGTGGTGTCCAGGCGACGTCTGCCTACCGTCACACGCGCAGACAGGGCACGAGAGCTCAGCTAACACACACACACACACACATATATATATATATATACACACACATATATACACATATATATATACCCGCACACACCTCCGTCACAAAAAACTCCCGTTTCACTTACCTACCATGGAGATGATGGATTGATGGAGCTCTGGGTGGAACAGGCCTCGGTCTGGAATAAACAAGAGTTCGCCTCGTAGTCGTGCATAAAGAGCAAAGTGAGGGAGTGGGTGTTTTCCAAATTTTACGCCTGAAGTGGACAGAAAGGCCAGATTGTGTTCTGCATCCGTACAGTAGGTAAGATCTTATCCATGGCAGTAGTTTGGGGGAGTGAGTGAATTGGAGACTACCATGGCCTATTTTCCACTGCAGGGCCAAATGGTTACTGTATTTTTTTCTGCACAATAAGGTGCGCTTTAAATCTTTTAAATTTCCCTTCAAATCTTTTAAAAATCTTCAGTGCGCTTATGTATGTATCTTATCAGTCGGATTATAAGAAGCAGTAAAGCCGGTATTAGCATTAGTCGCTAACCACGCCAAACGTTAGCTCTTTTGCCAATCAGAAGTGAGTATTATTGGCCTGTATCACTGCTGAAGCAGCATTAGCTTTACCTGCTAAGCGCTAGCTCTTTCACTGTTCAGAGGCGAGCATATTGTACTATAGCCTGCACATTTACCGTTTAAACAAGCTACGTGAGACAAACCGCTAGCTGATATCGCCCTGGCTTACCTGAACACTCAGGGTTCAGCCCTGGCTAGCGCCAGTGGTTAGCTGCTAATGCTAATGCTGCTGCACCCAGCCTTAGTGGAAATCTGGAAATCAAAGCTTACTGTAAATAAATGGAAGTACTGGAAGTATCCCCCAAATAAACAGCTTTTTAAGTGAGACTTTTTTTTCTGCTGAATTAGAAAAAAAAAACATGATGTGTCCCATTTTCCTTACTAGTTTCTCATAATGCACCTTATAATCCACTTCATCTTGTGTCATACAATCCACCTTATAGTTAACCCTCCTCTTATCTTTGGGGTCAGTTTGACCCACTCCAAATAGAAATGTTAGTTATCTATACTTTACTGTAGTAAAATAGCCTTTTACTCCTATTTAATATGTAATAAATTCATTTCCAATGGGCATATATGTAGCTGAAACACTAGGGAGCCTAGTGCAACCCAAATTTATCAACATTAATAAAAAAAATAATAATAATAGTATAACATTATATTATTTATGGATTTTAGAAAAAAAAAAAAAGTTTTGGTGAGGGAGGCTAGTGGTGAAAGTTTTGAGAGACGGGTGAAGAGACAAACATTTTTGAAGATGCTTTCCATGCGTTTTTTTTTTTTTTTTTTTTTTACGAGCCCAACAGCCTAAGGCTAGTGTTTGTTAGCATTGTTAGCCTAGCGTCTCTAGTTGCAAACATGTCTCAGCTGACTGATCACTGACCTCAGATGCCGTCAATCATATGATACTTCATGGTTTTCATGAATTTTCACTGAACTGTTACTTTAACACAGTTCACTTCCACCACTCTACCATTATTAATGACTGTAATACAGTACAGTATAAAGACCTTAAGATCCTAGAACGATCCACACACACACACAAACACAGTACACACACACACACTGTACACACACACACTGTACATTAACATCACGCGCAGTTTAGCCACTAATGCCCCTTTAACACACTCCATTTGAATAATAATGTGACCTGTTCTCAATCCGGTCCCTTATTTTCAACACTCCGCTCATTGTGACGAGGGCTTTATGAGAAAATTAAGCAGCTGGGGATCTGGGAGGGAGGTGGAGCTGGAGGGGGGGTTCGGCCGTGCAGGTTTTTTAAAATAAAAGCCATTTTGGGTCATTACTCCCGGCCAGAATCTTTCACCAACATTACTCTCCAATAGCCCTTGATGAGGGCAATTTAATGCATTAAATCAGATGTGGGCAAATGAATTTACAGCTTGTTTGGCGCTGCCCAGCTCAACCCCCGCACTGCTTACCCGCCCGCCGACTCGGTGACAAAACCGAACGCGCCAAGCGAGACAGTTTTACGCGACGCTAGATTATGATTAAATGAAAATCTCCGTCTCTCCCACATAGAGAAGCACTTTGTGTGTCGGAGGGGCGCAGAAGCTTAGCAGTGTAAATAAAAGGAAATTAATTAAATGTAGGGAGGTTGGTTTGGCGCCATGGAAAGAATACACAATTTGCAGGCCCGCGCCAAGGCCTGGAACGGACCAAATGAAGGCGATCAGTCATATTTCGGCGCGATTTGACAGTGGGCATGCCGTGTGCTCGGGAGGTCGGCTCAGCAATTGAGAGGCAAATGAGAGAAAATTGGAAAGGTAAACAGGAGGAGAGCTCGCGAGATCTTTCTCTCACGCCTTTTTTCCATTTTTTTTTTTACACGCTTTTCCACTTTAAACGTTCTGGACTAAACTAGACAAACACTGCTGCAGGATTGTCAAGGCTAGAGAATAATAGATATGGTGTAATCTGATCTGTGCTATTTATTATATTATGACACAACCAAGAACCTACAGGGTCTAGTTTAGTCTATAATGACAGTAGGATGATAATTCTAACTGAAGTGAATCAGCGATGAGAAGATTACAGTTTTTAAAATGTTAATCTGTAATCTGTAAAATTCAGAGGTGGAAAAAGTACTGAAAAATTGTAATTGAGTAAAAGTACCTTTACTTTGCTAAAATTCTACTCAAGTAAAAGTAAAAGTACCCATCTAAAAATCTACTCGAGTAAAAGTAAAAAAGTACTCAATTTAAAATGTACTTTGAGTAAAAGTTACATAGTTACTTTTAATTATTTGATGTAAAAAAGTAAAACAAATCATAAATTAAATCGTTTTTAATTAACTATTATTCCACATAATAATTTGGATCTTTCAGGCAGTATTTGTTCAGACCACCACATTAAATATTTTTAAGAACAAGTGGCATAGGTTTTTTATCATCCATTTTGCATCTGTTGTAACCATGTTTATTATGCATCATGAACTGTGATTATAATGCATTAATAGCTGTGTGTTTATAACATGTTATACATCAATACCAAGAAACTCAGTCCCAGCTTGGAGACTGGATTATGACTGAAAAAGCTTCCAACTTATAAACACACCCTAAATAATCATATAAATATAATTTTAACCACTAATAAATTATTCTTGTCTTGAATATCATATTATTTTTAGTCAATTATAATGTATTATAACAGGTCTTTGTGTGCTCTAAGTAAAGTGCCAGACTTTCATTGTAGGACTAGATTATTAATGATAGATATATACTATTCTAGCATATATATTATAAGCACAGCTTATAATGTATTATGATCACAGGTCATAATGCTTAATAAACATGGCTATAATGGGTTATGCATTTTTATAAATATCTATATCCATGTTTATAATGCCTTATAAATGCATAATAATATGTTATGAATGTGGTCATAGAGCCTAATAGAGATTACATTCATAGAAAGTGCTTTACAATTCATTTACAATGTAGGAAAGATAAAACATGTTTTTTAAAACTGCAGATCTTATATTAAGTGTACAGTAAAAGCAAAACATTGAATCCAGTACCAGCAAGAGCTTTCTCAATACCGGCTCCATCACTGCTCCTCAACCTTTGACCACTAGTAGTGATGTCACTCCACACGGTGGTAATGTTCCAGCTCGCCCCCCCTTGCCCGAGCTGGTCTGGCACTTATTAGGGCCGGCCTCTCTAATGTAATATGTGCAGCCGTCCTCATTCTCTCCGTCTCTCCGTCTCCTCGCTCCCTCGGCGCTCGCTCAGTCAGAGCTGTCACTCCGGCTTGTCCGTCCTCAGCGTGTAAATCGATTGTGAGTGTGGGGATGCGAGTGTGTGAGAGGTCAGGCAGAGGAATGGGGGTCCGTCTGTCCACCCAGCCAGCAGCCCCACAGAACACGTCTGGCACTGGCAGTGGAGACGGAGGCGCCCGGTGATCATGTGACTGAAACAAGCCCTGCATGAGTGTAAACACCGTCTCTAAAACAGACTGTTAACAGTTTTATTTTCCACCTTAAGAAGCTTAATTACTCATATTTTTATTCTTTTTCAGGGTGAAAAATATAATTAAGAACAAAAAAAACTTAGGCGAGCCCCCTCCCCAATACTAGTGCATCTCAAAAAAAATTGAATATCATTGAAAAGTTACTTTATTTCAATAACTCAGTTCAAAATGTGCATCTCATATATTACGATTACAGCTTACAGCCAATGAAAACCCCAAAATTTGAATATTAAATAAGACCAATTGGTGCTTTTGGCAGTGTGGGCAGTGTGCCAAGTCCTGCTGGAAAATGAAATCCACATCTCATAAAAGTTGTCAGTAGCAGAGGGAAGCATGAAGTGCTGTAAGATTTTGTGGGAAAACAAAACTGCACTGACTTTAGACTTGATAATAAAACACAGTGGATCAACACCAGCAGATGACAGACATGTCTCTCCAAACCATCTAAATCTGACCATCATTAAGGAAGGGACCGAAGTCTGGAGGAAGAGTGAAGAGACACACGGTCCAAGCTAATTTTCTGAGATACTGATTTTTGGGTTTTCATTGGCATGAAATCAACAATCAACAATAAAACAATAAAAGCTTATACTTCTCATACATCCACAATCAGATTAACAAGGATAATTTTAAAATGTAAGGAGAAGAAAGGTCAGATAACTGTGTGAAAATGTAAGGAAAAGTAGAAATAAAAAGTCAGCAAAAAATAAATACTTTTTACAGTTAAATGTACCGCTCTGGGGGAAAAAAAAAAACACTTAAAATGACCACATGATGATCACAAGCCATCCAACCAAACTAAACTGCTTGAGTTTTTGCAGACATAAAGTTATCCAAAAGCAGTGTGTAAGACTGGTGGAGTAGAACATGATGCCAAGATTCAGGAAAACTGTGATTAAAAACCACCAGGGTTATTCCACCAAATATTTTTTGTTTCTGACCTCTTAAAACTTATTATGAATATGAACTTGTTTTTTTTTTGCATTATTTCAGGTCTGAAAGCTCTGCATGTTTTTTTCTGTTATTTTCTATTTTCTGCAAATAAATGCTCTAAATGACAATATGTTTATTTGAAATTTTGGAGAAATGTTGTCCATATTTTAAAGAATAAAACAAAAAAATGTTCATTTTACTCAAACATAAACCTATAAATGGCAAAATCAGAGAAACTGATTCAGAAAATGAAGTGGTCTCTTCATTTTTACCAAAAGTAAGATAAAGTATTTTTGTTCTTCATTACTTGATTTCTCTTGATGGAAGCACACATTATTTTGCATTTTTCTTCGGATAAACTTTTTGAATTGTGTAAAACGTTTATCAAACGTTTGTACCGAAACCCAGCTAATAAGTTTGCTGTACCAGTGGGTTGTCTTTGGTGAAAACCGACAGCATCCCATATCATTCTGGTGACCTGCAGGTAAGGAATGTGGTGTTGGAGCTTGTCGTCGGCTCTCTGATGCTGATAGCTTCTGACTGTAGTTCCCTCTCCCCTCGTCTCAGGCAGGCTTTACGTTACAGGGAAACTGAAGGCGCTGGTTTAAAGCCTGTAAGCAATAGAATGTGACCGGTGTTTGATACCAGCGAGGCCTCCGCCGGTGTAATACCTGTAAGCCCTTAACTAGCGTAATTTGTTGCGGCTATGCCCGAGAAACTGTATCGATCAGGAGCTTGCGGGAGTTTTGGGTACAGAATGTTCGCCCTGACTGTGAATGCGAGATTATGGGGAGCGAGGGGGCAGGATTAGGGGGGCTGGTATTTTTCTAATGGGGGGAGTTTGTTGAATTTAGGGTCTGCGAGTGACAGGGCTCTGACAGTTCTGGAGACTGACGCCTTGACTTTCTCTGACAGGCGGCTGAAAATAACAACCGATACACCTTTCTCTGAATGCTGAGGCCGAGGCCACGGGCCTGACTGGAGGTTCGTGTGTGTTTCTTTCCTCTGGGATTGCTGTGGGCTTTTTTTTTTTTAAAGACTTATACAGTACTACCAAAGACTCTAAGTCAAGCGGTGAGTGCGTCTGAGTGTGTTTTCTTTCACACCACTGCTTAAAATCTTTCTTCAATCAAAGACCCAACATTTAGACTTGAACCGGTTTGGCACTTTTGCTTCCAAAGTGTGCCACTGTTGTTCATCATGCAAATATACAGGTATATGTGCTCGAGTGTGGACTATAGGTGTAGTTTCCACTGGAAACAGGGGGAAAAACACTATACCCCACCTTTCCATGTGGGTGGGGTGGGGTGGGCTTCTGAGCAGATACAGTGGCTTGTAAAAGCACTTTTTATCACCTTTTTGTCAACCAAAAACAACAAAAAAAACATATTTTATTGAGATTTTAAGTAATATAGCAACACAAATTAGCTATAATAATGTGTGTAATAGTGTGACATACTTTGCACATCTAGAGACTTTTGAGATTTTTGCCCATTCTTCTTTGAAAAACAGCTCAAGCTCAGCCAGGTTGGATGGAGATCCAACGTCTTGCCACTAAAGCTCAGTCCGATTTAAGACTGGGCCATTCTAATACATGAATATTCTCTGATTTAAACCACTCCACTGTAGCTCTGTCTGTATGTTTAGGTTTAGGGTCATCGTCTTGCTGGAAGGTGAATCTCCCTCCTAGTCTCAAGTCTTTTCCAGCCTCCAACATGTTTTATTCAATTTGATGCTGCCACCACCATGTTTCACAGTAGGGATGGTGTATTCAGTGTGATGAGTGATGAGCAGCATTACTTTTCCACCACACATAGCATTTTGCATTCAGGCCAAAAAGTTCATATTTGGTCTGATTACAGAACCAGCCACCAACAAAAAAAAATGAATCACTCTTATTGAAGTAGTGAAGCACTACACAGTTTTAAAATGTGTTTAGCAAAATCATGTATCAGGACACGTAGAATATCTGTGACACCTTATATTCATATATGTGTTTTTTTTTTTTTTCATTATTTAAAAATGCTCTGTATTGTAGATTAATACTAAACTCGTACAGACTATGAAGAAAAAACATATGCAATTATTTAGTAAACGAAAATGTGTTAACCAAATCAGCTTTATGAGTCAAAGTCACCTGGAATTCAGGCTTTCAGTTAACAGCTGTGCTGAAATCGTCAAGAGGTAGAGTTACAGGTATACAGTGAAAAAGCCCAATTATTTGAGTAATGTTCTAATCCAGGTTATGAGAAGCAAGAACTACTCAACTAAGTAAAAAAAAAAAGTTTAGGAAATGTCAGTCAATCCGAAAAATGTCAAGTTCAACTTTGAAAGCATCCTCAAGTGCAGTTACGAAGAGCGTCAAAAATGTTACGATGAAACTGGCACTCATCAGGACCGACCAGGAAAGGAAGAGCGAGAGTTTCTCTGTTGTACAGGATAAGTTCATTAGAGTTACCAGCCTCAGAAATGACAAGTTATTGATAGTGATAATGATTCCTCCAGTCATAACCATAGCCAGTGTTAATATTTAGGTGTAGTGTATTATCCTGTAATAAATAAAGAAACTAATTTAACTATCTGATTCTGTTCATTACTCCAATTAGTTCCAACATGAACGGCACCCATTTCTCATATATTGTTTCAGAAACTAAACTAAATCTAATTGGACTGAACCCTGGCGTTCGTCGTGATGCAGGTTTCTGACATGCTGTAAAACTTAAAGCCAAACGACAAGAAACCAAACAGAGGAGAGAATTTATGCTTTAACAAATCTGAAATCAGCCTGTTTCGCATTACTCTCCGTGGAAATGCGGGGTTGTTTTTCCCCGCGGGACGTCTCATGAATTACCAGCGGCATCTCAGCCAAGTCCGGTGCAGTTCTGGCGCTGGCCCGTGATGTTGGAGCTCAGTTCTGAATGAGCTGTGAGCTGAGAAAACACACCTACATTCAGAAAAAGTTTAAAAGAGCGTAAATTTTGATATTCGACAAATAAATCTCAGTCTAAAGAGCTATCCACAAAAGATTGTTCAGCATTGCTTCTGTCCTTATTGTTATTTGTATAATGCTATTGGTGTCTCTGAGTTGTACTATATTAATGCTGCATTTTAAACTGTTTCTCAGCCTCCACTGTCTGTAGTAGCTTGTAAAAGAAAATCCTCAGAAATACGAGTTGATCAGGAAAGGCTCAGAAGTTGACATGATCCGAGGAGGAGCTTACAGCTTCTGTTTATATAGCTAGTTAGCATTAGCTATCTTGTCTAAAACCTTTAAACTATAGGTTTAAATCGGCTCTCCGGTGGATTCTGTGCTTTACTGAGACCTTAAATAAACAACAGAGAAGCACGGTTTGACAAGGCAGCTCAACTCGACAGAACACCGGTCAAAGAAGGTGCCATTTGGGACAGATGTTATGATATAGAGTGGAGTCTGGGGCTTCGACGTGTTGAAACTGCCTAAGCTGTGAATCACCAAGTCTAAAAAGTGAGTAAATTAACTTTGGCAGAAGGCAGGTTGGCGTTCTCTGCTGCACTGCTGTTAGCCAATCAGAGGTGATATATTTGCATGAATAAAAATGTGCATGTGCATTCAGTGATCTAAAGCAAAAAAAAAAAAAAAAACGTGTCACATGACATTCATTCATACTAGAGACCTTAGTGACATCACTAATTTTCTTGTTGCTGAATGCAGTTAAATCCTCACAGATGCAATTCAATTATCCAGAATCTATTACAAAGCTGGCTTGCTGATATTACTCCAAAAGGGCATGGACAACTTATCCAGGAGGTCAAAAAGAACACAGAACAATATGTAAAGAAGTCTCACCTGCCTCAGTTAAGGTCAGTGTTACACACCAAAGCTGTAAAAATAAAAGAAAAACAGTTTATCAATTTTTAATTTAGTTTCCCTGTACACCGCAAAAAATCCATTGGCAAAAACTAGACAAAATATATGCAAATTAAAACAAATATATGTATATTAAGCAAAAAAATCTGCCAATGGGGTAAGCAATATTTTCTTAGTAAGATTTCTTAAAAAAAGCAATGGCAAAGTCTCAAAATAAGTGAAGTAACACCTTAATCAAGCAAAAAAGTCACTGTTTTCGGACACAAGAATCAGAATAACTTGATTGCTGCTTGATTGTGCTTATTTTGAGTTTAAATTACTTAAAATAAGGTACAAATTCTAAGTAAAAATTATCAAGATAATTATCCCTAAAATAAGCTAAATAATCTAACACTTACAAACAATGCTTAGTAAGACAAAAAGTCTTATCAGAGAAGAAAATAAGATTTATTGCCTTAAATTTAGAAAATTTCACTTGCTAATATTTAGTTTTTTGCAGTGTAACGTTTTAATTCCCTATTAAAAGAAACAATGAACGAGCAGCTCTCATCCTCAACCATCTCAAAAGTACTGGATGGAGCTCCATCACTCCAGAGAACCCAGTTCCTCCTCTGCAGATAACAGATACTGTAACCGAGGAGTATGATCAGTTATAAAACCAGTATGAAACCAGTACTGTTGTAGTAGAACCGCCACAATCTGCTGCCAATATCCGCCCATAAGCATCAGAACAGCTGTCACAGATAAAGCCGGACACACGTCTCCAGTGGAAATGAATACAAGATCAGGAAGGCTGAGAACATTTACACTCTCCAGACCCATCCCATTTACATTCAGCCCTGCCAGTAAAGGTCAGCGTGTGGGTAATGTGTTTCAGCCTGTATTTTAACGTAAGCATTCTGAGCAAACACACTGTATGTGTGTAAACATATTTTTGCTGTCAGAACAAAATATCATAACTCAATTTTCCTTACTTTTCCCTCCTTTTTCTTGCCTGATTTGGAACAATCACCCTTTCTACAATGTGTAGTTTCAGGATGAGTTAACTAAAATGACTGAAATGCTAAAAATAATCAAATTGTATCAAAGAAATAATCGCAAAGACCAAGGAACTCACTAGACAGGTCAGAGATAAAAGAAGTTGTGAAGAGGAAGTTTAAAGCAGGGTTAGGTTATAAAAGCATATCCCAAGCTTTGAGCATCCCAAGGAGCACTGTTCTACAATCCATCATCCAAAAATTAAAAAAATATATATTATTCTACACCTGCAAACCTACCAAGACAAGGCCATGATCCACCCAAACTGACAGGTGAAACAAGAAATGCAGTGGTCAGAGAAGCAGCCAAAAGGCCCATGATCACTGCAGAAAGGAGCTGCAGAAATCCACAACTCAGGTGGGAGAATTTGTACATAAGTTGTGCACTCTACAAATCTGGGGTGGGTTTCCCGAAAGCTTCGTAACGCTAAGAACTTCGTTAACTCGTACTTAAGATTGATCGTTAATTAAAGAGTGTTTCCCAAACCCGTGCGTAACTAAAGTACTACGTAAACTCGCTCGCAGATTAACGAGTGCCCTGACCCAGTCGTTATTCTTAAGAGCTTCTTTAGGGGACCTCGACTTGCAGTTCAGCACCTTAAACACCAGGGACCGCCAATATTGAGGGAGAAAAAATATAATTTCCGTGGTTGAAGCAATTATATTATGTTACAATTAATTCTATAATTCTATAATTCTATAATTATATTATATTATATTACATTACATTATATTATATTATATTATATTATATTATATTATATTATATTATATTATATTATATTATATTATATTATTTCCCGTGTCTGCGGGTGCTCCGGTTTCCTCCCACAGTCCAAAGACTTAAAAATTGCCCCTTAGGTGTGAGTGTGTGAGTGGAAGTGCCTGTGTGTATGTCTGCCCTGCGACGGATTGGCGGCCTGTCCAGGGTGTATACTGCCTTCCGCCCGATGCCGGCTGGTATAGACTCCAGCCCCCCCCCCTCCCCTCCCCCGCGACCCTTAACAGATAAAGCGGTTGACGATGAGTGAGTAAGTGAGTGAACGATTTATTATATTATATTATATTATATTATACTATATTATATTATATTATAATGCCAACTTTGTCTGTGGCTTGTAATCTAACTGGGCACATTGGAATTGACCAATCAAACCCACGAATAAATAATTAAAATCCAGATTCCTGCGGATGATGTTCACGGTCTAAGCAAAGCTGCAAAGTCACCAAGTCCGTGGATTCTGTAATCAGGCTGTTACTGTGCCATACACACACTTATATACACTTCCAACCAGGGAATTACAGCACAACACAATATATTTCCATGATATTGGTAAAATTCCTGGTACTGTAGGTCCGGTGCAGGGGACACCTGCGGTGTCTTTAATCACACCTACACGTATTGTAAAGGGTATCGGTGAATGTGCAGGTAATATTTAATATTATTCCCTAATCAGGTGCTTCTAACCAACATTGTGGCCGTTCATCTGGGCAAACTCTGGGGTGTGTCAGCTCATAAATACCAATCAAAATTTGGACACGTCTCATTCAATGTTTTTATTTAAAATTTTTTTATTGTCGATTAATATTAAAACCATGAAAACTATTAATTGACGCATATGGAATAATCTAGTAAACAAAAAGGTGCATGGCCTTCACAATCCCCTGACCTAAACCCAACTGAGATGGTGATTTAGGATGAGCTGGAGCTTTACAGAGTGTATAAAGTATAATAAAACATACTCCTTTTGGTTTTAACATATATATATATATATATATATATATATATATATATATATATATATATATATATATATATATATATATATATATATATGTATTATTATATTATTTTTATATTATTAATAATTATAATAATAAATTAATATTACTATCAATATTACTATTAATAATATTAGTATAACATCTATTAATATAATATATATTAACAATAATATTTTTAAAAAAGTAAAAAAAAGTTTAATGTTTTAAAATAGATTAGATTTTCGAGTATTTATTTAGTCATATGTATCTTTAGGAGTATTTTATTAATGCCAAAGTACATCCTTTTGTAATTTAAATATTATAATTTGTATAATTTTGTTGATTACAACACATTTCTACGTTTTTAGGGTGTAATAGTGAATAAATACTGCATATTGGCAGTGTTGAATCGATATTTGTGGATCGATTGAGCGCGCTGTTTCGGGGGAGGAGTCAACAAAGACGTTCTTTAACCTCCTTCGTTAATTTTCACTTTGCGAAGCTCTTTGGGAAACACTCGCAGAACTGGCTCGTTCTTTACTCACGTCATTCGTTAGTTCGTTCTTTATTCGCTAAGGTTGATCGTTTTCGGGAAACCCACCCCTGACCTTTTAAGAAAAAGTGGCAAGAGACGAAAACCATTGTTGAAAGAAAGACATAAGATGTGCTGTTTGCAGTTTATAGCCACAAGCCATGTGAGAGACACTGTGGTCAAAAAAAAGACCAAACATTAACTTTTTGTTCTAAAAGCAAAGCGCTATGTGTGGCGGAAAAGAAACACTTTTAGCGAGCCATCAAGTGAGCCATCAACCCTGCAACGTGCAGCTTGATTTAGGGTGTGTCAGTGTGTCTTTGCTATCATAACCACAGGAAAAGTATTCCTTGCACTGATTGAAGTGCGCAAAAAGCAGGTACTGATTTTCCTAATTATTAATGGGTGTGGTTTTTTGGCCATAACATGCATTAAGCCAATCTGTGTACCACATGTCTTTCTAGATGTGCTCTGACTTTGGGGGATTGTTATTTCAATGGCATAGTGTCTGTTTACGGGGTGTAAGATAGCAATAAGCATTTTGATGCAATGTTTTTGTCTTAAGATCATTGTAATCAGTCTCACTAAGAATTTTCACCCTAATTTAAGAAATTTGACTCATTACTTGGACTCTTGTGTATCCAACAAATCTTAGATTTTTACTTGATTCAAGTCTTACATCACTCATTTTGAGACTTTGTGATTGCTTACTATAGTATTTTTTACTAAGAAATATTACCTTACCCCATTTTTACAATAACAATCGCAAAGTCCCAAATTGAATGACGTAGGACTAAAAATCAAGTAATAATCAGAGATAGTTTGGCTTGAATTTGAACACAAGAATCAGAATAACTTTTGAGGCTTATTTTGATTTTAGATTGCTTAAAATACTTTTAAGACTAAGATCATGTTCCTAAAATAAGCAAACTACTTTTACACTTACAGTGCTTCGATAAACAAACACTCTTCTGAAAAAAAAAAAAATATTGACATTAAATTAGTTTTAACATTTGTTTTCTTCTTTAGATTTAGTTTTTTTGCAACTTTTGTCCAAAAAAAAAGTGAAACGATCTAATTTCAAGGCAGTGTTTTTTTTTTTTTTTTTTGTCTTGAGGGTAAAATTTATTTGCTTATTTTAGAAAGAACAATCATCAGACTCACTTAGAAATTTGACACATTTTAATTTAAGATACAAACTTTTACTGAATTCGAGTCTTACTTTAAGATTGATTTTCCCATTGGCAGATTTGTTTTACTGAATACACGCATTTATAATAATATTTTTTTTCTGTAGCTTTTGGCTAATGGATATTTTTTTGCGGTGTGAGACTTCCTTTCGGTGATATTTAGCCAAACAAGTGCACTGTTGAACTTTATAAACTCAGCGCTAGCAGATGCTTTTGATTGGCTAGCAATAGTAGCCAGTTTAGAGCTCGGATCCGCCCAACTCATGGTAATGAAGTAAACAGGAAGAGGTTGTTTTGCAGTTTGTGGTTGATTACGTGGATAAGTGCTGTTGCTGTTGTTGAGTGCGTTGATGCTGCTGCTGCTGCTGAAGAAGGAAGGTGCAGTCGTAGGTACAGTGTGAGGTAATGGTTGGGTCCTAATTAAATAAAGTTTGCTGTTTTGAGCTCGAAGCTTCCAGCTTAGACAAATTCCTGCCAAAACAAGACGTCTATTGATTGTTCCAGAGAACAGCAAACAGCCAAACAGGTTTCTCTAATGTTAGTAGTAAAGCATTTGTTAAGATGAATAATAAATCATACACTTCATTAATAATGTTAACTAATGTCAGTTAAACATGTAACAACTGATCTTCTTGCCATTTGCTTATAGGCTGCAGCTATGCATATAGTAATTGTTACATTTTTATTAATGAAATATTAGTTAATAATAAATATATTTGGCTGTGATAACACTTATGCAGTGGTAGCCGGTTACTTGTTTTATTTACTGATGTCAGTAAACTAATTGTCATGTCTTAGCCCTGTCTCATGTCTCTGTGTGTTTTCCTCACGTGACCTGTACTCCTCTGTGTCTCCTGTCAGTAGATTTCCACCATGTGTTTCTCATTTGTAGCTCCGCCCCTTCCCCAGGTGTTTCTAATTATAGTGTGTTTTATGTTACTATAAATAGCCCTCCTCTGCCACCTTGTCCTCCGTCGGTCTTTGCACTAACCCCTGTTGTTTGTCTCTCCGTGTCTCTTTGTGATTTCAGCCTTAGCCTTAGCCCTAGCCCTAGTTCCTTGTTTACATCTTCTTATTTCTTGTTCCCTTTAGTTCCCTGCTTAGTTTATTTATCCCTGTCTAGTTTAGCCTCTTGTTAGTTTTCCTTGTATATATCCCTGCCTTGTTTAGTATTGTATTTATTCACTCCCTCGTTTGTTTCTTTGTTTATTTACTCCCAGTTTATTTTGCTATTTATTATCTCTTGTTGGTTTAGTTTATGTTCTCTGGTTTCTCTCGTTTGTTTTGGTTTTTGGTTATTTGTTTATCTAGTTTAATTTATTTAGTTCACTCCCTTGATCCTTGTATATATCTCCCTGTTTTATGTTTAAGTGTTTACTTGTTTCTCGTTTCCTGGTGTATTTATATTTATTTATTCAATTATTCATTTCTCACCCTACCTGCACTTGTGTCCGCCTCCTCGTCTCCCTGCCTGGGTCTACGTGACACTAATATAATATTATATATTTTACATTTTATCTTCTATTGGAATTACAGTATGGATTAGAATTATTTCTATTTCACTTTACATCAGGTATATTTATTTTACTGAGCAGAGCTTTAAAAGTGCTCAGTAACGTTTAACAGATGTTAATAATGCTAACAAAGGCATTATTGATCATTAATCGTGGTTTATATTTACAATTTAAACTTGTGAAGTTGAACTTCAACAAAAATGCCAGCACACACTCACACATATATGATGAAATGAAGCATAAGCACCATCCAGACTAATATTTACATAATAAATGTTTAACAATTACACAAGCAAATGACAAGAAGATGAACTAATGCAGTTGTTACTTGTTACTACCTAACATTAGTAAAGTATATGATTTATTGTTCATCTTAACAAATGATTCTCTTGTAATGTAAAAAAGTATTAATTAATTAATTAATTGTTACAGAAGTGAGGGGATGGACGTAAGTGCAGAATATAATTAATTTTATTAAATTAATAAAAACTAAAACAAATTAACAAACAAACAAAATAAACCAAAGTTACACTGAATACATAACTACAAAACACTAAACTTGAAAACAGGAATCTAAGAAACAGCATGAAACAAACCTGATCACAGACAGCTAACAAACCAACAAAAGACTAGGGGGCTTATATACACATGGAGGGAACAGGAAACTGGAAACACCTGAGGATCAATCAAGAGGGGGCGGGGTTACAAATAACTAATGACAGGGTGGGGCTAGGGTTGAGACAGGACCAAAACACAACAGAAGCACATGGCTGGGAAACATGATAGGTAAACAGAGGGGCAGGAGCACACCAGACCAAATGAGGGAGAAACATGACAGACATGAGCTAAACTGTGACATTAATGTTGTAGTTCCGTGTTTAACTAACATTACCTAAGCATTATTAATGTATTACCTCATGTCTTATACATGGTAACTAATGCATTCATTCATGTTAGTTAGTCAACACTCTATGTAAAGTGTTACCTTAATAAGTTATGTAAACATGACTGAAAGTGACTGTAAATGCATTATATGTTAAGCATTTGTTACTGATACTTCATGAGTAAATATATCATGTTTGTGGACCCTATAAAGTAAAGTCATGCACAATTCCCTCTTTATTACTGATGAAATATTAATATATAAATATATATATATGAGTTTCTGTAGCATTCTCATTAGAATAACGGCGTGAGTCTTTACCGATGATTCAGTGACAATTTATTGCTGACGATCTTGTAGACAGCCTGAAGAAACAAACACAAAAAAATGTAAAACCAGAGTAAGAGCTTTTGCCTTAACGAACAAAAAAAACAACGTGCATGTCATGTCGTGCAGCATGTCATGTACCACTTTTATAAAGTGTTAGTCTCGTTTCTACCTGAGCTCGTAGCACAGCGTTCATGTTCATGTTCATGGTTTGGTGTAGACGGTTGTACCGCGTCCAGAGTGTCTGTGCGCAAGAGGAAATATTTTTCAAATTTGTATATTTATGGTGGCGAAAACCAAAGAGTCCAGCTCGGTAATTAGAGGTACTAAGCACTTCACGATGTAGAGACAGCCGCTCGCTATTGTAATGAAGCATGGAGTTACTACTGTTTCTCCAGCTCCAGAGTTTATTTGATTTCTTTATTGTAATGAAAGTCAGATGGGTTGGTGTTTACATCAGACCAAATCAGTGACATGTTTTCTAATTAGCAGCAAATGGGCTTGGAAGGGGAAAGAAAAAAAAAAAAAAAAAAAAAAGGGCCTGCATTTTTCTCCTTCCCCGCCGGGTCCTGAATCAAACTTCTAATTTATTTTCATTAAAACGCAGTGCAGCGATGTCTGGGTGCATGCTCCTGCGGTTTCAGCAGCTTTGGTCCTGGTAGTAATTACTGCACTGCGCCGTAATTGTGAAGCGTGTTCTGCAGCTCCAGGCCTCAACAGTGCCCACCCAGTACTGCAGCAGGCAGGTGATGTAGGAGTCTGTAGGAGCTTGATGGATCATTAATCTATAAAATACAGTAGATTATTTACAGTACTGATCAACATTTGGACACATCATTTTATTCAATGTTTAGATTTTTCCTTAACCCTTGTGTGGTGTTCATATTTTTGTTACTCGTTTACTTTGTTACTTGTATTTAATTCAGCAAAATTAAGCAATTTTACATTAAAATGCTTTACACATGCTTGCTTCACCTAAATTGCAAGCAATATAAACAGCTTACATGGTTAATATTTGTCCTTTACCTTTCTTATGTTACATTTCTTTCAAAAAGTGCTACTCTTTTTTTTATTAGTTTTTTAATAAAATGTAAAAGAAAATGAATTAAACTCAAGATATGAGTAGAAAATGTGTTTAGTTTCAAATTTACAAATGAAGCAATGTTTATTAGCCCTTGGCCAAACATACTGTATGTAATATAAATGTGTGTGTGTGTGTAGGGGGGGTGTACAGTGTGTGTTTATCGAAAATGTGTTTTGATATATGTTTTTCACAAAAAATGAGCCAATGCCAATGAGCTTGAGATAGAAAAAATATTTTTTTACTATCATTTGATGAAACATGAAAACGGGTCCCACAGACCCGAACACCACACAAGGGTTAAATAATGTAAGTGAATAGTGAAGTCATCTACACTGAAAAAAAAATGATGCGTAAAATTTACTTTAAAAAAGTTTTGCAACTTTCTGCATTTGCTTTTTTTAAGTAAATTTAATTTCAGATAAATGTAAGTAACTTCAACTCGGTTTCAAGACTTAAATGTTACATAGAGTAAATAAGTGAACTGAACTTCACTCAATCCTTTCTTTTAGTAAACTTTACTTAATTTCGGCATACAATATTACCTAATTACAATTACTTAATTTATACAATATTACTCAAATAATTTATGATACTTAATATATTATAATTCCTGAAATTGTATTATATTTAAGGTTAAAACACACATATTACACACATGGACTCTCAACACATGGATGGCACGTAATACAGTCTTTATACTAGTATACCAAAAATACTACTACTATACTAAAAGAAAGGATTGATATAGCAAAAAAATGAAGTAAAGTTTACTAAAAGAAAGAATTGACTGAATTTCAGTTCACTTATTTACTCTGTGTATCATTGAAGTCTTAAAACCGAGTTAAAGTTATTTAAATTTATCTAAAATTAAATTTACTTAAAAAAAGCAAATGCAGTCAATTTTTTTTTTAAGTCAATTTTACTCATCATTGTTTTCAGTGTAGAATATAAAGGAACACATAAGGAATCATGTAACAAAACAAAATGCTCTGTGAAGAATCATTTAGGTGCTCTTATCTGTGATTTCTGAGGCTGGTAACTCTGCGGTCCTTTATCTTCTTTTCCAGTGGTGGTCCTGATGAGAGCCAGTTTCATCATAACGCTTTTGATAATCTTTGGAACTGCACTTGAGGATACTTTCAAAGCTATTAAAACCTTCATTACTGACAGTATTTATTTTTTTCTTTTACTTAGTTGAGTAGGTCCTGTCATAAAAAACATATTAGAACATTACTCAAATATTCACTATTCACTGTATACCTGTAACTCTACCTCTTCACTACTTTACTTTAACTGATGCTCTCAAACACTTTATTAAGAGGCAAGAAATTCCAGTAATTAACTCTTGATGAGTTCAGCACAGCTGTTAACTGAAAGCCTGAATTCCAGGTGATTCTACCTCATAAAATAAAATAAATTTAGCCAAAATGCGCAAAACTGTCAGCTAAGAAAGAGGTAGCTATTTAAAAGAATCTGAAATTTAAAACATATATATATATTTTTTTTTTTTCTAAAATACTTTTTTGTTGTTTGGTATTCAGTATTGAAGTTTTTGGAGTCCACATGGTTCTATATTAGAGTCTATAAAACTATTTAACCAAACTATCAAAGATATAAATAAAACTTGTTACCTTTATTATTAACAGTGTAGAAACAGCTCAGTCTCTGAAAGTGTGGACAATAGCGTTCTGTTATTGGACTTGGCCTCACCGCCATCAAATAAATACGATAAATGTGCCTATTATAAAGCTTCTGGTGGTCAAAGGGTCAAACACGTGGGATGGTGTGAAAGGAAAGGAAAGGAACAGGAAGCAGTGAGGTCGTGGGCTGATCTCAATGTGTTGGGGGTCTTGCTCATGTGAACCTGACCTTCACAGCCCCCCCATCCTTTGTCAATCTCCACCCACATGTAAACCTCCTGAAACAGGGTCTTGGATAGGGTCTTGGCTGGCGATGCTAAAGGGAAGCAGAGGTAATACGTGGTAATACGTGCTTTGATTCAAATGAGGTAAAATTGACACCTTCTTGAACCTTCTTGTAGATGCTTCCTAAAGAGATGCCTTTCATGCCTATTGGGTCACTGATCGGTCAAACTTTATAATATACAGCGGTTGGACAATGAAACTAAAACACCTGGTTGTAGACCACAATAATTTATTGTAATTTATCGGACAGTTCTGGTGGAAACAGGAGAGTTGAGGTGCACATTGAAAAATTCTGCCGTGATTTGATTACCCGAACATCCCTTTCAGACAGCTTCTTCTTACAGCATCCACAGTTAATCCTGTTGGATGTGGTTGGTCCTTCTTGGTGGTGACATGCTGACATTACCCTGCTGACGATACTGTGGCTCTTGATGCATCACAAAGACACATTTTGCACATTTTAAGCTGTGCAAGTCATATTTGTTTTGCTCTCTCATGAAACCAGACACAATGACACATGATCAGCAATTAAATTGTGCAGTATAGATCACTAAAATTGGGCCCACAAGCTGGATTAATGAATCTTGACTTGATAAGAGCAGAATTTGGTGTCAGCAGAGTAAATTAATGATCCCAAACTGCATTTTATGCTTAATGGACATTTGGGATGGAGGGGAAAATGGGATTTATTTTTTTTATTTTATAAAAGTTAATTTTACCAGTACTCTGTCTCCATGGCTCATCCCAGTAACAATAGTAGGCAGGCCAAACCAAGACAGAGCTCAGCCTTCAGCTAAAACAGCTCCAGCAGACAGAGCAGCTAACAGGCTGGAATCAGTTCCTCACGCTTCCTGTTAAAAGCACATGCAGACCCCTCCTCCCCACCCATTTCCTCCCCATCCTACTGCTGCCCGGCGAGAGTGTCGTCGGGGGAAATTGGCCTCGTGTTGTGGATGTGGAGTGGTTGAGAGGAACTGACAGGGTCTGCTTCTATGTTCCATGTGGCTTCCCACAAGACACCATCCGACGCCTGGGTGCTCCAGCAGAGCCTCTCAGAGCGTCCACATTTCCTGCTCTAATCTGGGGTATTAGCTGAGAGCTCCTCCCACTTTAATGGGATGCAGTTGGGTTGCATTTCTTTTTTATTTTATTATTTTATTTTAGCACAGTATCATTTGTTTTAAAGTAATAGAAATTTGAGGTGAGTAAAAATTATGCACTTTTTTGTTAAAGGGGTGTTGTAGTGAAACTTGATAAAGAGTTTGATCTATTGTTGAATCATCCCCTGAATTAAAAAATACAGGCTTACAATGCAAGCAAAAGGGACATACAGTGTATCACAAATTACACTTTTGACACAATGAAAAGTACACTGTGTGCAGCTTATATAACAGTGTAAATTTATTCTGTAAATTGTGCATAAACCACCGGCAACAAACGGTGATTGCAGATTTGTTACACCTAAATATGTCTTGTTTTCTCAACTTATATTCATGACAGTTACAATTTAGTTAGATTAAAATGCATTTAAAATATTACTTTACAAAAATATGAAAAAAAAAATCCTTTCAAACAAAGTAAAAAGGTCATTTATTATAAAGACCTTCTTTTTACTTTGTTAGAACTAAAACTAAAAAAAATACCCATATAACAATACAAATAACCGTATTGTTTTCTATTAAAACCATCTATAGCTTTTTCATTTTGAATGAACTAATTAAATTGGTCTTGTTTTGTTAGTTAATTGTACTAATGCATCTCAAAAAATATAAATATAATTGAAAAGTTACTTTATTTCAGTGAATCAGTTCAAAATCCAAAACTCATATATATTATATTATATAGATGTATTACACACAGTGTGGTTTATTTTAGGTGTTTATTTCTTTATTGTTGATGATTATGGCTTACAGCCAATAAGAACCCAAAAGTCATTGTTTTAGAATATTAAAAAAATGATATAGGACCAATTGGTACGGTTGGCAGTGTGGGCAGTGTGCCAAGTCCTGCTGTGTGAAGTTTCCACAAGTTTCTCAGTGGAGATGCGGGTTTCATTTTCCAGCAGGACTTGGCACACTGCCCACAGTAAGCCATATTCATTAACAATAAAAGACATAAATGCTTAAATAGATTACTCTGTGTGTTATACATCTATATAATATAAATTTTGAACTGAATTATTGAAATAAAGTAAGTTTTTGAGATGCACTAGTATATATATATATATATATATATATATATATATATATATATATTCGGTTTTATGGTCTTTATTCATTGGTATATGGATGATTGGTCCTTTCTGGCCTGAGATCTTCATACTTTAAATTTTCTAAGAAGATAAAAAATCTAGATACATGGTTTTGTCCTTGTACTTGTATCATGTCACTGAGCTTTGTTGCTCCATGGTTAGATGGATGGGTAAAAAAAGTGTGTGTACATTAATGGTCTTCATGGCTGAACTCAGCTCCCAGCTCAGAGTCGTCCACCTTCCTTCTCCTGGTTGCTCTGATTAGACGTCCTGCATGAGGCTGGCTTCTGCATGGCCGCGGCTGGCACCGGTGCCAGGACAAACAGAGGCCGTGAAAGCTCCCATTTATCACAGACCGGTCCAGGGTCCAGATCACAGACGTTCCGGTTTTCTAGCTCTCGACCGCATCCACGGTAAGACAGTGACTTTAAGTCAACGTTCGAGACGATAGCACCACCGAGAAGAGCACGATTCGGGAGTACGAGACGCGTAATCCACATTGACACAAAGACCAATATTTCCAATGGAGACATTCAGCAGACTTGCGGCCTTGCCAACCAAAGTATTGCTGAGGTTTGCACCGCATCGGTTGCCGGCCTCGGACGTCAGAGCGATGTTTCTACTGAAGGTTCTCGTCCGGCTGAACAGTATTTTCCATGAATGCAGCATAATAAAGAGGGCAGAAACACATAAATGAAAGCACATTTGTCGATCGGACCTGCTGTTTATTCTGCGGAGCTAAAAACATTCTGACAAGTTCCGTGACTGCATGACATTATGAGCTCTGCTGCTATTCTAGAACAGTAGGCATATCTGCCACGGTCCCCTACAACAAAACACAGAGAATTATGTTCCTGACTGCAGTTATAGAGATATATAATAACAACTGAAGACATTGTGTTCAATGTGCCAAGAATCAAGAATGCCAGAGCCAAACCCTGAAATTCAGTCCGTTAAATATCAGTTCATTTTTTCAGTGAAGGATTGGGTTTCTCGGCCCAAACGTATCAAGTGTAAAAAATTGAAATGACAAAGCTATTTACAAGCTACATTTTTACATTTTAAACACTCTTTAAAATGCTCAGCACTCGTCTCAGAGCTGCACATAGATCTCTCACTGCCTGCAGGCTGAGGCTGAATAAAATATAGTGGGATGTATTGGACAGACAGCCAGACGCAAATTAATGCATCATATTGTAACTGCAGCCCGGAGAAAAATGAGTCTCGGGTCTTTTCAGTTCTTTCCTTTTGGGGGCTCACCTTTTGAGTTTAGGGAGGTTCTTCTTTTTGAGCTTAGGGAGGTTCTACTTTTTGAGTTTAGGGAGGTTCTTTTTTTTGAGTTTAGGGAGGTTCTTCTTTTTGAGTTTAGGGAGGTTCTACTTTTGAGTTTAGGGACATTCTTCTTTTCTGTTTAGGGAGGTTCTCCTTTAGGTTTAGGGAGGTTCTCCTTTAGGTTTAGGGAGGTTCTTCTTTTGAGTTTAGGAAAGTTCTTCTTTTGAGTGGAACTGCTGCGGGATGTAGCAGAATTGGATTTGTTCTGCTGAATATACTGCTGCTTTTTTAGGCCAGCCCAAAACATGGACTGAATCTTTTATTGCATTACATTTTCCTATAAATGGTCCATTTTTAGATAATGTCTAAATAAACACTGTTAACATTTAACATTCTCATCCAACTGTTGACAACTCTGGAGATGTGAATTTCATTTTTTAGCAGTATATAAGAAATAAAAGGCAAAAAACTGTTTGAATTTAAATTTTTGAGATGTCTCATGAAAAAAATAAATAACATGTGCCTATTCTCTCAACAGCAATGTCGCTTCTCACACCTGTTTATGCTCTCCATTTTAACCTATTGCAATTTAGCCCCTCCTAGTCAGCCTACAGCAGTTTAGCTCCACCCATTCAACCTACAGCAGTTTAGCCCCTCCAGGTCCACCAACAGCAGTTTTAATCAGTCCTATTGGGATCCACAGCAGTTTAGCCACTCCCATTCGGCCTACAGAAGTTTAGCCCCACCCATTTGGCCTACAACATTTTTTTTTAAATAAACTTTGTTAAACTTTTTCAAAGTACATTACAGAATCATTACAAATTAGACATATTTTTTTTTTGCATCAAAACAATCAATTTCCTTGTATACAAAGTTCACACATCAATCCTCAATCAAGCACTTACTCACTGTCAACTGCTTTATTCGTTGAGGGTTCCAGGCGGGCCAGCATTGGCATCGGGCGGAAGGCAGGACACACCCTGGACAGGCCACCAATCCATTGCAGGGCAGAGAGACAAAATCACAATTTTTATCTGACATCCAGACAGCCTGAACGTGCCGTCTTTTGACTGTGGGAGAAAACCAGAGAACGTGGAGGAAACCCACACAGAAAAACCCGGGTCGCCCCAGCCGGGAATCAAACCCAGGTCATCTTGCTGAGAGGCAGAAGTGCTACCCACTGTGCCACCGTGCCACCCCTCAAACATGCATTATACAGATATTTATAATTAAACAAATCTAATTATTCCACTCATACAGTGGGTCAACCCAATCCATTCCAGGTACTTGCAACTACGATAAATGCTATAAATAAATGTATACACAGTGAGTACTTTATAAGAAACCCTGTCCAGATGATATGTCCACACCACATTCACACCACTAGCACCACTACCATGTTCGTGCCACTGCTGATTCCCATTGGTGATTGGTGGGAATGGACCCCTACCCACAATCCTAAAAAAAAAGTATGCATGCATCATACAGATATTTATAATTAAACAAACCTAATCTAATTATTCCAGTAATACAGTTGGTCAACCCCATTCATTTCAGGTACTTGCAACTACAATAAATGCTATACATAAATATATACACAGTGGCCACTTTATTAGAAACCCTGTCCAGATTATATTTTTGGGTGGTGGACACACCACACCACATTCACACCACTAGCACCACTACCATGTGTGTGCCACTGCTGATTCCCATTGGTGATTGGTGGGAATGGACCCCTACCCACAATCCTATAAAAAATAAAGCATGCATTATACAGATATTTATAATTAAACAAACCTAATCTAATCATTCCACTCATACAGTTGGTCAACCCAATCCATTTCAGGTACTTGCAACTACAATAAATGCTATACATAAATATATACACAGTGGCCACTTTATTAGAAACCCTGTCCAGATGATATGTCCACACCACATTCACACCACCAGCACCACTACCATGTTTGTGCCGCCACTGCTGATCCCATTGGTGATTGGTGGGAATGGACCCTTACCCATAGAGGGGGGGTGGGTTTTTCTTTGTACAGCAACAGATGAAGCTGCAGTTCATATCCATACCACCCTACAGTGGAGTCATGGAGCTGTAAGGTAGGTGGAGCTCAGAAGGTGTTTCTCATAAAGTAGAAATGGGATTCACTGCTGTGAACATGCAAACCTTTCCGTCAAGTCTTCTTCGTCGCTCTCGCTGCGCTAAATTCCACGTTGCTCCGATCTCACGTTGCGCTAATGATTCGATTGTTACAGAAACCCGCTGCGCTCAGACAGGCCATGGCTCACGAAGAGCAGGGTGGTGTGCCAGGGAGTGACAGGTACACTGCAGGCAGACCTATTAGGAGCAATTACGGGGATTCCCATAAATGGCTTTCAAAATAGGCTATTCATTTTTCCAGACCTTTCGACTGTGTCTCAGACCTGAGGGAAAAAAAATGAAAAAGAAAAAACGGGAAGAGAAAGATCCTCCGCCCTGATCCTAAAACTTTCCGCTCCTTCACCTACAGTACTTGTAGCAGAGCGGCGCTGGTGACCTGCGCTGGCTTTGAGGTGCGTGGAGACAAGTTAAAAAACTGCCTTCAAAACAGGTCCGGCCTTTCATTACGCTCAGCGAGACCACGTGAGGAGAAAGGAGGACTGTTGGCTAATGCCGCCGGCGCTAATTGAGCAACAACAGTGCTGAATATAGACACACCTCAGCCCTGTAATTATCACGCTTAATTTACCCTACAAATATAAACACGGGTCAAGTGAGGCATGTCTGGAGAACCTGGTGCTCTTGGACCCTTCGCAACTTCTTCTGCTGTGGCACCAAGGAGATAAAGCCTCGCAATCTGCTGCCAGAAGAGAAGAACTTTATAGAACATTAGAGAAGCACTGCAGGTCAGGATGTACAACGTTTTTAACCTATATTCAATTGAATACACTGCAAAGACAAGATACTGTAACTTTAGGGCCCTATTTTAGCGATCTAAAGCATACCACTCAATTGCAGATCATGCAGCAGGATGTAGGGCTCAAAATGCGCAAAAAGGCATGAGCTAACATAATTCTATTAATTAATCATGGGTGTGTTTTGGACGTAACATGAAATAAACCAATCAGAGTGTCACTTGCCATTCCCTTTTAGAACCAGGTGAACTTTGAAGAACTTTGGCGCGTTCGTATCTTAACAGCACATAGCTTTTGTGCGTCTCAACAGAGGATACTGACCTGTGAAGGTATGCCAGCAGCTCATTTAGGGGAACAGCAATGTTATTTAATTCTTTATTCTGTTTATTGTTGAGCTAAAAGTTGGGTTTGCGTGCTGGGAGCACCTGTAAGAGTGGACTCTGTTGATTGACTGTTGTCAGGGTTTTAATGAGACAGTGGAGCACCTGTGTTTTCCACTGCCATGACAGAAACACGCCAGAAATTTACTTGAATGAACACACCTCACTTCCAGACCACCACACACATTAGAGTAGATTTATTCGTAAACTCTGATGCTATTTAAATGGCGCAGGAGCATCGCAACAGAATGTGTTGTGCAGTTTTACTCAATAGCCTCAAAATAACTTTTGGAATTGGGGTTGTATACTGTACCTTCGTCCATACAGAGGCCAGACATACTGTACGACCTTCTAATTGTTTTCCAGCGCTGATTTGTTTGAAATCAGCATTTCATCACCTGTTCTTTTTTGCTTTAGCGTAAATATTTAGTGCCCTGGTAACCGCTGTTTGTGTGTGTGGGCACTCAGGCCATCTCCACGAGGAAATGAAGGAACCTGCCGAAGTATGAATGAGCCCAGTCAGTTTTTTTTTTTTTTTTTTTTATTGATTGTCATGGAAATGTTTGGTCTCCTGCTGCACACTCCTACACTACAGAACATCACAGCTCCTGCAAGTTTCAGTAGGAGTTTTTTTTTTTTTTTTTGTAGTTTTGCCCCATCTCTTCATCCCCAACTTAACTTCTACTCACTCTTTTTTACTGCTAGAATCAGTTCTAACCTTACCACACGTCTCAGAAGGCCCTGATCAAGGTGCGGATAAAAACTTCTTTCACCTCTAATGGTCACCGTTTAGACTTGTTTAGACTTACAGACGGGGATTCTGACCACAGTTTGCTAAACTTTTCACTTCATTTCACTTCAATCAGAACGAGGAAATGTGAAACATGAAGAGCACAGCGCTTCTCCGCTTCTCAATAAGCACTGTGGCAGACGCTGCTTCGATATGTCAGATGTTCCTGTTTTATTCCACAGACAGGAATTCTGCTATCAAATAACAACTTATCTCAATATTTGTTTTGAAAAAACATGTTTTAAAAAATAAAAAACTCTAAAAAGCATACAGTGCTGTGAAAAAGAATTTAGATTTTTTTTTATCATTTTTTACATGAACAAACAAACTTTAATTTCAGACAAAGATAACCTAAGTAAAGGCAAAAAAAAAAAAAACTATACAAACCTGGCTCTGTGTGAAAAAGTATTTACCCCTAACACACTCATTAGGACTCCCCCTATTCACCAGGAGGGTGGAGACTAGCACATGCCTCCTCCAATACATGAAAAGTCAGACTTCACCTTTTTTTAAACTCTTTTCAAAATCCCGATGACTACTACAGGGGTTTGACAATGAAACTGAAACACCTGTCATCATTTTAGAGTGGGAGGTTTCATGTCTAAATTGGAGCAGCCTGGTGGCCAATCTTCATTATTTGCACACTACACCAGTAAGAGCAGTAAGAGTGTGAAGGTTCAATTAGCAGGGTAAGAGCACAGTTTTGCTCAAAATATTACAATGCACACAACATTATGGGTGACATACCAGAGTTCAAAAGAGGACAAATTGTTGGTGCACGTCTTGCTGGAGCATCTGTGACCAAGACAGCAAGTCTTTGTGATGTATCAAGAGCCACGGTATCCAGGGTAATGTCAGCATACCACCAAGAAGGACCAACCACATCCAACAGGATTAACTGTGGACGCTGTAAGAGGACGATGTCTGAAAGGGATGTTCGGGTGCTAACCCGGATTGTATCAAAAAACCATAAAACCACGGCTGATCAAATCACGGCCGAATTCACCTCACCTCACCTCAACTCTCCTGTTTCCACCAGAACTGTCCGTCACCACAATAAATTATTGTGGTCTAAAACCAGGTGTTTCAGTTTCATTGTCCAACCCCTGTATAATTATTACATTTTAAAACAACTGACACTAGCAAGAAAAATGAACAGCCCTCTTACTGTACGTTTTTGTAGACGTGATGAACGCAAACCAAAGTGAATGTACATATATATATATATATATATATATATATATATATATATATATATATATATATATATATATATATATATATATATATATATACATATACATTGGGACTTCGCCACTGGTCGGAGCAGAGCACTGCAACACCAGTGGAATATTCTGGAAGTGCTTTGGTAGCTACAGGTCCATATACACATGTGTTGTGTCTTTTGGCAGATTGTCCTAATTGTAAAATATATTTTAAGGTTAAAAATCACCGCTTGCCACACTTTTGGCCTGGACCTCGTCCTCTGCCAGCCTACCTTTTCCACAGTCCTTTTCCTTGGCAGCTGCCGGCCTCCTCCTCCGCACAACTTTTTGCCATCTCAGTTCTTACAAACGGGTGAAGGTGATATGCATAATTTACTATAAATGCATTTTCAGCCCCCTCCTCCGGACCCCTGAAAAAAAAAATAGAATGAGAAGGACAAGGTTGCTGCCCTCCAAACCTCTAAAAACATCAACATCAGTTAAAACTGAGGGCCTACGCATGTCATTAGACTAATGTTTCTCTTTTCGTGTGCGCAGCAAATGGAGGAGAGTTTCTGCAGTCATGGTTCCTGGATACCGAAGACAAATATATGGAGAACCCAAGCTGGCTGCACTGGAATCTGGAGCCCGGGTCCTGTTGTGGGTCCTGCGCTGTTGTTGAGCAAACCTGTTCTACTCAAAGACTGCTGTGGTGTTTCTTCACTCATCAAGCAAGTTCTGCAATTGCTGGAGACAAAAATCCTCAACCAATCCTTAATGAGACCAAGCCTAGTTTGACCAATTTCTGCCTGAAATTGCATACTAATAAATAAATAAATAAATAATAAGAGGCAATTTTATGAATTAATATTACTTAGAAGCCTTTACAAAATTAATTGAAAACACTTAAAATTATTCAATTGAACATGCAATGGTCAAAATATGGTAAAACACAGGAACATTTTTAGGCACTCAGATCTCCATTATTTTTTTTTATTTTCAAATCCATAAAATAAAATTTTTATATGGATGAAGTTTTTTCAGCTCTACATTTTGCTATAAAGTGTTTAGAATCACCATGTAAAATTATAAACTGCTCGCTTTCGTTGATTAGATATTATAGTGATCTGAACCTGGGTTGGTCCTTTTTTGTTTCTCCAAATGACTGAAAACTTTATAAGATAAAAAAAACTACTATTCATTTTATAAACTATTTTGCAGTAAATAAAGGTGTTTTTATATGTTCTACTAGTGAGGGAGAGATATTGTGCAATGTTTCTTTAAGAGCCCCCTCCCTTCCTCCAGCAGTCAGAGTCTCGTGTTACAGACCCCTCCCCACATCATTCTCCACAGAACGTGCCACCTGATTGGCCAACAGAGTCAGCCGACACATATTTGATCAGATGAGACTTTAAGCTTTCCGCCCATATAATTATATACAAGTAACTTAAAGGAAAGTTGTATTACAGCGAATTACATTAGACATTAATATTTTTTGGTTTAAATTTCGTCCAGCACTGTTGGGACATAAATGAGGATTACTGGCGATTATGAATTTTGATTATGAATAATTTTTTTTTAATAAACAAGGCATATTTCGCCCTAAATGTTTATGTTCTGAAAGGAAATACAGCTAAGATAAGTACAGGCTAGATAACTAAAAGCAGAGATTCTAAGCTTTAAAATGGCATATAGAGTGCATATTTTGAGCTTATAATTAATCATAAACATAGCCAGATATTAATTATGACACATTTCTGGCCCGGCACCGACGCATGCTAGTGCTAAAGCAACTTTCTTTCAGATTATTCAGTCTGAGTAGATCATTGGTTGTATTTGCCCTCAGAACTTTCACTGTTTCTTTGGTTTAAATATTGAGATACATGATTATGTTGTTTTTTCTCGGATATCTACTCCTATATGCAGGGTAAAAGGGACAAGGTTTAATTCTGCAGACTATGGGTTGGTTTCCCAGACATGTATTAAGCCTAAACCTAGACTAAAGTTTCTATTGTACACCCTGCGCAAGGCACGTCGCTCTGCTCATGATTTGCTGCCTTACACCTAATCACGGTCTGGTGTGGTGGTCTGGAGTTGAGGTGTGTTCAGGTAAATTTCTGTCATGTTTCTTTACAATTTGGTGCTGGAAAACACAGGAGCTCCACTGACTGATTAAAACCCTGACAACAGTCAATCATCATAGTCGATTCCTATAGAGTGCTTCCAAAACGTCCTCACAAACTGACAAATTATGTACATAATTTAACTCTTTTATTCTTTCTATTTAAAGTACCAATTTTGATTAAAAAATCTAAATTGTAAGCACCTGTCCTCAAAAACTGACAAATTTTAAAACTTTACTATGCTTGTGAGGATATTTATTTATACAACACCTACACCTATCCCTATCCCTAACCTTAACATCAGTGACAAAACATCAATAATTTAACTCTTTTAGTTTTTCTTAGTACCAATTTTGGTAAAAATACATAAATAAATAAATTGTGAGGAGACCAAAATGCCCTCACAAACCAACAAATTATTACAACAGTATGCTTGTGAGGACATCAGGTCAAAGCGTGCAATCACACAAACACTCAAATGTTGGTTTTGCTATTCTTGTGAGAACCTTGTCTTCAAAGTAACTGTAGCAAATTTATACTTCACCTACCTCTATATCTAACCTTAACATCAGTAAGAAAAAGTACATAATTTAACTCTTTTAGTTATTTTTTTTAATAAAAGTATCAATTTCAGTAAAAAAAAAAAATAAATAAATAAAAACTTCCAAACGCCGAAATGTCCCCACAAACCAACAAATTATAAGGACACTAGGCTTGTGAGGACACCAGGTCCACACAAAGATACCAAAACATGCTTGCACACACACACGGACATACACATATCTGTGCAAGATGCTCTGCACAGCCAAGCTAAATCCTCAGTGATGACTTTACCATCTCTAATGAAGTGGTCACGTCATGCTTACAGTGAAGTCCCCGGTACAGAAAACGCAGATGAATCTCAATGTCCCCTTTTATGGGTCTTGTTATTGTAACCTGTCCAAGTCATATGTCTTCTGCAACCACAGAGTGAGCTGTTTTTGTGCCGAAGCTAAATCAAAATGAAATAATCTCACGACCGAAATGAACTCCTGATTTAAAACTGGGCTTTTTCTCTACAGAGAAAAGACCATTGATGAAATTCTTAGTCTGGGTCACTTTAGGCAACGTCTCATTCACAATGACTGAAGACACAAACCTGTTGTGTGTATGTGTGTGTGTGTGTGTGTGTGTGTGTATATGTGTAATATATACATAATGTTTAATGGGTGTGATCATAGTATTCTAATGTATTCTAATAAGCTTATTTGACTATATTTGGAGTGGTCCTTTTTAAATGAAGTCAACATATTCTTAGGAACATATCAACAGCATGATCAATTGTGTAATACTGTAGTATTTAATATATAATATTCAGCAGAAGATCTACAGACTTTTACGGATGACTTCTTCTTTTTAGTCAATTAATTCATTTTTTCCTCTATTTGGAGAAAAATCTTGAATCATAATCTTAAGAACTGTAATCCAGACTATCTAAACATCTGTAACAAGCTATTACAGACCTTGTGTTCACACCAGTCAAAATACTTACACTTATTTTTTTCCCTTGTTTTGTTAGACATTTGGACGTACTTGTTGTGTCAGAGTCAAAATACTCATAAAAACTTTATTTTTGTACTTTTACTCATCATCATATGATCAGATGATGATACTGACTCTCTCTAATGGAAGTTAGGAGGTTACAGTGGACTGTGGTAGCTTTTAACCATCTCAGTGGCAAACAGATTTCTGTAATTTGATGTAAATTAAATATAAATATTTTTTTGAACTGCTGCTGATGAGGCATTGCCAAGTAGCATCACAGCGCATTCGGAGGAAAACGCAGCGACTCTAGAAGTGATGAGGGGAAAGAGCTCCATCGACTCACCCAGAGAGAGCTCTCTCTGGGCTCTGACAGCTGATGGCAAGCTGCAAGACCGGGATTCAAAACAATATGATTCTCCCGATCATAATTGCAGCGATTTAGACTGCTGGACCATTAGGCGCCCTTTCAAGTGAACATTATTAAACAGTAAATTAATGCATGATTTTATTGTAAAAAAAAAAAAAATACAACAATTGGTTACTTTGTGTACACAAAACTAAGAGATAGGGCAAATTGGTACAGGCGAAGGGTGAAATAGGATTGGAATTGCCTTCTTTTTGCTGGTGATATTATCATCATATTTTACACCATGGTGGTATGCCAGTAAGAAATATTAGAAAAATTAGAACTTTTAGAACTAGCTTTAAACATTCTAACTGCTTAGTAAATCATCAACAGCGCCTTTATTCCAGCAATCTGTCTTATTTTTAAAGTAGAGTAGAGTAAAGAGCTTTTTAGGATGAAGAACACCAGCGAGCAACACTCCATTAAAGTCTTCTCTCGCAGGCCAACAGCTCGGCCGCTCTCAAAAAGCCCTCTTCAGCCCGAGCGGAACTGGCTCTGATGAGCATCAACACCAGTTAGGCTAACAGACACTCTGGCAAACCTCAGGGGTGCCATAGAGCTGGGGAAATATTTACCCGTCAATCTTTGGGAGGGGCGTACGTTTCCTTCGTCCCCACTCGAGATGGCAAAGCCCCAGCCGAGCGGCCGCAGAGCGTGTTTATGTTTACGCCCAGGACCCCCGGCCGTCCCCCTCAGGTGAGCGGCGTCCTCCCTGATACAGTTTGTGGAGTTTGGGGAAAAATATTTTCATTAGCTCGAGCCGAGCGTAGGGGAAAAACAAACAGCAGGCCGGGGGTTCGGAGCTCGACGTCGGGGGGCTGGGCTAAAGTGTTGGGTGAGAAGTTGGACCTGAAGCTAAAGATGCAGGGATGGGGGAGGGAGGGGGTGTGAAAAGGTTGCAGAGGTTGGACGGCACTGCTGGCACTCGGGGGTCAAGGTCAGGGGTTTGAAGGCATAAATCAAAGCTGTCCGGATAATGGCGGCAGCCCCTCCTCAGGCCGAGCTTGATCAGCGAGATGGTTTGTGACTGATGTCTGGGAGAACTAGTCGCCGCCAATAACAGAGCACTGAGACGAGGGTCTGAACTGTCAGGCTGCTTCCAGAGAGGCGGGGATTCAATTTAGCTTCATTAGCTGTGCTGTATGTTAAAGCTCCACTAGGTAGGATTGAGATTTTGTGCTCATGGGCTACCCTACAGTTGCAGAGTATAATAAATGTTTCAGGTGGATTCGTTTCTCTTTCTCGTTTTCTGGCTTTCACAGACATATTCGGTCTCTTTCCAGCCTCTGCCAAAGTGTCTGTATGTTAGTTTGTAAAGAATGAGCCAGTAGTCCTTGTAGAACTGTTAGAACTAAAGGTCGGAAAGCAGGTCGCAGTTCTCGCGAGCGTTGGTCACGGCCGCCTCGGAAAACTTACAGAGTCTGGTCTGAGCTCAGAGGAGCTCCGGCACAGACACGAGAGCACCGCTATTCCACCTATTACACCTCAATGCAGCGCTGCAGTGAGTTTCAAACTGTAATTTTACTTCTTTAAAAAGATCAAAAATCAAAGAAATCCTGCCTAGTGCTGCTTTAAGTACCTGAAATAGGCTACTTTCATAAGAGTCAGTGGGATTAGATCTAACAGTGTCTCTAAACACTGAGACGAGCCATTCACACATTTAATGTTGAGTTTTGAGACACATCTGCATTTAATACACTTGGTTTTGATGTATCCGAGTATCTGGTTAATACTGCTAGTTTACTCTTGTAATTCCACTCCTTACTAAGCTACTAAGCTTTACTTATTGTGTCATTTAGAACAACTCCTCTCCAAATGTATGGCTTTCTCTTCAACTAATCAACTCATTACTCGACCCTTTCAGAGTTTCAGAGTTTAATTTGTTAAAGCGGGCAATCCTGGGCAGAGGAGTTCCTGGACAAGGATTGAGGAACACTGGTTCATGGTATAGCAAATAGTATATACACCCTGCGTAAGGCACGTTGTGATGCTCATTGCTATCTTAACAAAAAAAAGTGAGGTGTGTTCAGGTAAATTTCTGGCATGTTGCTATTTTGGCCTTCTTGGCTTTCCGAGCCAAGCACGGCATACTTTATGTGCCCTTAAGATACCAAAGACACACAGACACGCCCTAAATCAAGCTGCATGATAGGGCCCTATATCTTATATAGTATAATCCACAGTATATAGTAGCAGTAGTAGTAGTAGTAGTAGTAGTAGTCAATATGCAAACCAAATTCAGTACCTGAACAGTTTTGCAATCCATAGTAATGAAATAATAATTATTATTATTTTAAAGCATCTTTATGGGATGATCACCTAAGTCGGACTCCTGACAGGTTTTTTGAACATCAGATAAAGATGTTAAACCAATGTTTGTAGTTGGAACTGAACTCTGAACTGATGTACGTATGAAACTCAGCCATGTTCAGAGCATCTGGTCTCAATAAAAACTTCTTTTGATGAGAATTATATAAGGCACTATTCCATCACAGGCTGTGTTAGCAACGTAGCGCTAGCTAGCACATTCTGATAATGTATTAGACCGATCTGTTCGGCTACTAATCTGTTCTCTGCACATTGAGATAAATACTCAACTTTCCTTGCGTTTTTGGAGAATCTGCTCTGTATAAGTTTATCACAGTCGTGAGTTAGACTAAGCTAATATGTTAGCAAGCGTTCCCCAGTGAGAGCGGCTCAAAGCGAGGCACGTTTCAGCAGCAGCTAACTCAGACCTCTGCAAATATTTATCAGGCTCGCTAAACCGAGCGGCAGCGGGACCCGACAGGACGTCGGACGCAGGAGAGGCTTAAATGAGGGACGAGTGTGCAATCGTTCACTGGACGCCATCTATGAACTTCGGCGCATCTCTTCTCGCCACGTCCTGTCATCGTCCCCCCCGCCCGCCGTCCAGCGCGCGGAGAAATGTTGCCCTTGCGGGGACTATAAAGCGTATCAATTCCGTTTTGTTCTAACCTCTGCTGATCCACTTCGCTTAGCTGCACTCCCCCGCCGTCACACTGCTGCTGTTCTCTGCCAGGATCAACAATTTTTTCATCCCTGTCTATTGACCTCCTGATGGCCCCACCCTGGAGGCCAATTTTGGTTTGGTACGGCCTTTTGACGCTTCTGCCAGGTCCTGAAAACGCTCTTTGGAGCTACGCAGGGTTTCTCAGCTCATTTCCCTCTTCATGCCTATTTTAGCGCATCTCTCTTTGTCATGTCTCTGTTTTCTCTTCTCTTTGTCTGACTCGCTTTTGGCTGTCTCGTTTAGACTACTTTTTTAATGCAAAATTGACCTAAATCTGGCCTAAATCTGGTCTTTTTCATCATTTTTCACATTCACATTTGTGAGGTAGTGTAACCGGCGAAATACACAATAAATCCCCCCAAAAAAAAAACAACAACTAAAATCTGTATGTATCTTATACACACCAGTGCAGCCCGGGGCTCTATCGTACATCCTGTGCAAGATGCATTGTGATGCTCATTGCTATCTTACACCCTGTAGACAGAACAGTCTATTTTCACCTCTGCTTTGCGCCTGCACTGTTAAAATAGCGGTGCTATGTGGCTGCTTAAAAATGTAAAAAAAAATTACTTATTTTTAAATGTATAGACTATATAAATATATTCACACCTAAGATATCCTTTCAAAAATGGTTAGACTAGAGTGTTTATGAGTTGAAAGTATAATAATATTGATGATAGTTCATTACATGGTTTATTAATTATAACTTTGACAAAATACATGGAGAAACAGCATCAGGCGGATTTATTTTTCTTGATAATCAATAATCACACCTCTAGGATACATGTAGATACTAAAAACCTGACACTCAGAGCAGCCTATGCCTTTCAGTATTTTAATCAGGACCAATATGGCCCATAATATTCATATTCCAACTACTAACAAAACTGATTTACTCTACTAGATATTTATTTTCAGTTTATTTATTCTTTATTTATTTATTTTATTATAAAGAGTTATTTCACAAAATGATGAGAAAAACACTTTTATTTTGGACTCACAACGAAAACTATATGCAAAAATGTAAACTTTTTGGTCTAAATAAATAAAAATGTTTAGTGGAAAATAACTACTTAGTAGACACGTGCACTAAAATAAACACTATATAAAGTAGTGCGCACACCATACCTAGCTTTAGTTTGAGTAAAGCAGGTAGTTTCACACTTTTTCTGTGGACACTTTTGAGTCTTTATTTACTGATATTGTTTGGTTTGAAACATCATATAAATATGTTTGAAGCACTAAAAGTAAATAATATTGGTTTAGGAAAATGTGCAAATTGCATGTTTTTTTTTTTTTTTTGTTGTTGTTAGGGGGAAAGACCTTTTTTCAACACTTAAACACAGGAATCAGTGGCGATGATAATGTCATGTGATTTACTCAGAGACCTGTGGATGTAAATACAATTGAGTATGTGTTTTGAACAAATAAATAGAGTTATAATGGAAGAATAAAACAAGGAACTTTGAAGGAGATCTTACTTTTTTAGCACTTTTAACACTAATTAACACTAAAATTAATTAATTCAGTCTGTATGGGACTGCGGGTGGGTGTGGCAGAAATGTGTATGTGGCGGGCGGGCGCGGGATTAAATGTTTGGAAATATCCGATTTCACAGAATTAGAGTTCAAACGGTGTAAACCTCACATTAAAATTTTCTGAGAGACTGTTTTTTGGGTTTTCATTGGCTGTAAGCCATAATCATTAATAATAAAAGACTCTTAAAGACTCTTAGACTCTTAAAATCTGTGTGTAATACATCTATATGTCACGCTCTCGTCCTGCTCTGTGTCGTTTCTGTGTTTTTGTTTACTATTCCCTTGTGCTACCGTCTCCCAGAGTTTATCCCAGCGCTTTTCCATTCACATGCTCTCTCCTCTTGTCTCATTTGTAACTCCGCCCCCCTCGTTACCTGTCCAGGTGTTTGTAGTTTGCTGTGTGTGTGTTTCCTGTATATATAGTCCTGGTGTTTCAGTTTGTGTTTGTCGGTCTTTGTACTAACCTCTGTTGTTTTGTCTATTTCCACGTTTGCGGTCTTGTTTCGCGTAGTTTATTGCCCTCGTTTATTCCTTGTTTATTCCTTGTTTATTTCTTGTCCTGTTTAATTTATTCAGTCTTGTTTTAGTTCCTCTTTTGTTTTCTTATCTACCCTCTTTGTTTGTTCTCCTCGTCTCTCGTTTGTTTAGGTTTGTTTCTTTGCTTGTTCATAAATAGTTCCACATTTTCAACTGAATTACTGAAATAATGTAACTTTGTAATGATATTCAATTTTTTTTTAGTTGCACCTGTACATCTAAAGATATTTGGAAGTGAGGTCTTTGGAAATGAACTGAACATCTAAATTGTTACTTGCCTGTTTACATAAACAATTTAAAAAATTCTAGCAAATTGTGGTTTTACATCATAAAGTCTTATCTAAGGTTCTTCCTATTTCTAAACGTGGCTCTGAGAAGAGCTTTAGGGAAGAAACAGTGGATCTTCCCTAATTAAGAAGTCTGGCTGTTGTTGCTGATCCCCGAGGCCTGTTGTGTTAGAGCATGACTGAGCGTGTGCAGAGCCGGGTAGTAACCACATCCTCGCACTGATCTCACACTCGAAACCCCCGGCTCTCCTTAACTCATGTCTGAAGGCTGCTGACCTTTCGGCGGGGGTGAACCAGAGGGCGCAGGAGGCAACATCTTGCTGTAACCAGGAGCACCTCGCAGCTCTGATTAGAAAAACAGCAGCGAGGAGAGTCTTCTCTTCTCATTCACACACATGCAAACATCCTCCTTTGTCTCACAGTCCCTTCCCTGTGTGTGTATATGTGTAGAAGGCAGGGTTCATCAGGAGTTTAAATTGAGTGGTAATGACATTGACTGCTCGATCGCCGCCGCTCAGGGGACGTGCTTCGCCCGCAGCAACAGGTACCAACGCATTGGACAGGTGTGATCAGAGCCCTGGGCTTTGTGTTAATTAGGCAATTTCAGTAATTAAGGAGCAAACAGGGACAGTAATGAGTTTTTCACCTGCGAGAGAAGCCCCCCCTGCGGGTCGGGGAAGCTTTATGAATCTAGAAAGACTCATAAATAGCCATTAAATCTGCAGAGAGTGGGGAAAATTGATGATTCACAAAACAGATTTGCACTACTTTCTCTGGCCAGTGGCATATCTGAAAAAAAAGAAAAGAAAAGCAAAGCAGAGTCAGCGATTTTTATTTTCTTTTGCTTTGGCTGACTGAAATAGTACTTGTTTTGTTTGTTTTTTTAATCAATCACACGCATTGTTCTGCTTTTATAGTAACACCTGGCTGCTGTACAGTAAACAGGTAAATTGATCTTCACTGATGCATCATTGAAAAGTTACTGTATTTCAACTTTATTTCAGTAATTAAGTTCAAAATGTAAAACTCATATATTATATACAGTAGATGTATTCAACACAGAGGGATCTATTTTAAGCGTTCATTTATTTTATTGTTGTTGATTATGGCTCACAGCCAATTAAAAAAACAAAACAAAAATCTGTGTCTCACAAAAAAATTATAAAGAATACTATTGAAAATCAATTGGTACTTTTTTTTGGCAGTGTGGGCAGTGTTCCAAGTCCTGCTGGGAAATGAAATCTGCATCTCCTTTAGACTTGATAATAAAACACAGTGGATCAACACCAGCAGATGACATGTCTCTCTAAACCATCACTGATTGGTGGAAACTTCACACAAGACCTCAAGCAGTTTGGACTGTGTGTCTCTCCACTCTTCCTCCAGACTCTCAATGTGTTTACTTCCTCCTTTCTCTTTATGATTTTTTTTTACATTGCAAATGTCATATTGAAGACTATATTAAAGCTATACAGGAACACATGCAGAATTATTCTGTAAATAAAAAGTCTTAAATAAACCAGACAATCTCTGTGTCTTCATGAGGGAGAGTCACCTGGAATAGTTTTCTCAGCGTCTTGAAGGAAGGAGTTCCTGGAGGTGCTGAACAATAGTTGCTGCTTTTCTTTCCTTCACGCTGTGAAGCTCCAGCTCATCCCAATTAAATCACCTCAAATCACCATCTCAGTTCATCAGGTTTAGATCAGGGGATTAATGTGGAGGATTAACAATGTTTTTTAATGTTTACTAAGTAACTGTATACATGTCTATTGATGGTTTTCTTGTATTTAATATTAATCTACAATCTACTGAATCTCGTTTTGAGTGCATTACTGTGAACCCCTCACTATACAGAACTTCATTTGCTCAGTTTGCTCAGAGTTTAGAGTTGGAAGCTTGAGTTTGGAACCAAACCTTCAGGCTAGAGTTTTAGGTTGCTACCATTAGATGAATGGGACTGTGGTGCTTTTCTTTAAGTCATAAATAACTGTAATGATTAATGGTCGGGTTTGAGGGGGCTGACCTCGCTGCTCGCTGAAAATGCTTCTTAAGGTTCCTCTGTGTAATTATCCAGGGGAAAGTGCTCCATTAGGTTAATTAGCGCTACAATACCTGCGTTTCCAAATGCAGATTTTTCATCTTATCGTAGCCCATCAGCTAACACATTTATAGGCCTGTTTTCTTTTACAGTTACTCGGGGGCCGGGGCGTTTTGGGCACACTGGGAGTGAGGGAGGGAGTAGGTGGGTAATTGGACTCATCCATCTTGCTCCCTGTTTGGTCCTGAGGTCATTCGTTACAGAGTGTTTCAGAGAACGAGGAGACCTGTCCATGTTATGATTGGATACTTTAGAATTGGTGGATTTTAGGAGATTTTGAGTTTGAGTTAGAAGCAAATGCAAAACTAGACACTAGAAGCAAATACAAAATACCTTCAGTACATTCTATTGTTGCTATTCTGAATTGATCCTGGTCTAAAATATATGATGGCAGCATCTTTTCCATTGATTTCCTAACATTTTAGGAGACTGTGGAGCTTTTTAAAGCATTATTCCTGCTGCTCCTAATACAGCTTTATTCAGTGTAGTGTTCAGATTTGCTGCTATTTGTCAATTTCAGACTAAACTCCAGCACAGCTGCACGCAATTGCCACTAGCATCTCAAAAAATTAGAATATCATTGAAAAGTTACTTTATTTCAGTAATTCAGTTGAAAATGTAATCTATTTTAAGTGCTTTTATTGTTGAAAAATCAGTGTCTCAGAAATTAGAATATTATATAAGACCAATTGGTACTTTTGGCAGTGTGGGCAGTGTGCCAAGTCCTGCTGGAAAATGAAATCCAGCATGAAGTGCTGTAAGATTTCCTGAAAAAAAAAACACTGCACTGACTTTAGACTTGATAATAAAACACAGTGGATCAACACCAGCAGATGACATGTCTCTCCATCAAACCATCACTGATCATCATTTGAATTTTACATTTCATTTGTAAATCAAGGGAGCAGAGTCTGGAGGAAGAGTGGAGAGACACACAGTCCAAACTGCTCGAGGTCTAGTGTGAAGTTTCCACCAATCAGTGATGGTTTGGAGAGACATGTCTGTCATCTGCTGGTGTTGATCCACTGTGTTTTATTATCGAGTCTAAAGTCAGTGCAGTTTTGTTTTCCCACAAAATCTTACAGCACTTCATGCTTCCCTCTGCTACTGACAACTTTTATGGAGATGAGGATTTCATTTTCCAGCAGGACTTGGCACACTGCCCACACTGCCAAAAAAAAAGTACCAATTGGTCTTATATAATATTCTAATTTCCTCAGATACGGATTTATGGTATGTTCTATTTGCTGCCATCCTGATTTGGTCCGGGTCTAAAATATGTGATTGCAGCATCTTTTTTTTCATTGATTTTCATACATTCTAGTAGAGTGTGGAGCTTTTTTCCTCAGCATTATTCCTGCTGAGGACCACTGAGAAAGAGTAGTGCCAGTCAAAGCTCCTAATACACCTTCTAAATGTTTGTGTTCTAGATGGGTTCCAATCTTAATGCATATAAAACCGTGTTGATGGAGAAAAGGCTGCTTTCTAGGTTTAGTGGTTACTTGTGCTGATTTCTGCTGCTTGGTCGGCGATGAAGGACCAGTCAGCAGTCTGTGGAACCAGACTGAGGCAGCGTGGAGTGTGTGAGTCCGTGTGTGTGTGTGTGTGTGTGTGTGGGTCCACGTGCCACAGAATCAGCACACCTAACCAACCTCAGGAACGCCGGTGTGCTGGCCAGGAAGCAAAACAGCACTCAACCCAATTCAGCAAAAACAATGAAAACATTGAGGCTGCACCCCTGAAGATTGTTTTTGGCCAGTGAAGGCCTACTTTAGGAAACACAAGCCCACCTTTATAACATGGGTCGAGTGAAATGTATGGATTTTTATTTTCTGAGTGTGGCATACCAAATATTATTCCATATATTCAGTGTAGTGTTCAGATTTGCTGCTACTTGTCTATTTCAGACTAAAATCGGGCACAGCTGCATGCAGTTGCTACTGGTATACTCAATATATAGCTTACTGGAGGAGATAATATTGGTGTACAGTAGGCTGTGGTCAAAATGTTGAGTTTATGTTTTGCCACTAGAAGAAAATACAAGATACTGAGAGTATGCTAAATTTTCTGCAATCCTGAATTGGTCCTGAATTGGCCCTAAATTTGTCTTCAACAATGCAATGCAAAACCACATGCTGCACACATTATTTGCCACTGGTATACTCAACGTACTTTCACTGTACATTTTTCTTCTTTCTTCTTAAAAAAATAAGAGACCACTTAAAAATTATGAGTTTCTTTGATTTTACCAAATTGAAAACCTCTGGAATATAATCAAGAGGAAGATGGATGCTCACAAGCCATCAAACCAAACTGAACTGCTTACATTTTTGCACCAGGAGTGAGTAGCATAAAGTTATCCAAAAGCAGTGTGTAAGACTGGTGGAGGAGAACATGATGCCAAGATGCATAAAAACTGTCATTAAAAACCAACCAGGATTATTCCACCAAATATTGATTTCTGAACTCTTAAATCTGTATGAATATGAACTTGTTTTCTTTGCATTATTTGAGGTCTGAAAGCTCTGCATCTTTTTTTGTTTGTTTGTTTGTTTGTTATCTCAGCCACTTTTTTTTCGGCAAATAAATGCACTAAATGACAATATTTTTATTTGTAATTTGGGAGAAACGTTGGCTGTAGTTTATAGAATAAAACAACAGTTATCATTGTATTCAAACATAAACCTATGAATAGCAAAATCAGAGAAACTGATTGAGAAACTGAAGTGGTCTCTTCATTTTTTCCAGAGCTGTATCTACCACATGCATCTGATTTCAGTCTGTAACGTTGCAAACATATACTGAGAAATGCCTGGATTTTTTTACACTTTACAATAAGTGAATATTAATTAACAGTACTTATGATATAATGTTTTAACTAACTTTTAATTCACAATAGTCATTAATAACATTTTTAACTAATGTCTCAATTCATTAATAATTAAGAAGGTTCACAACATTCCTGGGCATTAATATTGACTAATGTTTAATCATGTCTTAAATAATGTCAATTAATATTTAGTTGAGATATTACTTAACCATTTAGCAGTTTTTGTCACTGTCTTAAAGGAGAACTTTGAAAAAAAAACATATATTCATATATATATACATAGCCTCCTTGCACCGGCTGCTACGCTATGCATTCAGTTCAGTAATGGTGGCGCTCTGAGCTGAAGCTAGCATTATGGGATGTAAACAGAGGTTTTTAATAAGGTTCTTGTGTACATTTTAATTTATTAATCGCTCGTTTTAAATGTCAGGTTCTCCGGAGATTATGCCCCGTGTTACCAGTTTGAAGGGTGTTTGGACAACCTGTTAAAGTTTCTGGATCTCAGAACGCTGTGGGAGAACGGAGGTGTGCTATTCATCAAAGGTAAATAATTTTTATCATGTTTTACTACAACAAAAGTCCATTTTACACCAGAGTTCTCCTTTAAGTACTGTGATTTGTGACCAAGAGTGTTAGCAAAAACTTTCAGTGTGCCAGTTTTTCTAGGTTCCTGGATGTAAAATGTAAAATTGACATCACGGTGAGAAACTAGCCTAGATAGCATGAAATAATAATATGCTATCATGCTAGCTTTTATACTGTATATTAGCCTTATTTATGGATGTACAGTACTCTGTGTCTTGTACTTAGCAGGTACTGATCTTCTCTGTATGGTTCTCTATGGCATTGCCACACTGCCGGCCTGCCACACTGAGTCCAGGCCAACACAAGCGCGAGGGGCCCGTCCAGGGCCAGCCACGGACCCTCGTTATTAAAAAAAAAAAAAAAACTACGGGACCTGTCTGCACAAACACAGGCCGATAGAGCTGGAGGGGGAGAGCGAGGGATGAGGTTTCAAGAAACGTCAGGGAACGACGGCACTGTTTGGACTGCAAATTATTGCTGGCTGAAGGTCTATTATTTTACAACCAGGGATCGCTGTCGAGAGTACCGGAGTACGGTAGGAGAAGAGAGAGAAAGAAAGAAAGAGAAAGAAATAGAGAACGAGGGATGACGGTAAAAAAAAAAAAAAACGAATAGCCCCTGGCTGGTTGCCGACGGAGGGGAAAAGGGTTACAAAATATTACAACAATCTTTATAAATATTACAGGCCAGCCGCAGCCCTCGCTAAGAATAGTCCAGGAGGAGGGAGGAACTAAGAGCTGGGGAGGAACGGTGGTCTACATAAAATCACTACCTTCCCAACCATGAGCTCCAGAACAGGTGGGGGGGCGGTGAGCACACTGCATCACAGGGTTTTGAAGGACATGCTTGCATTTGGTTGCATACCGTTTATCAATTTTTTTTCTCCTTTAATTTTAAATAAATCCTTTAATTTTACCAGAAATCGTCTTTTTGCAGTTTATAATTCCATGTGCCTTAGGTATGAATTCTACCAGTCAGCTATTAAGGATCAGTAAAGCCACTCTGCTGAAGTACAGCGTTATACAGGAGTTTCAGTTTAGTTCTCCAGCACCGAGACCCAAGACTGCATTAGCTAACCATGCTAATTGCTAGCTCTTTCATTATTCAGAGGTGAGTATATTGGACTGTAGCTTGCGTGTTTACCGTGTTAAAACAAGCTACGTAGGACGAACCACTAGTTAATATCGTCCTGGCTTACTGGAACTCTCAGGGTTCCTCAGTGTAGTGCTGTGAAGTGGCTAATGCTACAGGTTAGCTGCTAATGCTAATGCTGCTGCACCCAGCCTAAATGAAACTCTAGAATTCTAAGCTGACTGTACATAAACGGAAGTGCTTCACACACCCAAATACACAGTTTTAGGAAAGAAATCTGTTTTTTTTTTTATAATTATAGTTTTGGTTACTTAACTTAGTTTCACTGCATTACCAAATGGAGCCAGTGCAGACCTGTTAGACCAGTTATTGGACCAGTTTATTTTTCCATTTGCTAGTTTCTCCAATTAGGTGCAGGAAGTGCATGACATCTCCTAATAATTATGAGCGATTTGCTATTGTTGGAAGTATCGGTCTTTACATTCCTGCCCTTATTTTAAAGATAATTTGTGAAATACCATTTAGAGCATACCAACTAAATGAGAGGGAGAGTCAATAGCTTACTCCAGCATTAGCATATTGGATACCTGGCTAACAATCCAACACTGCTTTTGCTGTGTCAGAATGCTGAGTTCTGGCCTCATCCCACCTCACTGCATTAGTATTATCACGCTGGCTACAAGCCTCACTCCACATCTCTACAGTAGCATTAGCATGTTGGCTTCTATCCTTATCTCACATTAATATGTGGTTCATTTTATTTCACTGCAGCAGAATTAGCATGCTGGCTACTGAGCTGATCCAACATTGCTATCGCTGTATTAGAATGCTGACTACTGGCCTCATCCAACATCACTACATTAGATTTATCACTCTGGCAGTTGGACTCATTCCACATTGCTACAGCAGTGTTAGCATGTTAGCTTCTGGCTTCACCACACATCACCACAGCAACGTTAGCATGTTGGCTTCTGGCCTTATCCCACATCACTACAGCAGGGTTAGCACGCTGGCTACTGGCCTCATACCACATCACTCATTCAACATTACTTTAGTAGTGTTAACACATCGGCTATTGGCCTAGCTGCAGCATTAGTAATCCACAGCTAAACTTCGGCAGATACCAACGCTATTATTCCATCCTACCGAACAGTTTTGTAGCACCCAACTGTAGTTAGCTAATTGTGCTGCGAAAACTGGTTTTGAAGTGAAAAAAACTAAATCATCTAAGCATTCAAATGGTTTAAGGGCTATGACTATATGCAGAACCTTAAAGATTTACCAAAGAACTCTTTAAAAAACACTTTTCTTGTGGGTCTTATACAGCCAGAACTTTATAATTTGTTGCTATGTCCTATTTATTTCATTTTTTTTTTGTCCATTTTTTGACATTTACGGACTTACTTGGTTCAACACTTCTGGATCTTCACTGAATAATTCGAGTTCAGTTTGTTTAAAATGCGCAACTGGTGCCCACTGGTTTCTGCATACACTACATGCTCATGCAATACAGTAGCCAAGTATTGTGATGAAGCTGTATCTCAACAAGCCATTGCAAAATGTTAAGACATCCAGTCCGAGCCAAATAAATGGTCCAAGCATGTTCATGTGCGTAAATGGTCTAACAGCCCAACATCATGTGGCTTCCATCCATCTCAGACAAGCCTGTGCAATTTACCTGAGCCCATAAAGTCAGGTGTAAATTCTCCCGGCCTTTAATTTGCCTCTGACAGATTATGAGAGACTCCAGAAGCGCTTTGTCCTCGGCACGTTCCGTTTTCTTTTTCCGAGCCGGAGAACACAGGGAACAAGGCGTCTGTGCCAGCCTGTCCCGCCTGCAGCTCCGCAAATAGGTTTAAAAAGTCAACTGGCCAACTGGGACGCGCCGTTTTCCTACCCTCTTAAAATTATTTTGGATTTTAGTGTTTTTCTAACACTCTTGTGCAACTTTTAATACTCTCCCTACAGTTGACGCAGAGAGAGAGAGAGAGAGAGAGAGAGAGAGAGAGAGAGAGTAAGAAAGAAAAAGAGAGAGAAAAAGAGAGAGAGAGAAAAAGAAAGTGAGTTTAAGTTATAACAGACCAGCCTTGCGACTGCATGTCCAGGCAAATTAAAAGGCAACACTATATCGGGCGAACCCCGGGTTTTAAGCGCTGTTCGTTCGGAGACTGTAGCGTCCGCTCGCTCCGTGTTCTGGATTGAGGTAATAAATTGAGGGTGATGGCTAATTTTAGGCAAAACTCAATCCTTCACCGTAAATTGCAGGCCAAGCGGGACCGCTTAATCAAACTCTGTCTGGGTTTGTGGCCAACACTGAAACGAAGGAGAGTTTTTTCTATTTTTTTTTTCTGAGAAGGTGTTGTTTGGGAGGTTGGAGCGGTGTAGGACGAAATCACAACCTTTCCAAACCCAGACTGTCAGACTGACCCCCCAGGAGGAGGGAAGAAACAGAACACGCTGGTTTAGAGCAGAAGCTGAAACCGAACGAGGGCCATTAAACCGCAGCGCAGATGGGCGATAAGTTTTACGTAATAACGATGTTTGATTAAATGGGAAAAGAGTGTTTGGAGCTACTCTCGAGCTCAGCAGAAGAAGCAGAAGTATGGAGGCTTTTTGCTCAACAGTTAGCACTGGGGTGATGCATCTTTTTTAATATACAGTACCAGACAAACAGTTGGACACACCTCTTCTTATTATTCAATGTGTTTTCGTTCTTGGCAAAACGAAAACTATTGTAAAAAGAAGGATATAAGAAGTGCCATTTGCAACAAGCCACGTAAAGAAAACAGCAAGCATGTAAAAGAAGAAGGTGCTGTGATCAGATAAGACCAAAGATAAACTTGTTGACCTAAATGCAAAGCACAATATGTGGCAGAAAATGTACACTGATTATCACCCTGAACACATCATCCTTGCTGTGAAACATGGGGGTGGCAGCATCATAGTAGAGATGCAGAGATGCTTTTCATCAGCAGTTACAGCGAAGTTGGTCAGAGTAGATGGGAAGATGGATGGAGCTAAATACAGGGCAATCCGGTATGGAAACCTGTTGGAGGCTGCAAAAGACTGGGAAGAGGCTGGGAAGGAGATTGACCTTCCAGCAAGACGATGACCCTAAACATACAGCACTACAGAGCTACAGTGGAATAGTGGAAAAGTTTAGATCAGAGATCACAGTAATCATATTAAATAAAATAAAAAATGATGTTTTCAAACAAAGCTGATATTCTGGCCAAGTTCAGCAAACATTTCTCCATATATTGTACGATTTGTCAATCATGTAATTATCATCATGACAGGCAGGCCTTAATCTAATATCAATTAAATCAAATAGAATAAATATAGCCTTTTGAAAAGAAGTTGACATACAGATTCACATTATTAGACTCAAAAAGTTAGATTATTAAGGGTGTTTCCATTTATTGTATGAAAAGTTGATAATGTAATTATTGTGACAGGCCTATTTAAAACAATAAATATTGTTCAAATATACTGAATAGTATTTGTAATTTGTTTTATAAAACACTGACAAAACTACTAGGCTTCAAGTTAAAAATGACAACAGTCCGGGCTTTGGCCTAAATCAATTTCTGTTAGAATGGCCCTGGTCTAAATCCTATTGATCTTCTGTGGAAAGACATGAAAATTGCTGTTCATAGATGATCTGCATCCAACCTGGCTGAGCTTGAGCTGTTTTACAAAGAAGAACAGGGCAAAAATATCAGTCTCTAGATCAAGTACAAAGACTTGCAGCTGGCATTGCAGCAAAAGGTGGCTTGACTAAGTATTGATACTTAGGGGCTGAACACTTTTCAGATTTGTGTTTGATTCAAAGTTTGAAACCCATGCATCTATGACTTAAAATCTTAATGACAAAATCTAAAAAAGTTCAAGTAGTGTGATTACTTTTCTAAGTCACTGTACGCAGGCCGATGTCAGAATGTGATCTCGCAGACTTGAGTGTGACCATCTGCTTCCTGGTTCTGGAGGTAACCCTAGACTTGCCACAGAAGTACGTGTCACACGTCAGACACGACCAGGATCTCCCCCGGCTGAGTGTTCTGCGTTTAAAAACGCTCGTTCAGCCTTTCTGATATGCCCACCATCCTTTCCACATTACTCCGAGGTCAGCACAAAACAGGGAAAGAATCAGCGTGAAAAAAAAAAAATCGGCCCGACGTTTTTGGAGCCTTGGCCGGCATGCCAAAGAACACGTCCCGGCTGCAATCAGTGACACTCACAATAAACTCTGCCATATTTAATAATTAGACGCAGGAGCGCGGGATACGCTACCTTTCCCATTTCCCCCCTAAAAGCTCAGACTTCAGCCTCCTGCAGACCGAGCCCGACTGATCCTGAATCTCAGGGCAATTAGCCGAGTGTCTCAGCGAGCGGCGGGGGCAGCTGGAGGGGTTTCCTGCCCCATCAGCCGGTCAGCAGTTTGGAGGAAGGCGACTGGGATTAGTCTGCGATGCTGGGAGTGAGCTCTAGTTTCACTATGTTCACTGTGTGAGCTGAAACCAGTGTTGATACTGCAGATTTGCAGAAGAACTGTGCTTTTTAATGCAGTGAAATAGCATTTTCTTATGCCTTAGTAATCAAATGACTTGACCTAGTGCATTGCAACCACCTGGCATACCATAGAAGCAGCTTAACAGCAGCAAAGCTAAGGATAAACATTTTCAACAGCATTTTTTAACAATTGCTGAGCAACAACCTGGAATGTCACAGCAACCCCCACTCACCCCCTGGCATACCACAGAAGCAGCTAAACAGCAGCAAACCATAGCAAAACTACTGGGCAAACACCTAGAATATCATAGCAACCACTTAGCAACTCAATAGCAACCACCTCAGATACCATACTACTGTTTAGCAACAGCATAGCACATGTTTAGCAATCCCCAAAGAAACCACCTCAGATACCATAGCAACTGGTTAGCAATGGCAGAATACAAGTCACTAATATGATTAAAAACAGAATAGCAGTTTAACAACTGCTGAGCAACCACCTGGAATATCATAACACTTAGCAACACAATGGATATCATCTGACAACCACCTAATAAACAATAGCAACTGCTAAGCAACAGGATAGCAAATGTCTAGCAACCCAATAGCAACTGCTTAGCCACGGCAGAATACAAGTCACTTTTCAACAGAATAGCTATTGATAATCATTTTGAATAACATTTTCAATAACTGCTGAGCAACCACCTTAAATATCATAGCAACCACTTAGCAACAGCATGGCAGCTGTCTGGCAACCCAACAGTAACCACCTCAGATACCATAGCAACTGCTTAGCAACAACAGAGCAAATGCCTAGAAAACCCCATAGCAACCACTTGGGATACCACAGTAGCAGCTTGACAGCAGAATACAAGTAAAATAATATTAAAATTAAATAGTTTACTTACCTTTACTTTATACCCAGTCTTTTGAGTTAGTTAGTTAGTTAGTTAGTTAGTAAGTAATTTGGCTAGTTAGTAGTTAATTAGTTAATTAGTTAGATAGTTGGTTAGTTAGTTAGTTCGTCAGTTAGTTAGTTAGTTAGTTAGTTAGATAGTTAATTAGTTAGATAGTTGGTTAGTTAGTTAGCTAGTTAGTTAATTCGTTAGATAGTTAATTAGTTAGATAGTTGGTTAGTTAGTTAGTTAGTTCGTCAGTTAGTTAGTTAGTTAATTAGTTAGATAGTTGGTTAGTTGTAGTAGTTGTAGTAGTTGGTTAGTTCGTCAGTTAGTTAGTAAGTTAGTTAGATAGTTAATTAGTTACATAGTTGTTTAGTTAGTTAGTTCATCAGTTAGTTAGTTAGTTAGTTAGTTAGTTAGTTAGTTAGTTAGTTAGTTAGTTAGTTAGTTAGTTAATTAGTTAGTTAGTTAGTCAGTTAGTTAATTAGTCAGTCAGTCAGTCAGTCAGTTAGTTAGTTAGTTAGTCAGTTACTTAGTTAATTAGTTAGTTAGTTAGTTAGTTACTTAGTCAGTTAGTTAGTTAGTTAGATAGTTAATCAGTTAGTTAGTTAATTAGTTAGTCAGTCAGTCAGTCAGTCAGTCAGTCAGTTAGTTAGTTAGTTAGTTAGTCAGTTACTTAGTTAATTAGTTAGTTAGTTACTTACTTACTTAGTCAGTTAGTTAGTTAGTTAGTTAGTTAGTTAGTTAGTTAGTTAGTTAATTGCTCCTATTGCAGCTGCTTTTTAGTTGTGTTTTGAGATGTGTTGCTGCTATCATGTTCTAAATGAGCAAAATGTCTCATTTTGATATGTGTTCAAAATATATATTTGCATTCTATTTTATTTTAAATTATTAATATTTTTTACAAAGCATCCCAAATTTTGGAATTGGTATTGTACATTTGTGAGGAAAAATGTATGTGTAAGCTTTGCTTTTCCAGTTTACTCACTCAAAAGTCAAGAATCTGTAAATAAAAATGTCATATGTTATATATTTCTACCAATAATATGATTAAAAATGAAGCTGTCAGAGACCAGTAGTCTACATTTAACAGACTTCACAATCATCTGTAATAAAACATCCACATCCATTACTGCTGTTCTGGCAACCAACTTAAAAAAAAAAATCACTGACCTCAATTTGTATGAACATCAGCCCACTCTAACCCAACGTAATTACTGATTTATAATTCACTGTGCTTGTTTTCATTTGCTCTTAAATTGCTGTTAATTGTAGGCAGTTGCAAACAGAGGGTACAAATAAACAGCGCCTGTGCCAGACTGTCGTAAATGCACGGTGAGATGGACCGCACCTTCACATCATTAGCTCACAGCCTGAGGCACCAGGCCGAATGGTGTTTTTTATTACGGGCATCAGTGCCTCGTTTTTCAGACTGTAGTGTTTCTTTTTTTGATGTTTGTTCTCATATAAAATTGCAACTAAATGGTAGTTTTTTTTTTTTTTACAGAAGAGAGGGAATCAAAATGATGCCATGAGAACTCATGTATCTTAAAGGCTAGAATAAAAAAAGTACTCAACTGACTGATGGATTAATGTGTTTAACTAAAGCTATGTTCTGACAAAAGTTTGATGTTAAAGCTGAATAATCACTTTTATTTACTGTTGACCTAAATCCTGTACTACACGGATGAATCCTATTATATTTTCATTGTGAGGAACATAGTAAGGAAATGCATCAGCAGCAGTTTAAAAAGAGGCGGTGGCTGACTTCACGTGTCGAAGGATGCCCCCCTTGTGTTGGGGCATCACTAGTGTGGAAAAAAAATAGACCATTGAAAAATGATGAGTTTCTTTGATTTTACCAAATTGAAATTGCCTAATTTTTTGCACCAGGAGTAAAGCAGCATAAAGTTATCCAAAAGCAGTGTGTAAGACTGGTGGAGGAGAACATGATGCCAAGATGTATGAAAAAACTGTGATTAAAAACCAGGGTTATTCCACCAAATATTGCTTTTTGAACCTTATAAAACTTTATGAATATGAACTTGTTTTCTTTGCATTATTTGAGGTCTGAAAGCTCTGCATCTTTTTTGATATTTCAGCCATTTCTCATTTTCTGCAAATAAATGCTCTAAATGAGAATATTTTTATTTGGAATTATTTATTTTTGTTAAAACACACATATTACACATGGATGACATGTATACTAGTATACTAAACACAATGTTCACATGCCATCCATGTGTTGAGACAGTGTAATATGTGTGTGTTTTAACTAAAAATATTTACATTTCAGGAATCATAATGTATTATGAAATTAAGTAAAGTTTACTAAAAGAAAGGATTGACTGAAGTTCAGTTCACTTATTTACTCTGTGTAACATTTAAGTCTTGAAACCAATTTGAAGTTACTTAAATTTATTTATTTATTTTATTTATTTGAAATTAAATTTAATTTAAAAAAGGCTAATGCAGAAAGTTGCGAAACTTTTTTAACGTAAATTTGACTCATAATTTTTTCAGTGTAAATTGTAAGTCGAGTTTTTTTTTTTTCGATTTCGTGAAATCAAACCTCAGGTCCTAAATTTGTGATTTTAAAAATGTTCGATCATGTGACTTTGATTCCACACGTCTGGCTCACAGCATAGAGACAGTAATCTATGTGTGTGTGTGTGTGTGTGTGTGTGTGAGTAACTGGCAGGAGTGCTGAGCTGGAGCACCTGCCGTTGTGCTGCCGGATGGCGGTGAAGCAGGAGAACTCCAGATGACTTCACCAGACCGTGACGTCCGGGCAGTATGAGGAGAAGTTCCTCTGAGCGTCTGTGTTTATTTCTGATGTGTCTCCTTCTCTCGCTGTAAATAGCATCACCATGTCCTTCCTACTAACAGTTCATTTAATTCAATATATTTAATATGGATTGATAGTTTTATATAGTTTAAATCTGAATTTGAACTCCAGGCTGTTTCGGTGTGTTTTTTCTCCGTTTTTGTTTTCAGTTCCTCTTTCAGGTCTTATAACACAGTAATTATATCAGACAGACACATGCCCTGATCTCTTTTACTCCAGAAGACATACGGCTGCTCAAAAATATAATCATTTAAAATATAAAAGGAAGCAGAATTGTTATATTTTCCTGGAACTGATCATGTTTTGGTCATAATCTTACCAAGCGCCTGTTTTTTTTTTTACTTATTTTTGAATGTATAGACTTTAAATATATTCACACCTAAGATATCTTTTCAAAAATGGTTCGACATGAGTGTGTATAAGTTAAAAACATAAGAACATTGATGATAGTTCATTACATGGATTATTTCTTTGATAAAATACATGAAGAAACAGTATCATGCGGATTTATTCTTCTTAATAATCACACCTCTAGGATACATGTAGATTACTAAGCCTGACACCCAACTAATACCAAAACTGATTTACTATACTAGATCATTATTTCCAATTGCTTATAATAACAACAAATATTGTAATAAAGAGTTATTCCACAAAATGATGAGAAAAATACTTTTATTTAGGACACACAAACAAAACTATATACAAAAATGTAAACTTTTTAGTCTAAATAAATAAAAATGTTTAGTGCAAAATAACTACTAACTACTAAAATGTGCAAGTAAAATAAAAACGATATAAAGTAGTGCGCACACCATACCTAGCTTTAGTTTGAGTAAAGCAGGTAGTTTCACACTTTTTCTGTGGACAATTTTTGGTTTGAAACATCATATAAATATGTGTGAAGCACTAAAGGTAAATAATTTGAGTGCTTTTTTATTTCCACTTGTGTCACAACTACTTCTACAAACATTCCAAATGTGAACTAAAAACCTATGTTTTTCATTTTCTGTAAATCAGCTGAAAGAATTTGGTGTCAGAAATCATTTGCTTCTATGAGCCATTTGGATGCTCCTCCCTTATTGTGTTGTCACAATAAGGAAATCTGAATAGAACCACTCTGACACCACCCCCAACAATCAACTCCCACCAGAGCCCCACCCTCTAGAACAGTTGAAGAAACAACATTTCAGTCAGCACATTGGAGGATTAGCCAGTAGACTTTGTTTGAGGGAGGGATCTGTATCTACTGCTTATGGCAAGTCAGCAGATGTGTTTCTATCGCAGTGAATGTGGTAAACGCTGATGGGGTGTGGCCAGCAACATCTTATTTGCATAAACATGATAGAGCCTCTAAACAGTTCATTCTGAAAGAGACTGAAATTGGCAAAAATAGAGCTGGTGTGATCTCTCTTTTTATGTGAGAAATTTAGAAATAAAAGTCTCAAATCCTAGGGCCCTATTTTGTAGTGATCTTAAGGCAAGCCTATAGTCAACCTCTCCACATCTTTACCACTGTATTGGTCATACTTAAACAGTCCAGTCTGAGCTTCTGCAGTGGCGCCCCGAAGACCCGCTGTAGACCTGCTGTTAGCTTCACCTAAAGGATGTGGTTTCTGACTCACAGCTGCCTCATAGGATGAGAAGTGAGAACGAGAGGAAAAAGCCATCCATTCTCCTGTCTGCACATCCTTCTATTCTCAGTCTTCTCCAACCACCTGCTTGAACTTGAACAGATTCATCACTCTGTACTCCACTGAGCTGCTGTTATTCTTTACTCCTGATTACTGAGCCCCATGACCTGTTTTCACTTTTTTAAAATAAACTTTCTTGAACATTGTGATTTACCTCGTTGTCTTATAAAAGTGACCATGTGTCCTGAAGAGGTTTTCACCTTTCACCTCTTCACCACTAAAATATACACTATATTACAATATATTGTCAAAAGTATCTGCTGGCCTGCATTGCTGCATTTGGTGATGTAGGGCTTGGAAGGACTTGCTTGGCCATGGAAACCTATTCCATTCCATTCTGTCTACACAGAATTCTTGATCTAATCTGATGCTACATGAAGTTTGTAGGTCTGTAGTGATGTAGTGACTCACTATGCTCCTCAGCATCCACTGAATCTGCTCTGTCCAGCCCAGAGTATTAAACAGACCCAAGGAAAGTAGTTGGAAAAAGATGTTTGGTTCTGGACAGAGCATGGAGGCATGGTGGCACAGTGTGTCGTGCTGTCACCCTTCCTGGGTTCAATTCCTGGTTAGAGATACCGGGGTCTTTCTGTGTGGTTGCATGGTGCTCCAATTTCCTCTCAAAGCCCAAAAGACGTGCTGTTTAGGTAAATTGGGGGTGCTTGAAATTGCCCTTGGCAATGTGTAAATGCAAACGTGGGGGGGGTGTCTGTCTGTCTACCTATCTGTCTGTCTGCCCTGCAATGCCAGACTGTCCAGAGTCTCTCCTGCCTTCCACCCAATGACTGCTGGAGTTGGCTCTTGCTTCCCCGCAGCCAGAATTGTATAAAGAGATTGAAGATGAAAGAATGAATGATACAGAGAAATGTGGTAGAGAAGAGGGTTTTGAACAGGGCCAATTCAGCATAATTGCATGATAAAGCAGGATGTAGTTTTTAAAAACAGAATCATAAATTGGTTTCCGTTCAGAGGAGTAACAGAACAATTTGTTGCTGATTTGTCAATTCTGATTCAACCATGGGTTTAAATATTTACTTTTATACACTCAACTGACAATAAACTAAACGTGTATTTTGAGTATTTTGAGTTTGATTGTATGTGTATTGGAAAATACTAGGCTGTGCAAATAAATGAACTGTTGTTCTTGTTGATGGAAATGGTAAAAAATAACTAAAAACTTTTGTCCATCCATTAAAAAACACTGCCGTGCATCTCAGCTCATGAGCAAAGAAGCACAGAGTAAGACCCTGAAACGATAGGTCGAACATATCCATGAAAACATGTGGCATCTGGTTAGTCTGTAGATCTAGTAAATCAGCTATAGAAGCTTCACTATAGCTTTTCACATTATATAAAACCCCCATAATACTTTAAACCTGGATGCACATCCTGATGTGCCTCCTGAAGTACTCTCTTCTCAATAACTCTGAGGTTGCCAAATAGCACATAAACGACACAGAAATTCTCAAACCTAAAGTCGGTCCAAATATCTGCTCTCGCAATGCCTTTTCTTTTTTTGGCAACCACATCATGATGAAATCTAAATCTAATCCAAATATGATCCGTTCTCCAGACTGCTCAAGGTCAATAAACCACAGCATAAGCCGTGACTAAGGAGATGGATTGGATGGCCCTGCGATTTTGTACTGTTTTGAAGAGGTCAAAAACAGAAACCTTTTGGAAAAAAAAGGTCATGGATGAAGGTTTGAGGGCTGTGTTCATTCTGTATGTGTGTGTGTGTGTTATGTGTGGGTGTGTGTTATGTGGGTGTGTATGGCGGTGCACAGTGAGTTCTCATGTATATTTTTCCACTGGATCAATGACAGGTAAGTGGGGAACATGGAGAAGGAGAGCATGTTATGATCAGGTTTGGTCAGTGGAGAACCTCTCCACCACTTAATGATAGTGAAAATAAACAGAGGTGAATGGCGGCTTGGTGCTCTTACGGGAAGAGCCTGTCAGGCCTCAGGCGCCAAGGAGTTGTGGGAATGGATTATGAAAAATAGCCATTTGTCTGATACTCGACAAGTTCTTCAGGGTTTCTCTTAGACAGGCTGAGGGACACAGGGGGACACTGTTCTGCCCAGCGCTCTACACGACCTGAGCCACTAATACTATATAAGATTGGATGATCTTCATCTGTTGAGTTAACACTCAACTTGAAACAAAAGGGTTCTGTTGCTCATAAAAAATCATTGGAACCCTATGTAGCTGCTCTACAAGCAAACAGAGAAGGTTATAAGAATGTTATAAGAACCACATAACATTCCCAGTTAGACAAATACTAACATAATGAAATAAAAAAGAGAATTAATTCTGAAGTCCTCCAGACTATTTAGGAACACATAAGGAATCATGTAGTAACTTAAAAGTGTTAAACAAACCAGAAAAATACTCTTCGAAGCATTTAGGTATCTGGTGTGCTGTTAACTTCCTGAGGTTTCTGAGGCTGGTAACTCTGATTAATGTGTCCTATACAACTGAGGTAACTCTTGGTCTTTCTTTGCTGGGTGGTCCATATCATTTTTGATGGTCTTTGCAACTGCACTTATGGATACTTTCATAAAAAAATGAAGAAAAAAGTTCTTTCACTTCTTATAGTATTTTAGAACTTCATTTAAATAGGGATATTTACTGTATACCAACTCTGCCTTTTCACTACTTTACAACTGATGCTCTCAAACATATTAAGAGATAAGAAATTAAAGTAATTAATGAGTTCAGCACAGCTGTTAACTGAAAGCCTGAATTCCAGGTTGCTCTACCTCATAAAGCTAACTGAGAAAATCCAGCCAAGATGTGCAAAACTGTCTCTATCTAAACAACAGGTGCTAGTATTGAAGAATCTAAAATATAAAACATATTCTGCGTTGTTTAACACTAAATAATTGGTTACTAAATAATTACATATGTTTTTCTTCATAGTCATATATTTTAGACTACATATATTAAAGAGTGCTAAAATAGAACAACTTTTTTTGTACTGATGTTAAATATATTTACATTAGAGTACAAATATGCTTCTTGTTACTGTCCTCTTCACTTCTAGTATACTTTGTTGGGTAAAAAAAATATATTTTAATATAATGTACTACATTGTTAGCGTGTTACAAATTTATTATATATTTTTTTAAATAGTAGTAGTAATTGAATTTACTTTCTAAAAAGTTTTTAACACACTTTGCTAAAAATGTACAAAAGTATGTTTGGAAATAAGTATATTGAATTGCATTAAACTAAAAGTGTACTTCATAGTAGTCTCTTTTTTAAAAATACACTATATTGTACTTTTTAAAAAGTATGATCAAAGTTTACTTTCAAACATTTGATGAAAGCATAATATTAATGTACATACATTTGTTAGTATATTTACAGCATACTTAGACATTTCTCAGAATGTTTTAATTACAATTAAGTATATATATATATTGTGAGGTGCGGGATACCGAAAGCCCATCTGAGGTAGCCGACAACAGCCAAGACTCCCAAAACAATCCTGCTGAGATGAGCAGAGATTGTGAGCATGCAGCAGGGGGGTGGGGCCACACTGATCACCCATGCCTGGCCAGCACTAATGACAGGGCTGAGTGAGGAGCAGGGAGAGGGGAAGACAGAGGATAAAAGAGGAGCAAACAGTCAGAGGGGAGAGGGGAGTGAGACGGGGAATCCATGCCAGTTTTGTCCACTAATGCTGTCCTCTTTTTCTCCTGGTAACTTTTGGTGCACGTGGGCTACTCTCTCCCTCTGCACGCCCTCTCCATCTCTCTCTTTCCCTCTCTCTCTCTCTCTCTCTCTCTCTCTCTCTCTCTCTCTAATACAGATTCCTGAAGGGACTCCCAGAGAGAGACACATAGGAGGACGGGGCCTCCTCACCAAAGCCTTAAACCAAGTCTGCTCTTGTCCTGGAATCCCACACAGGAGTGTGGAGGCTTTCATTTTTGTTTGTTTGACTGCTCTGAGTTGGGGATAGTATTTTGGTTTGGGTTTTTTCACTATACTGACCATCACATGTACCCACAACACAGCACATACACTCCCTCTATCCTTTACTGATTGCATACATGTTTTAGTGGCTCTATTTTCCCCCAAGCAGACTGAATTGACCAATAAACAACCCTTCAGGGTCCTTTCTTTTTGGCTAAACTGGTCTCCTGGTCTTTGTGTACACACACTGGTAGTGCCCAGACCGTTACTATATATATATATATATATATATATATATATATATATATATATATATATATATATATTTAACAACCAATATTCTTAATTGCAGATTTACACTATTCATCTGATTAGCGCCACCATGTGGAGTAATTAAGCAGTATCTTTAGTAAGTCAAATTAGGGGGTGTGTCTTAGGGAATTTAGAGCATCTATGTTTCAATAATATATTAATATTTGATGCCACATAACAATATGAAACATCATCAAAATCAGACAATATATCGCAGTATCAATATATTTGATATATAATATATGATATATATTCAATATATATAATTGCACCTACTGTATGTTGATGACATCAACACCTACAGTTTTAAAGGTGGAATTTCTCACATTGACAACAAATAGTCCCATTTCCTCTTTAACCACCAGTCAGGAAACTAATGGAAACCATTAATTAAACTGGTATCTGCTAAAGGTTAAAGATGATGCCTGGTGTTAGGTTGTTGGGCAAACGAACACCACTAACACTAGTGTGTGGAAACCTCATTCCTCTGCCTGTGGAGCTTCACTTCAGGACTACGTCACTCCCCCCCCCTCCCTCCTCTTTCACACCTTCACTCGCAACCCGATCCCTGTTTTGTCTTTTTTTTTTGCAGCTACGTCAATGACCTCACACTCCTCACACTCTGGAAATAACCAGGTCTAAAAATAACAAGTGCGAGCCACACCTACGTTCAGTGGTCTGCTGCTCATGCATACACACCTGTGTGTAGGTGTGTGGGTTGGTACGTGCCAGTGCCATTATCACATCTATCTATCTCTGGCAAACATCTCAAACTCCTGCAAATACTGACCAATCACGTTCCCTACAGAACGGTTCATTAGCAAATGAAGTGGAACACAACTTGGCACCACTCTCCAATCGAAAACAGGTTCTCTGCAGTTTATCTGAAGGTGGAAGGATATGTGCGGTCTGTTCGGTTTCTTCACTTCCAAACCCACCAAAACCACAGAAACAGAAAAACCAACAGGAGAAACATCTGAGTCATGAAGAGTCATGAAGATCTATTAGCTACGAGAGCATCAATCACTTAGTTTAATGCAGATCTGACAGCGGTGTGCTGCAAGGCTCTGTACTCAGCCCTCTATAAAACCACATCTGTATTAAAAAAAGTAATATATTTCAATTACAAATGATTAAATGATAAATACATTGTAAAAAAAAAAATAACTTAAAATTGCTCTTCTTAATGTGATTTTTAAATTAGCTGAACAAGATATATTGAATTGCACCATAAACTATTTAGCAATGCAAACTAGTTGCATCAAATAACATAATTAAGTGTCTTGTTAAAAGTTGTTCTAACTAAATCATTTGTGTATTATGTGTCATTAGCAGAGGTGGAAAAAGTACTGAAAAATTGTAATTAAGTAAAAATACCTTTACTTTGCTAAAATTCTACTCAAATAAAAAAAAAACGTACCCATCTAAAAATCTACTCGAGTAAAAGTAAAAAAAGTAATCTTTTTTTTTTTTTTTATTCAGACCAGCATTTTATTTTTTACTCAGTAACGGGGAGTTTTCCAATGTAGTGAAGTGAATTACTTGTGTCAAAATGTACTTGAGTAAAAGTAAAATTACCTTACCTTAAAACTACTTTAAAAATTACAAATTACTCATAAAATCTACTCAATTACAGTAACTTGAGTAAATGTAATTCGTTACTTTCCACCTCTGGTCATTAGACATTGCAAAGATGGCCACAGCACCAGGACACACAAAAAAAAAAAAAAAAAATATATATATATATATATATATATATATATATATATATATATATATATATATATATATATATATATCACACCATCCACCTGCATTCTTTAAATATCAACAATGCTTGTGAATATAATAGGGTTACTAACAGGGTTACTAACGCTGTTACTTTATTCAGTTATGAGGGCGAGTAACACAAAAGTAACACAATAGTTACTTTTACTGGTAACTAGTTCATTTTATAGTGGAGTAACTCAGTTAGTAACTCAGTTACATTTTTGGAGAAGTAACTAGTAGCTATAACTAATTACTTTTTAAAAGTAACGTGCCCAACACTGTGCACAAGCATATAGCACATATCTGTGGGCAGCTATGCAAACTTTAACATTAACAACACACAGAATTAACAAATGGAAACCAGCAGGTCAGTTTGCTGATCTCTGCTGAGAAGCGTTGGACACTTTCAGGTAGCTGCACCCCTGAAATAGCAATCTGATAAAGTCGTAGAGAGTGTAGATGGCTCTTAAAGGGATTAGCAGGTGATACGCTTTTTGGTTTATTGCACGTTATGCCTAAAAAAAAAAAAAAAAAAGAAACCACCCATGATTAATTAAGAGAATTAGAACATGCCTTTTGTGCCTTTCCCCAACGTTACGATAGCAAAGACACACTGCCACTCCCCAAATTGAGCTGCACGGTGCGCTTGGTTTGGGCCCAAAATCTTTTTTTTATCTGTTTGACTCAATTTAAGATTTTTTTTTTTTTATTTTAATCTGGATTTGTTTCTAGATTTGACTTTAATTTAATTTTAAGTGAATTTATTTCAGCTCATTCAGACTAATTGAGGTTGTGTTTAGATTCTGGAGCTGCTGGACTGGGAGGTGAGCAGGAGGACGAGTCAGGTTCCACGGTTCCCCCGTGTCCGGTCCCTGGGGAGCAGATGGAGGGTCGAGGGGAAACAGGTGGTGCTGTGTTTGTTTAAGGCCCGGTCCGGGCGGGGTTAGGTGGCAGGGTTGAAAGGGATCAGGAGTATCGGGGGTGAAGCTCTCGGCGCCTCGGGCCCCGGCTCTCGGGGGACGGCTGTCCGGCTCCATTAGTAGCGCGGGACGCCGGGTCCCCGGGGCGAGTCCAGAGTCCAGGCTCGGAAACTGTGACGAGGCCCGTCATTACCCAGGCTGACTCAGGCGCTGCCACAGACGCCTCACTCAACGCCGCCTCAGGCCCCTGCGCTCATGACATCACAGAAACAGGCCGGCCCCATTCATTGGCGTCGTCATGGGAACGGGACAAATTGCTCGTTTTATTTTTATTTTCTATTTATCCGTTTTTGGCAGCAGGTGGAGCTTCACTGGAAAGTAAACAAATTCGTTTCAAACCAGAGTCAAAAACACACCGAATAAACACAGTTTACATGTGATTTTCCCCTTTAGACTACAGAGGAAAGTCGTGTGGTCATAATGCACTTATTAACCCTTATACACCCTTAAGTAACCTTATAAAAGAGATTTTTAAACTTGTTAAAGAGATTTTTAATCTCAATGTGACTACCCTGCTTAAATAAAGGTACATAAATAAATATACTATTTTAATAAACTATTTTACTTTGTTTAATATATTCTTGTGGGCTTTTTACCTCTTTTTTTAATATATTTTTTTGTACTTTAAGAATTACAGCAGATAAATACAGTAAAAAAAAAGAAATTAAACAATTGTACAGAATAAATTAATCAAATAATTTATTTTATTTATTATTTTTGTTTGCTTTGCCAACAAAATCATTTGGTAATCATTTGGCTACTCAAAATTAACTCAAATATACTTAATTAACAGCTCTCCTAAATAATTTATAGACTTTTTATTGTTTTTTAAATAATTAAGTTTTCCTAATAATACAGTACACCAGACTCATTTTCTTGTTTTTTTTTCTTAAGAAAAAAAAAAGAAAGTCTTGATTTCTTTCCCAAATAAATAATGCATAAATACACTTCCAGTCAATAGTTTTAGAACACTTATCAATGACTTTATCACTGCTTATCACTTCACCTGTCAGACCCTCTAACTCTTCTCTTCACTTCTGAAACAGATGTATGTACATACTTAAAATATATTAAAAGTACATTAATATTATGCTTTCGAAAAAAACAAGCTTAATGTAATTCAATATACTTCTGAAATACTTATTTCCAAATATAACAGAAAGAGTTTAATGTGCAGCATCATATACAACTAAGAAAAAAGCACAAGAAAAAGTGGATTTTAGCGGAAGGAGATCTTTAGTTCTAAAGTTCTTTTAAATAAATAAGACAGACAGACTGCAGCGCTGTCCTCCTGTTCACCTTCAATCAGCGTTTGAAGCTGGACTGTGATCGGGGTGGCGTAAGCCTGGCAGAGTGTGATTCACGCAGAGGACGCTTAATGAAGCTGAAAAGCCTCCATCTCCCTACGAGGAATTCCTTCCTATGGACCATTTAAGAGCAGCATCTCCCTGGGGTTCCCTGGCTGACGACACTCCAAATAGAGGGGAAGCAAAGGGAAGAGGAGGATGGAAAATTACCAGAGTGAAGGAGGGTGTGGTGGTCTGATCTATCAGCCTGAGAAGAGTAGAAGAGTCAGAGTACAGCTTTTTAGCATATATTTTAAATGGTCACAGCATATAAAGAGGACATGCCTCTTCCCATTCACTGTGTTTTCTTTCTTTTTTATTTTTTTTACATGAAAAATTTAATTTTGAAGACTATTTTAAAGCGATACAGGAACACATGCTGAATTATTTTGCAAAGAAAAACTGTTAAACAAACCAGAATATGTTTAATCCTTTAGATTTTTCTAAGTACCACATTTAGGGCCCTATCGTACACCCTGTCAAAGGCGTGTCACAATGCTCTTTGCTATCTTACACCCCGTCAACAGTCTATTTTCAGGAATAAATCTACACTGATGGATGTGGTGGTCTGGAAGTGAGGTGTGTTCAGGTCAATTTCTGGTGTGTTGCTATCTTGGCGGCAGAAGACATAGGAGCTCCACTGATTGACTAAAACCCTGACAACAGTCAAGATGCGTTGCATAGCGCAAATCTGACTTTTAACTCAACAATAAACCAAATAAAGAAAAAAATTCAATAGAATATCATTGCTGTTCCCTTAAATGAGCTGCGGTGTATATCTGCACAGCATGAACGCACAGGTCAGTATCTTCTGCTGTTAAGATACAAACACGCCAAACTCAGAGCTCACCTGGCTCTTAAAGGGAATGACAAATGGCACACTGATTGGTTTATTTCAAGTTATGCCCAAAACACACCCATATTATTATTATTTTTTGCATCCTCAGTGTCTTCATGAGGGAGAGTCACCTGGAAGGACCTTGAAGGAGTTCCTGGAGGTGCTGAACAATAGTTCTATACTATTACGACCCCTGAAGCAAATGTGTTAGTTGAACTATTTAATGTTGAATAAAATACATGCATATTATAAAGAGGTTATATAGAAACAGTATTTTCTAGATAAAGTCTTTGGCATAGGTCCAGGTCTTAATGTGTCTGTGAAGCTCCAGCTCATTCCAAATCACCACCTGAGTGGATCATGTTTAGATGGTCGTAAGTTTTCCTGCAAAATGTCTTGGTAAACTTTTCCATTGGTGACGGCAATCCGTCCAGGCCCTGAGGCAGCAAAGCAGCCCCGAACCATGATGCCCCCTCCACCATGTTTCACAGTTGGGATGAGGTTTTGATGATGGTATGCTGTGCCTTTTTTTTCTCCACACATATCGTTGTGTGTTTCTTCCAAACAACTCAAATTTGGTTTCATCTGCAGCAATGTTTTTTGGACAGCAGTCACATACATTTTCTTGCACCTATATATATATATATATATATATATATATATATACATATATATATACACACACAAAGTATGTTCATATGTGTATCCATATGGAAAGTAATAGCAGTGTTTACATACAGAACCACTTCCCCTTGTTCTAACTGGTCGTTAACTGCAGTTTATCCATATGGAGTGGTTTGGAAAGATATCAAGCACGCCCCCGGACACACACTGTGTACCACAACACACCCTGGAACCATTGCATACAGCACATAGGACAAACCGTAAAGAAGAGAATGCATGTAGAAAACAACACTGTATGTTTTGAAATACATAAATTGGCTCTCTAATAATCATCAAAATGTTGCATTTTAAATTCTTTCTTTCTTTATTTCTTTCTTGTATATACCCTTGCAGTTATATACTGTTCACAGTAAAAGAAAATGTCCTGTTAAATTACAGTAATTGACTATAAGCAGTTGTTCCTCTAAAGTGTATATATTGTGTTGTAAGAATTTGAATTAATAGGATGGAAAATGTAGAAAAAAAGTGATATTTGGTTCTATATAGACCAGAGTTTGGAGTCATATAAAACATGAAAATCAAAGGATTATCAACACAGCATTACAACACTTAACTCTCTAACATTCTCACATATTTAAGGAATGTGTTTCAACTGATATTACTGTAGCATTTTGAAGTAATGGGAAGTAAAACTTAGACTTTTGCATAAAGCAGAGTTTGGAGTCCTATAAAACCAGCAAATCAAACTGTTATCAAATGACACCATTAAATTATTGAAGGGCACTTTATATACTGTTAATTACATAAGTTTCAAGTTATGTATGATGTAGTGTTTCTAAGTAATGGGAGGTCAAATTTAGGAAACATGCCCATTCGGTTTTGCATTAATCAGATTTGGAGTTCTATAAAACAATCAAATCAAATTGGTATCAAATGACATCATAAAATCATTGAAAAACACTTTAAATACTATTAATTATATGAGTTTTAAGTAATTCTACTGTAGCATTTTGGAGTAATGGGAGATCACACTTAGAAAAATAATTGTATATTTAGTTTTGCATTGTTCAGATTTGGAGTCCTATAAATCAATCAAATCAAATTGATATCAAATGACATCATAAAATCCTTGAAGAGCACTTTAAATACTATTAATTATATAAGTTTTAAGTAATTCTACTGTAGCATTTTGGAGTAATGAGAGGTCAAACTTAGGACACATGGCCATTTGGTTTTGCATAAACTAGAGTTTTGAGTCCTATAAAACCAGCAAATCAAATTGTTATCAAATAAGACCAAATAAATAATTGAAGAGCACTTTAAATACTATTAATGATATAAGTTATAGGAGATGCTACAGCAGCATTTTGGAGTAATGAGAGGTCAAACTTAGGAAACATGGCCATTTGGTTTTGCATAAACCAGAATTTGACATATTGAATTATTGCTCAATATGATTGAGAATTTGATTGATTGTACCATACCATTAATCAACAGAGAAGGGGTTGTCCAGGATGATGTGGGCGTCTTACCATTTAAGACATCTTCCCCAGAGCTCCTCTGCAGCAGACGGAGGTACATATTTTGAAGGTCAGGAAACTTCTAGGAAAGTTCTAGAGTGTTTTTTTTTAGTACGGCTATAAAACCTCATTGCATTGAGTCACCAGACTTAAGGGGGTGCAGCACAGGGGTATTCCACGGGTCATTTTTACCTTTTCACCCCCCTCGCCCACATGACGCCTCCACCAGCCTGTCCTGGGGTCACCAGGCAGGTCCTGTCGTCACGGCGATCTGCTCTCCCGCTCACACTTACCCAAAGCTGAACTCACACCCAACCTCTGGTCTTTATTGCCTGAAGACGTCTGGGCTATGTCACCTGATTATTGAGAACGAGTGAGAGAGAGAGAGAGAGAGAGAGAGAACGAGGGAGAACAGCACAGAGAAAGAATGAAGCCTACCACCCTTTCTCCATTGACGACATGGCCGAGAACCAACGTCTTACAGCATCTCAATTAAAGGCATCCCCTTCCACAGCTGGACAAAGCCAGAAAAACCGACAGCGGAGGAAACCTTCACCAAGTGCCAGGCAGCCCCAAGCATCGGCCCAAAGAAAGCACCGCTGCAGGGTTACAGTACGCTTCATGTAGACCTCAACCATCTAAAGCGTCTGGCCAAAGCGTCTCCAACCTCGCACAAGACACACGAGACGTGCTTACCTCTGGCCAGCCCGTAATAATAACTGCGATTGAATTTAACAACTGAACGTGGCCAGGAACAAATTAATTTCCACCAGAACACGCAAATGCAGCAAATACGCCAGACGCCCCGCTGAAACGTATAAGCAATAACTCAGCCAGATGGAGTGTTCTGGCACGAGAAACCCCAGCCTGGTTTGGTGGAACGGCACAAAAAAACAATGCCAAGGTACTTAGCGCGTCGGGCTCGAAAACGCAAGCCTCAGTTTTACTGAAAAGCAGTTTTTTAGTTTCCAAACTAAGCTCGGCCCGCCGCGATGAGAGAGGGATGAGCGGTTACCTCTGAAGTTACAGGCTTAGAAAAGAAAGAGAGAAAGAATCACATCTTTTCCACTGGACCAGCGCTCCATCATCATCATCATCACTGTGCAGGTCTTGCTGATGGAGGCAGTCACATTGTGTTGCTGCTGCTTTTTGTTTTAAAGAAAAGTGAAGGTTTAGGGTTGTGTCCCCATTGAAGAATCTCCAAAAAAGCAACTTTACAGGAGAGAGAAAAAAACTTGTAAACTTTAAATGAAAGTCAATGTAAAAAAAGTTTATTTCAGGTAATTTTAAAGAGTTTTTATTATTCCATTCATCAAGAAATTTTGGCACAGTGTAAGGGACAGTTTGTCTGTTCAAATTATGTAGTAAACTAAAAATCGACAAAAATGGAAATAAGTGTTTTTCATAGGAGAGCAACAATTTGCACCTGGTACATTTTCTATATATGTTTTTATTTACAATAAATATGTATGTAAGAGGCCATATCACCATACAATACAACAAGGCAGTAATTATTTTAGATTCAAATTATTATTTTAAATTTATACTAAAGCCATCCAAACCATGAAGAAAACACACAAAGTAGCACCTCTTGCATCTTCCATCTTGGCTGGATTTTTTCAGTCGGCTTTATGAGGTAGAGTCACCTGGAATTCAGGCTTTCAGTTAACAGCTGTGCTGAACTCATCAAGGGTTAATGTGTGTGTTTGAGAGCATCAGTTGTAAAGTTGTGAAGAGGTACAGTTAAAGGTATACAGTGGATAGCTCCTTTTGAGTAATTTGTATTACTAATCTATATTATGGCAGGAACTACTCAACCAAGTAATGGTAAAAATGCAAAAAAAAAAAAAAAAAAAACTCAGGTTATCTTTATTTGGTATTAAAGTTTGTTTGATAACCTAAAATAAGAAGTATTGGAAGTATGACATAAAAACTAAAACTAAAAATATCTGTAAGGGGGGATATTTTTTTCGAGGCACTGTATTTACAGTCTTGTGTATTGCATTGTAAGGTTAGATATTTACAGGGATGTTGTTACAACACTAACATGAATGGCAACGTTACAAAGTAGTGAATGTTTTACTCTCCAGTGGTCTTGAGGAGTTCATGCCTTAGTAAGGGCTCTTCTGGCAGCACTTATTTTGGGACCTACAAATGGAGATTGTCATCCATCAGATTTTAGTAAGGCCTTGTACAATGCCACATCATCTCAATCAGACTTTGACTAGGCCACTCCAAAATGTTTTATCTATTTAGTTTATTTTTTAAAGCCATTTAGAGGTGGACCTTCTGATGATGTGCTTTTGGTCATTGTCCTGCTGCAGAACCCAAGTACTCCTAAGCTTAAGGTTACAAACTCACTTAATAAATACAATGTTAAACATGTTTAGAAATGCAGGACACCTTCAGTGGTCTTGAAGAGTCCATGCCTTGCTCAGGACTGTTTTGGGACCTACAAACGGAGCGTTTTGCAAGTGCCCTTAAAAAAAGGCGTAGGTGACATCAGATAAAAAATGATATGGATTTCTCAGGTTACTCTGGTGTTAGCGAGTTAGTTATGGCCCGAGACTTTTGGGGTGCCGGGTTTTGGGGGCGCTGTCTGAGGGAGGGCTGCAGTAAATTGTCAGGCGTCAGTTTTTAGAAAGGTCTTGTGCAAACGCGAACGCCGCCGCTCGTCTTTACGAGCCGACATAAACGTGTATGGATATTGCTCATTACAGCTCATTTTCAGCAATTATCCCAGAGTATTTTTGCTGTCTTTTTTTTTCCTGCCGCAGCTCGGATTAAGAAAGTCAGAATTTATAAGTGACGGAAAGATAAGGGGACGTTTTTATTGCCGGGCAATTTTTTCAAGGTGTATAAGCGAGTCATTTGAACCGCTTTTAGACGGCAGACAGAGGTGGAAAAATAAAGCAGTAACTTTTTAAAGCCCCTGGCTTTTCGCGGAAATACCCACCTAATGCCCTCATTTCGCACAAATATTGCTAATTTTAATGTAACCCAGACAGAGTCTGCAGTATAGATGCCACTATATCAGGACATACAAGACGTACATTGTCAGGTATGAGAGGACCTGTCGTTTCCAATCCGCCTTTCAATTTACAGTCCGATGCCAACCTAGCAACCGCAAGCTTCAGTTTACGCCCCCTTTTTAAAGCCCCCCACCTTTCCATTGTTGTTGTTCTAAATATAGCCCGCACATCGTAAGTGACCGGCTTAAGAAAATCAGCCGTCACGCACAGAGACTCTTTATGCTCTCTATACACAGGCCAGTGTGCTGCAGTGGAGAGAATGCTGTTCTTTGAGTGTAGTGACGGAGGTGAGGGGCTCAGGTTTCAGTGCTAGGACCGCTGCTGTTGTGTTACGGAGCAGACTGCGGTTTCTGCCGGGGCAACATCAGGTTCCAAAAGCTGCTAGCCCTCGTTTAGCTTCAGGTAGCGGCCGTAAAAAGAGGTTGTGTTCTCAACAGGCCTGGTCAAACAGAGGCTCAGTGATAGATCACTCTCTGTCCTTTAAAGAAAAAATACTTTAAAATACAGAAAATATGCTAAGAGGCTAATAATGAGGGAGCTACTGCACCAGTGCTCCTTCAGTGCTGTGAAAAAGTATTTGCCCCCTACATATTCCTTGTTCTTGTTTTTTTGGCTTTTATATCATACTTACATTTTTTCAGAATAGCAAACACTTTTTAATATCAGACAAATATAGCAAGCAGTTGATAATTAAGATTTTTTTTTATTAAGGGAAAATTCTATACAAAATATTCTGGCCCTATGTAAACAAAATAAAATAAAAATAATTGACTCCCTCATCTTTACAGCATTGTTTTAATTCAGCCACATTTGATTTGTTTGATTTGTTTAAGATCATCCACAGCATCTCAATCAGACTTTGACTTGTCCATTTTGAAACCTTCATTTTCTTTTCTTTTAAGCCATTCAGAGGTAGAGGTGCTGGTGTGCTTTAGGTCATTGCCCTGCTGTAGACCCCAAGTAAATTTAATATGACATAAAAGCAAAAACTAAAGAAATCTAAAAGGGGGCAAATACTTTTTTCACGCTGCTGTATCTACATTCTTGCATTTTGCATTATAAGTTTAGTTATTTACAGAAGCGTTGGCTGGGTACACTCTAAGAAATATAAGTACAGATTTGTACTTAAAAGAGTACAAAGCTTGTCGCTGGGGCTGTACCTTATATTAAGGTTCAAAAAAGTACCTTTCAGTAAAAGTACTTTTTTGTACCCATGGTTTTTGTGCCAGTAAAGATTATAAAGATTATAAACATTATCATCAACTAAATATGGCTCAAAAACTTGATGATACAAAATTGTCTGGCTTTCAAATAAAAAATGTGCAATTTAAATATATATTGTTCATTAGTACAGTGATGCAGAATACTGAATGTACCCTTTGTCTGGTTAAATGGTACAAATTTGTACTTATTGCTGTTAGAAATGACTTTGTACTTCAAAGGGAACAAATCTGACCCCGTAAAGACCAATACTGTACCTTTGAGGGTACAATTATAAAGAATGTACCTTCGAGTACAAAAAAGTACTCATATCGTACCTCTGTTTTTTAGAGTGTAAAGATTCAGGGCTTAGCCTAGAAATGTATAGATTATTAGATTATTAAGAACAGTAAAGGTATTGAATTTGTTGCACTGTTAAGGCCATTATTCATTGTGGAATACTGTATATTGGAATATCTAAAAATATTGCACAATAAATAGAGCACAGCAATATATCCTGATTTCTTCACCCATTATCGTTGTTTCAGTTCCACTTTTTTAGTTCTATACTTACAAACTGTAGTCCTGTAACTGTTTTTCTGCATTCTTTATCTATTATCCTCCTTTCACCCTGTTCTTCAATGATTAGGACCCCAGAAGAGAGAGAGACCACCACAGAGCAGCTATTATTACCCAGGTGTAATAACAGTTCTAATAACATTAATATCCGTTATGAAATTCTAAGAACATTAATAGCTAGTATGAAGTTCTAATAGCATTGATATCCAGAATGAAGTTCTACTAAAATTAATATCCAGAATTAAGTTCTAAAAACATTAAAATCCAGAATAAAGTTCTAATAACATTAATATTCAGAATAAAGTTTTAGTAACCTTAATATTCAGTATGACATGCTAATATGGAAACATTAAATTCCAGTATGAATTTCTAATAACATTAATATTTATATTGACGTTTTAATAACATTAATAATCATAATGAAGTTCTAAGAACATTAGTGTACAATATAAAGTTCTTATAACATTAATATCCAGCATGAAGATCTAATAACATTAATACCCAGAATCATGTTCTACAAAAGGAACATTAATATCCAATATGAAGTTTTAATAACATTAATATCCAGAATAAAGTTCTACAATAGGAACATTAATATCCATTATGAAGTTATCTAATAACATTAATATCCATTATGAAGTTATCTAATAACATTAATATCCAGTATGAAGTTCTAATAAAATTTATATCCAGTATGAAGTTCTAATAACATTAATATCCAGTATGAAGTTCTAATAAAATTAATATCCAGTATGAAGTTCTAATAAAATTTATATCCAGTATGAAGTTCTAAGAACATTAATATCCATTATGAAGTTCTAATAACATTAATATCCAGTATGAAGTTCTAAGAACATTAATATCCAGTATGAAGTTCTAATAACATTAATATGGAGGATGAAGTTCTAAGAACATTAATATCCAGTATGAAGTTCTAATAAAATTAATATCCAGTATGAAGTTCTAATAAAATTTATATCCAGTATGAAGTTCTAAGAACATTAATATCCAGTATGAAGTTCTAATAAAATTAATATCCAGTATGAAGTTCTAATAACATCAGTACAACAAGAACAAGGTCAGTGCAAACAGACCAACTGCTGCCATCAGTGGTAAATTCAGTCACACATCTAGAATGAATTTCTAATAACATTAGTATCCAGTATGAATTTCTAATAAGATTGATATCCAGTATGAATGTTTAATAAGATTAATATCCGTCAGTGTTGAACAGAGTCAGGCAGCACAGACTCCATCATTCATACAGCCGGTGAGAGATGGTGAGATTTACTCCTGAATGGAGCTCAGCTCATTAATCTCAGCTGTTAATGGTTCCCTGCTGGTGGTCAGTCAGTGGGGTGGGGGGTACGGGGGTCCCGGGGGTCCGCCGGACTGAAAGATAAGGTTTAAGTGAGCTACAGTGACGGCTTTGTACCGGGTGGGTTCTGTTATGACAGGCAGGACATTAAGAAAACTGCCCTCCTGATCCGTACAGCCGCCGCCGCTGTGTGGAGCTGATGGAGCTGATGGAGCCGGTAGGATGAATGAGTCCGGTACCTCACAGCGAGTACCGCCTTAAATTAACACTGACATGCTGCACCACCCGACACACACTCACACACACACACCTGACTGCAGGATCTTCTTAACCCTGCCCTGAAAAAATGATGAGTAAAATTTACTTAAAAAAAGTTTCGTAACTTTCTGGATTTGCTTTTTTAAGTAAATTTAATTTCAGACTTAAATTTCATGTAAGTAACTGAACTTTCAAAATAAGTGAACTGAACTTCAGTCAATCCTTTCTTTTAGTAAACTTTACTGAATTAAATTTTGCTGAATCTATCCTTTCTTTTAGTAATCTAAATTACACTGAATTAAAAAAAAAAAAATCAAGAATACACTACTGCAACAAAATGTAAGTTAAATTTGATCAGTGCATACAATATGATCTGCACACCCCTAACTGAGATATAAAAAAATATTAGATTTTTATCAGATTTGTAACAGAAGTCAATGATTCAGAATCTCATGATACTAATAATAATGCACTCCAAACATCTCCGTATATACAGGATTAAAGTAAAATAAATGATACTGGACAGATATAATCTGTCTCTAGTAGATATATGATGGGGATATGAGAACAGTGTGAATTTTTCTTTTGCTAAAACCAACAAAAAAAGTAGTACCCTGATGTGATGATTAGGGGTGGGTGATATGGCATGATATATATATATATTATCATTAATAATCTAGTCCCACAATAAAAGTCACTTTAGTCACTTTACTTGGAGTGCACAAATACCTGTTATAATGCATTATAACAGGATTATAACTAATATTATATTCAAGTCAATAATAATTCAAGTAGTTTAATTATATTTAGAGATTTATACAGGGTGTGTTTGTAAGTTGAAAGCTTTAGTCATAGTCATAATGCATAAAGAGTTCTTGGTATGGATATTCGTATAACATATGTTATAAACACAGCTATTATTGCCTTATGACTATAATTCATGATGCATAATAAACATGGGCATTATGGGTGTTATACATTTTTATAAATATTGTACTGTATAGTCATGTACATAATGCCTTATGCATGCATTATAATGTGTTATGAGTATGTTTATACTCTTATAGAGTCTTATAGAGATGATATTCATAGAAAGTGTTATCAAAGTTAGTGTTAAAATTGTAAAATGTTAAATAAATCTTTTAATTTAACAATTTATTAAATGAAATGATCAAATTTGTCCAAATTGACCAAACCTACACCCCGCTTTTCTGGCTCTTCATCGCACATCATCATCATCATCATCATCATCATCATCATCATCATCATCTCTGAAGTGTGGGAGGGTGGTTGATGCTCGGGGGTGGGGGGCTGTATTGGGGGCTTGTTCTCTCATGTTTTCTTTGCCATCACAGAAGTGGCAAGAAGATGGATGTGCCTGGTAGACCCCACCACAGAGAGAGAGAGTGAGAGACCACCACCACCAGAAGCTCTGCTGCCATCATCATCCTCCTCCTCTAGACTCGAGATTCGCACTATACAACAGAACCTTGTACAAATGAAAAAAAAAAAAAAAAATCCCTAAAAAAACGAGGGTTCCCATAACCGACACCTCCTGTATCACACTCCAGAAGTGCCGTGACAGGCAGACCCCCGCCATCACTCACGAGGGGCTCTGGAGCTGGCCACTCTCAGGCCTGTCCAGCCTCATTGCGGGCCAGGCATCGGCGGTCACAATGGGAGGCTTGGAAAACAGAGCAAAAGTAAACACGTCTCTGCGTGTGTAAACCCTATCATTCTAAATTCACTGGAATAATCACCGCTATTCCTCAAGCGCAGCTCGGAAAACTGTGGAAGACCGCAGGAGCGCTGTCGTCACCAGAGGGAAGGGCAATGGCCTACTCCCAGAAGCGTGGACGTCACATAACCCTCGCCATCGTAGCAAAAGCTTAATCTTAAGCTTAAATCTACTTAAAGAACATTTACATTAACGTTAATTAGAAAAAGTTGATATAGTATGAAAAATTCCTCTCTTTTTTTTTTTTATAAATTTCTGACCTTTTTTTTATTTCAGTGCAGTATGAAGTATGAAGTATTTCATACTTTTTCAGGGAATTTTGGAGGGGAAAAAATATTTCTGTTTTTTTTATTATTTTTTAATTATATTATTATAATATTTTGCTATATTTTGTATATTATATTTATTATATTGTATTATATTATAATGCCAACTCTAGCTTGCAGTCTAACTAGGCATATTTGAATTGACCAATCAAACCCATGAATAAATCATTAAAAACTAGACAAGCGATGGTAGAGCTCTCAACATTAATGCTGCAATGAATGCAGTCAATGAATACCTGCAGATGATGCTCACAGTCCAAGCAAAGCTGCAAAGTCTCCAAGTTACAGTGGATTCTTTCACCAGGCTGTAACTGTGGCATGCACACACCTACTGTATATACACCTATATTTCACAATATATTTCCCTGCTATTGGGATTCTGGTACTGTAGGTACCACTGTAACACAAAAGTAGTGCAATAGTTACTTTTACCGGTAACTAGTTACTTTTATAGTGAAGTAACTCAGTTAGTAATTCAGTTACTTTTTTGGAGAAGTAGTAGAGAACTAGTAATTATAACTAATTACTTTTTCAAAGTAACATGTCCAACACTGACGATTGGTCCCATTGAATGAGGAGGAGTGTGTCCAAATTTTAACTGGCACTGTAAAGATCACAGTAATTATAAAAACCTTTTTTTTTACTTTCCATATTGGCCAGGCCCTTTCTGATTTTTTTATTTTATTTTTTTTTGGACTTGCACTAACAGTGTACTAACAGTGTAGAAGGAAACTCCATCAGCGTGAGCTTCTGTAATTGGGTCGGTCTGGACGTCACCTCAGGCAGGTAGTGCTTATCTGAAACAGGCCGTGCTGTGTTACATACAGCAGTGATTAAAAAACGATGCCTGGAAAGTGAGCGAATTCCGCGCTCCTCGGGTCCCCCGGGCGCTAACGTTTTTTTGTGTAGCAGCGCCATCAACACAAACTCGCCACAAGCTCTCATGGAGGCCAAATTGGCCATGCAACCAGCACATTAAAACCATGGCATGAATAGGAGGGCACCCATCAGGCCCGGCCCCGAGTAAACATTCCCACCACTGCTGTTTATTTAAAGCCGGGGAGGTGGCAGGACCCCTACACTGGATGCTTATTCTTCAGAGCGCCTGAACACAGGGGAAAATGTTTGGTTGGACACTTCAAATATTTATCCTTCATTACTTATCTACCATGGCCTCCTCGCCTACGCCATGCGCCGCCTGCTCACCCATCTCCGCCTTCACAAGCTCCGGGCAAACTTACTGAAGCTCAGAATAAACTATAAAACGATAGCGAGGGCATAATTCCAGAGTTTACTGAGCTGTAAAGGTGGTGAAGGTTGTTTATTAAAGTCCGTAATGGCAGCAGCACCAACCAAAAGGACCCAAACTAAAAAAAAAAAAGTCTGAACTAGGAAAAGCAGTGAGAATAAACCAGTGGAGAACATTTACAGCCGTCTACGTTAAAGAATTTTTAGAAGAAAAAAAAACTCTGGTGTTTAAATCCTGCAGTATTACTCGAACTAGCCTAAATGAAGCATTAAATTCAGCTGAAAAAAAAGTGAAAAAAAAAAAAATCATCCAATCAGGGTTGGTCTCTCAGTGGTATCTGTTGAAGAGCGTTTTCACACCAGCACTATTTGGTCCAGTTAAAAAAGTGGCTCTGGATCGTTTGTCTCTACTACACTGTTTGAACTCAAATGATTTAAGTCTGTTTTACATAAAATTGGATATTTCTAAACGATACTAAACTATATTACTAATATATACTATTTTGAGTTAGTTGAACATTTGTGGGCACATATACTGTACTATTCAAACTGAGATCTTTGAGTTGAACCAACTTAAAATTTAGTCTGTTGCCATTGGCACCTTCTTTTCTATTGGCTTCTGTCACAATCTATTTGCATACTGGGTGTGTCCAACAGTTTCTGACAAACACTCACCATCAGTGTGTAGTGATTCCCCCTGGGCTACCTTAGAAATCAAGTTCCCCTTTAGTTGTAGTAACTTCATGTTTTAATGTATGCTAACTCAAGATTTCATTACCCACTACTTAACTTTTTTAAGGCAACCGGTTTCTTCAATTTATTTAAGTAAATTCAACTTATCTGGGCTTACAGTGTAGGGAAACCAATGAGAATAAACCAGTGGAAAACATTTACAGCCCTTCGGGTTGAAGAATTTCTGGGAATTTTCCCGAAAAAACATAACTAGTGTTGAAATCCTGGAGAATTATTAGTAATATTCTGAATAAAGCATTAATTTCATCTAAAAACTAAAAAAGAGGAAGAAAAAATATCTTCCAATCAGGGTTGGCCTCTTAGTGGTATTTGTTGAAGGGCCTTTTCACACTCGTTTGTACTCTTAGTGCGGTTCGATTGAGCAGTTATCAAACTCGGTTGTGGACCAAAGCAACCGGACCTAGACCTGCTAGTGGAGGAATATCAAAACACTAACCGGTTACCCCTCTCAAGAGTCCAGTCACTTAGCCCAGTATAGCCTAAGAAAAGGGGCAACTGCCCAGCTTGGTGCCCTCATGGTTAAATTAACAAAAAAGAAAAAAAAAGTCTCTAGCTGCACTTTTTGAAGGAAAAGGTGATTAACTGTCTGTATTGTTAGTCCTTTTCTCACAATAATAATGATGTTGTGCCCACTAGATGAGTACATTTTTATAAAAAGGGGTTAGTCAGTGCCTATCTATAGGTATTCCTCTGCCCTTTGCTATGTTCAAGCACTATATTTGTTGTTGTGTTTGTCTTTTTCTCTAGCTCAAAAGAAAGTGCCGCTAGATATAAAATGGGGTTTTAACACTTTACAAAAATCAAAAATCTAACTTTTAATTGGTATTGTATACACTCCTGATCAAAATCTAAAAATACAGTTAAATGGATTAAATGATTCTAGACCTTAATTAAGGCCATTGTAAGGCCAATCTTAGGATTTTGATAAAGATAAAGAGTATATACATGTAGATATAAATAAGTATACATATACACATTTCAGTAAGAAGTAATGAAGGTAAAATCTGAATGTGATTTTGTTATCATGCATTAGAACTTAAAACTGCAGAGGGTTAATCACATAAACGTTCACTGCATTATGCTTTATACTCTTAATGAAAACCTGCCAACAGCTCAGTGTCTCTCTGCCTCTCTCCGTCTCTCTCTGTCCCCAGGGTGGAGCTCCACTTTTCCAAACAAGGTCCGAGTAACAGAGAGGCAGTCTGCATGAGTGAAGGTCTAATTCACCCCAATACAGCTACTGTATTACAGGACGGAAATGGACATTAATATTCAATACCCTGTGCAGTCTCTCTCTCTCTCTGTCTCTCTCTTACTGTCTCTCCCCCTCTCTCTCTTTCCCTTTCCCTTACCCTTCATTCAGTTTAAACACACAGTCTTGTTTTTATCTCATAAACCATATAAACCATACATCACACAACCTCAAATCAGACACTATTTTGTAACAATATTATAATCTGGGATTATTTATGTGCAGGAATAATATAATATTGGATTATCCAAAGATGGAACTGGATTTGATGGTGCTGGATTAATAGGAGGATTATCTCTGTGCAGGATTACATTATAGCCTTGGATAATTTCTGTGACAGATTACTATAGTCATGGTCATTTACTAGCATTAGATGAATTTAACAAGGGATTATTTAATCATTAGATTCATTTAACCTGGGATTATTTTATCATAAAATTAATTTAACCTGGGATTTTTTCATCATTAGATTTATTTAACCTGGTGTCATTTGTATGATGGATTAATAAACCCAGAATTACTAAATAATAAAATATGATTAACATATTTTGGGAATAATTCTGTCCAGGATCGATAAATAACCTATTTTTATTTTGGAAAATTTCATATCACTTAGTAACAAGAATTAGAACATCCTTTTTACAGCGTAAGGTTGTCTGGGGGGATTCACTACACACTTATGGTGAGAGTCAGAAACTGGGAGACACACCCAGTATGCAAATAAGTTGTATAATATAATCCATATATTTTCTCTTTTAAACAAAATTATTGAAATCCTCACAATTATGTGTACGTATTTTGTAAAAAAAAAAATACTTAAAGTTGTCCTTCACAGTGGTGGGACATATATATATATACTATATACTCCACAGTATATATGTATACAGGGGTTGGGGAATGAAACTGAAACACCTGTCATTTTAGTGTGGGAGGTTTCATGGCTAAATTGGAGCAGCCTGGTGGCCAATCTTCATTAATTGCACATTATTGCACCAGTAAGAGCTGTAAGAGTGTGAAGGTTCAATTAGCAGGGTAAGAGCACAGTTCTGCTCAAAATATTGCAATGAACACAACATTATGGGTGACATACCAGAGTTCAAAAGAGGACACATTGTTGGTGCACGTCTTGCTGGAGCATCTGTGACCAAGACAGCAAGTCTTTGTGATGCATCAAGAGCCACGGGATCCAGGTTAATGTCAGCATACCACCAAGAAGTACCAACCACATCCAACAGGATTAACTGTGGACGCTGTAAGAGGAAGCTGTCTGAAAGGGATGTTCGGGTGATAACCCGGATTGTATCCAATAAAAAACATAAAACTATGGCTGATCAAATCATGACAGAATTCTTCAATGTGCACCTCAACTCTCCTGTTTCCACCAGAACTGTCCGTCACCACAATAAATTATTGTGCTATTGTACATTATATGTAATAATATATTTTATACTATGCTATATATTGTTGCTGTTTACTACATAGGACCTGACAATTATTCATAAACACACACACACACACACACTCCAGGCAGACAGCCTCTTCCCGAAGCCTGACACTGATTAGCCGCCTCAGCCTCGGCCCTCCCCCTCCCCTGCCGAGGCTCATGGGACGGGAAACTTTAGGAACTATTAGTGGTTTCTGAAGGCCCGAGCTGCTCTTATTAGAATTGGCGCCGCTCCTGCCGTCTCTCTCGCTCGCCCGCCGCATTCTCGGGTTCGCAGTAGCCGGCCTGTCCTCCCTGGAGATAGCCGCTACACGCTGCGCTGACCCCACCATACAGAGCCTATAGACTTACACGCGTCACACTACACTACTGCCCCCCCCCAGCACAAGCACACGTTTATCACACGTACAGTTTATACACACCGGAGCCGTTACTGACCTGAGCAACTCTAAAACCCTTTAACAGCTCAGTGTTTTCATTACGTCTTCAGTTACATCCAGCAGGGGCTCATTTCACACACAGATTAATTTCAGCTGAGGTTATATCTATATCTACTTTTCATTTTTTTTTACATTATTATAAAGTTACTCTAACCTGGGATTATCTCTGTGCAGGAAAAATATAATCCGGGATTATCCAAATCTTATTTTTAAAGGATATGTGTAGAATTAATAGATCCTGTTCTTCTTTTTATGGTTCAGTTTCCAGAAAATGTTTAAAACAAAATAATATAACCCAGAATGATATCTGTCCAGGATCAATTTAACCTGGGATTATTTTAGCATATGAGTAAATTAACCTTGGATTATTTATGTGAAGGACTAATATAACCCAAAACTACTTCTGTGCAGGATTAATACTACCTGCTTTTATTTCTATGTTTCTTTAGTAGCATTTGATTTATGTAACCTATGATCAATCCAGTGCAGAATCAATTTAACATGGGATAAATATTTTTGCAATTTTTTTTATATAGCCCAGAACTACTTCTGTGCAGGATTAATATAACATGATCTTAATTCTGTGCAGGATTAATATATCCTGTTTTTATTTTTCAGTTCTATAGCACCATTATATTTATTTAACCTGGGATTATTTCAGTGTAAAAACCATTTAACATGTGATTATTTCTGTAAATTATTTATATAGCCCAGAACTACTTCTATGCAGGATTAATATGACAGTCTTAATTAAGTCCAGAATTAATGTGCCCTGTTTTAATTCATATAGTCATATAATAGTACAATTCGATTCATTTATTCCGGGGTTATTTCAGCAGTAATAAGTAATAAGAGTAAATTAACCTTGAATTATTTATCTGAATGGCTAATATAACCCGGAAACTACTTCTATACAGGATTAATATAACGTGGTTTTAATTATATCCAGGATTAATATAACCTGTTTTTATTTCACTGATCATTTAGTAGCATTCGATTAATTTAGCCTGGGATTATTTTAGCATTTGAGTAAATTAACCATGGAATATTTATGTGAAGGACTGATATAACACAGAACTACTTCCTTCCAGGATTAATATAACCTGTTTTCATTTCTCTGATCATTAAGTATCATTCGATTAATTTAATATGGGATTATTTTTGTGCAGGACTAAAATAACCCAGAATAAACCAGAATAACTTTTAAGATTAATATGACCTGGTCTTTTCAGGATTTCTTTTCAGGAACAGTACACTGTTTTTATGTCTGTAGTCATTAAGTGGCAAATGGAAATGAAAGTGTGTTTAAGTAAATTACTGGTGTATTGCTCTCTTGGCAATGGAAAACACAGGTGCACCACTGACTGAAATAAACCTAGTCAGAAGTTCATTGCTATCTTGGCAGTGAATTGTCAACACAAACATGTGCCCAGCGCTTGTACACCCACACTTGTTGGCACATGCCTGTTGCCAGGTATGCAAAGCTTTACATCAACAATTAACAGAATAAAAAAAAACACATTCTGGTTGCAGCGCTCCTGAAATAACAATACGCCAAAGTCAGAGTGCACATAGCTCTTAAAGGGAAAGGCAAGTAATTAATTAAGAGAATTAGTACATGAGTACATTCGCCTTTAGTCTTTAGTGCTCCTAGCCTGATGTTGCAGGTTTAACGTTTGTCAGTTGTGGCTGAGGTATTGTACATGCAGTGCACATGCTTGCAAAAGTATTCATACCCTTTGAACTTTTACACATCACTTTTGCACATCACAATTTTTTGATTTTTATAAAACAATTGAAAACTATGTATCATTTTCATTTCACTTCACAATTCAATGCTACCTTGTGTTGGTTAATGACTTAAAATCTTTTAAAAATATATTTAAGTTTGTGGTTATAAAGTGACAAAATGTGAAAAAAAAAAACACTGTATGCTTGCATTCTAAATAGATCATTTTCTTTTGTTCTTTCACACAAAAGCAAGACTCTCCCCAGATAGATGCTACTGCTGCCATGCTATAAGCTTCCCCTGTCAGGACCAGTGGCCACGACCATGCTTTAAAAGATCCAATGGAAATGATTTATGATGTTATTGATACAGTTCATTTGCGGATCTTGATACGTTCTGCAGCCGCGGGTTCTGTTTTCTCTCCCCCATGAAGGCTCACGGAGGTGCTCAGACTCTGAATGAGTCACCGCGCGGCCGTCACACCGTTCATGTTGCTGTCACGGGACTGCATTTCAGTCCTGGATGCAGGCTTGGATTCTGTGTGATGTATCGGGCTGGGAACGGATTCGCCGAGGCTGTCTGGGCTGATCTGCGCTCGGTTCAGTTCTGGAAATCGTATGTGCGTCTATGCGGCTGTTCAATACTAAAACAGCTGGTTGTCGTATAACCCCCGATTTGATATTAGACAAGGCATGGATTGGACTGGCTGGTAGGATGATTATGCTGCGAATATAAGATGACCCAGGAGAGCGAGTGTGATGTCGGAGTCTACTGAAGTCTACTGAAGTACAGACGTGAGCTCAAACTGTGCATACATGTAAACGGCTACTGAAAAGCCAAGAATGGGAACAGAACAGATAGAAGTAACTGGAGCGCTGGTTTATCCATATAGAGCCCTCCAGAGACATGGCTCGCACTGTTTTAGAGGGTTTTAGTGCCCAAAATGAATCAATAATAGAATTCTCAGTCGTACATCAAGTCTGTAGAGACTTCTTTGAGCCAACTTAGACCAAATAGACCAAATCTGTATCTACTGCTGCTATATTTATATATTTATAACCTCCCTGCTAAAGGCTTATATAATCCCAATTCCAATATGTATGAAATAACAGAACAGAATGCAATCATTTGTAAATCTCATAGTTATTTAGTATAGAATGTAGAACACATATCAAGATGTTAAAATTCTCATTCCATTAAAATCCATTAAAAACCTTTTTATTGTTCTTTGTATAATACTATAGGTCTCTCTGAGTTGTATATGATGCATTTAAAACTGTTTCTCAGCCTCCACTGTCTGCGGTAGCTAGTAAAAGAAAATCCTCAGAAATAGGAGTTGATCAGGAAAGGCTCAGAAGTCTACATCAACCATTGAGCTCATGACCTTGTCCACCTCAGCTCAGGACCAGCCACAGACAGCAGTGTGGGGGAGGGTGTCCGCGGGAAGCCAAATCATGTCTTTCTTCAAAGACCTCTAATTCAGTGATAAAAAGCAGGGATAAATAGAAACACCTGAGCACTTTTTTTTCACAAAAAATTGTCTCACATGGCATTCATTCACACTGGAGACCCAAAACGATGAAATGAGGCCCTTAAAAGTGAGACATTTTACCATTTCGTATATAAAAAACGTTTACTCAAACATTTAAGGAGCGCACCGCAATGCTCATCGCTACCTTACACCCCATCAACAGTCTATTTTTTTTTTCACACTACAAGCTAGAAATCACTATACACTCTTTGAAACTGCTCATTGTAGACATTTGCTCATGACACTGCAATTGTGGGTTTCTTACCAGGTGATGAAAATCGGTGTCTGTCTCCGTGCCATCACTTCCACTAGCCATTTAGCCTTTTTTTTTTTCAATTGCAGCGCTTTCTCTCACTCTTGTCATTTCTCTCTCTCTCTCTGTATCTCACTTTAGCCCTCGCGCTCCGCGCTTGCTCCAGCCCTCCGCGATTCTTTTAACTAGCCAACGTTCATTTACAGGGATGTCTGCCGTTCATGACACATACTGTGAACTAATTCACGTTCAAGTTCTTTATTAAAAAATGTGTTGCGTTCAGTTCAACGTTCACGAAAAAATGAGCGTGTTCAATGAACAACACCAGTGACGTGCAGACGCTATGGCCCAATGTGCTTGAGCAACTGCCCTTTTGCTGATATTGCCCTTCTGAGGAAGGGGAAAAAATAATATAGGCAAATATGATTTCAAATTTCAACAAGATTTTCTTTATAATTCGTAATTTTGATTGAAGTGTCGTGAAACAAAGTTTTCAGAGTCAATCATTCAGATTCAGACACCTCGAGAGAAAAGGGAGGGGAGCGGGCGTAGCGGGGGAGGCGCAGCACGCTTCACTAGAAAAAAAAAAAAAAACGCAGAACACGACCAGGTGGCGCTTCAGCCAACTAGCAGAGACCCACGAGGAGTTTGAAGATGCCGTGGGAGTAGAGCCTGTGCCCTGAAAGTGAGCTTGAAACGTAGCCTTCACAGTATTACAAGACATGATCATAATCAACTTCTCTAAAATCCGATGTCCTCGAGTTTAGGACGTTTAGTGATCCTAAATAATCTGACAGCACCTACTGTGCCACGTTTAGGTAGCAAAAAAAACCTGACAGCCAGCTAGCTTGCAGTCAACGCTTTACATGGCTCAGGTTGTTTTGTGGGAGGCTAACCAAACTAAGTTACATGCGGCTGATAACATTTCATTTAATCAAGCAAGATGAATAACGGATATAAAGCACTATTTGAATTATTCACATGCATGTTGTGTTAATGCAGAAAATTCAAAATGCCCATGGAAAAAAGACGAATACAGGAGAGAGAGTGAGAGAAAGAGAGAGGGAGACTCTTTTTTTTTTTGGGGGGGGGGGGGGGTTGGGTGCCCTTTCTTCAGGTTAGAGCAGCTGCCCTTCAAGATTCCTGTGCACGCCCCTGCACAACACTGCAAACAAACTACTATACGAATAAATAGAAAACTCATTTTTGATAGGGTTGGGTTGAAAAAAAAAACTCTAAATAAATGAAGAAACCCTCTCCTGACAGTGCTGGATGAGGGGCGGAGCGAGACGTTTGGATGTGAAGCCCTTTCCTTTATCTTTCCTCTTCTTCTCCAGAGAAGACTCGGTCCCTGACCTGTGTCTCCCCCTCAGAATAAATTGTGCCTGAAAGCAGGTAAGCCGGTTCGGGAGATCTCAGCCAAGCCGCAGAGAGGACATGAAGTTGATTCTCCACTTCCCGATGGGCCGTGACGCCGCGTCTCAGTGTATCTGCTTTATTTGAGGACTTAAAGTATAAATATTTTTTCTGCATGATGCCTGGAAACTCCTCTATTTCAATTCAACCACTTAAGATTTCCCTGCCCTGCGGATATTAACTCATACCTCTGGAGTTCAGTCAGAAGTTTTTTTTTTTTTTTTAGAACTGCAGGCGCAGACGGGCTTTAGAGGTACAGAAACATATCAAATGGAAATGTCATAGAAAGATAAATAAGCTAACATGGTATTTATAGTCTATTATTACCTAATACTGTAGATAATATTCTATTTAGATCCAGTTTTGTCCAGCTACTGGGCTACACTAACTGTGGGTGCATCACAATTTTGTTCTAATTAAGCAATAATACGCTCGAGGTTCGTGCTATAATTTTATACAACAGTTTTGTTTTTACAAAATGAATAAAAAAAATAAATCAAAGAACTTTAAGAAGTTCAGAATGAATATGATTTAATATGGACTGTGCCTTCCGCCAAAAAGTAGTTCCACAACAACTGTAACAGAACTGAAACTTAACTACAAAACGGTGTATGGTTCATACAGACTAACACCACGAAAGTTAGCTTGATATAAAAATTGGTGAAGAATAAGTGAAGATGGTAGTGTTAGGAGCGTGAAATAACGCTAATACTCTCCTCTCCTGCTTTGTGGAGTTGTCTTCAGGTGAAAGGTCCGCATTTTTTGAGCATTTCTGCCTGTTTATTAAAATTTCCGAAATGATTATATATTATGTATCATAAATTATTTGAGTAATAGAGTATAAATGAAGTAATTTTACTTCATTTAAAGTTTACTAAAAGAAAGGATTGGCTGAAGTTCAGGTCACTTATTTACTCTATGTAACATTTAAGTCTTAAAACCGAGTTTAAGTTACTTAAATTTATCTGAAATTAAATTACCTTAAAGAAAAAAGCAAATGCAGAAAGTTGCAAAAAATAATTGTAGGAAGTGTAGGAAGCAAAAGTCAGTGGTAACACTGAGAGGACGATCTGCTAACCGCAGACTGTGAGCTGGTTGTATTTAATCTGTGGTTAGTTTTACAGTAAATGAATCCATTTGTTCGATGTTTTCTTTGAAAAAAAAAAGAACAACCTCACGTTTCCACATTGTAACTGCAATATACATGTCCAGCTCCGTCTCCAGCACTTCACGGTAATGAAGATGAGCGCAGGAGAGGACAGGTCTTTGGGGGGCTGGGGGGCCGGGTGGGGAGATGAGCTGCAGACAGATCCTTCAGGCTGCAGCACGAGCGCTCCCTCCCCTGATCTCTTTAACAGCTGGAGGACTGGGAATCCCATTAAAGGGCCAGCGAGGGTCTCCAAAATAAAAGAATCCCATTTGAAAGCAGTGCCGACAGGTCCGGGGGAAATGAGCGACCCTCCAGAGTCGCTTCAGGGAAGTGATTCCCAATTAACACAGCGATCCCCACCTTCACACATTAGACCAGGACCTGTACCAAACAGCAGCCTGGAGCTGATGATGCTGAGAGCGTCTGGCGTTCTGGATGCATTGGAAAAAATGATGCAGAAAATTTACTTTAAAAAAGTTTCGCAATTTTAAGTAACTTTTTAAGTAAATTTTAAGTAAATTTTTAATTAACTTCAACTCGGATTCAAGACTTAAATGTTACATAGAGAAAATAAGTGAACTGAACTTCAGTAAATCCTGTCTTTAAGTGAACTCTACTTTATTCTGCATACAATATTACCTAATTACAATCACTTAATTTATACAATATTATTACATATAATTTTAGTTAAAACACACATTCAAATATTTACGTAAAATCAAAGATTTATTTTGTAAACAGACCAAGTCTCACTGTCTCAACACATGGATGGCATGTTTAGTTTACTAAAAGAATGTATTAGATGCCATCCATGTGTTGAGACAGTGTAATATGTGTGTTTTAACTAAAAATATTTACATTTTAGGAATTATAATATATTATGTATCATAAATTATTTGAGTAATATACGCCATTTAGTTTCCGACCTCACAATCTGATTGGTTGAGAAGTGTTCTAGCCGTACTGATATTTGTGATAACATCATGGCCTTCTCACACTAAACTTGTATCACTCCGCCGACGTGTTGCCGAGTAACGGCGTATAAACACAGGACACCCGCAGCAGCGTTAGCTTAGCACAGGCTAGCGCTCAGCCGCGGCACGCTCTCCCACAGCCCGCAGCACTGGCTCGTCTTTCGTGGAAAAAAGGGAAAGAAAATCGCTCGGTTAATGCCGCCTGATAGCCAGAACGCTAACCAGCCAGGCTAGGCTAAGCTACGCTAAGCTAATGCTGAGCTAAAACAAGCTACGCTAACCTAACCACAGTCCAGCCGGCATGCTAAAACCAACACCGCCCAGCAAAACAGGCAGAAATACTCAAAAAATGCGCAGCTTTCACCTGAAGACGACTCCACGGAGCAGGAGAGGAGAGTATTAGCGTTATTTCACGATCCTAACGCTACCATCTTCACTTATTCCCAATTTTGATTTCAAGCTAACTTTCACGGTGTTAGTCTGTATAAACCATGCACCGTTTTGAAGTTAAGTTTCAGTTCTGTTAAAGTTGTTGTGGAACTACTTTTTGGCGGAAGGCACAGTCCATATTAAAGCATATTCATTCTGAATTTATTAAAGTTCTTTGATTTATTTTCTTAATTCATTTTGTAAAAAAAAATGTTGTATAAAAGCAATAAAACACTCGAGGTCGTGTGTTATCACGAATAACATCACGGCTGTGATTATCTTCTCGCCTTCGGCTAGTGCCTAGGACCGAATCACAGCTGTGATGTTATTCGTGATAACACACTCCCTCTTGTGTTCTATTGCTTAAATATTGTATATATTAAGTAATTAAAATTAGGTAATATTGTATGCAGAAATGATGTAAAGTTTACTAAAAGAAAGGATTGACTGAAGTTCAGTTCACTTATTTACTCTTTGTAACATTTAAGTCTTGAAACTGAGTTGAAGTTACTTAAATTTATCTAAAATAAATGTACTTAAAAAAGCGAATGCAGAAAGTTGCAAAACTTAAAAAAAACACATCATTTTTTTCAGTGTGGGTGTCTGGAAGGTTTTGCTTCTTCATGAATCCCTGCAGGACCAGTTCTGATGATGCAGATGATTCTAGGATTCTAGGATGTTGGGAAATTTTAACTGGAGCATTCCTACAAGTCTATCTATCTATATCTATTTAGTACATCCATCTACTGTATTTGAGTCTCTGAAGAATGTATCCTGTACAAAAGATGAAACTCTTGCTCTTCCTTTCTTTTTTTTATAAAGAAACTTTTTTCAATAATTCCAAGTTTACAAATACACACAATAGAAATATACATAAATCAACATTAATGTCATTACATGCACAAGATCATGAATTATTAATGAAAAAGTTAGAAAGTCCAAACTACACTGAAAAAAATGATGAGTAAAATTTACTTTTAAAAAGTTTAAATTTAATTTCAGATAAATTTAAGTAACTTCAACTCGGTTTTAAGACTTAAATGATACACAGAGTAAATAAGTGAACTGAACTTCAGTCAATCCTTTCTTTTAGTAAACTTTACTTCATTTCTGCATACAATATTACCTAATTACAATTACTTACTTTATACAATATTACTCAAATAATTTATGATACATAATATATTATAATTCCTGGAATGTAAATATTTTTAGTTAAAACACACATATATTACACTGTCTCAACACATGGATGGCATCTAATACATTCTTTTTAGTATACACATGCCATCCATGTGTTGAGACAGTGAGACTTGATCCATTTACAAAATAAATCTTTGAGATTATGTAAATATTTGAATGTGGGTTTTTACTAAAAATATTTAAATTTCAGGAATTATCATATACTAAAAATGTAATATAAATGAAGTAATTGTAATTAGGTAATATTGTATTCAGAAATGAAGAAAAGTTTACTAAAAGAAAGGATTGATTCAGCAAAAATAAATGAAGTAAAGTTTACTAAAAGAAAGGATTGATTCAGCAAAAATAAATGAAGTAAAGTTTACTAAAAGAAAGAATTGATTCAGCAAAAATAAATGAAGTAAAGTTTACTAAAAGAAAGAATTGATTCAGCAAAAATAAATGAAGTAAAGTTTACTAAAAGAAAGGATTGATTCAGTAAAAATAAATGAAGTAAAGTTTACTAAAAGAAAGGATTGATTCAGTAAAAATAAATAAAGTAAAGTTTACTAAAAGAAAGGATTGATTCAGTAAAAATAAATAAAGTAAAGTTTACTAAAAGAAAGGATTGATTCAGTAAAAATAAATGAAGTAAAGTTTACTAAAAGAAAGGATTGATTCAGTAAAAATAAATGAAGTAAAGTTTACTAAAAGAAAGGATTGACTGAAGTTCAAATATAAATGAAGTAAAGTTCACTAAAAGAAAGGATTGATTCGTGTTGTTAAGAATTAACAAAGTTTTGGGATATGAACCACGCCTCAAGTTCCCTAGCTCCTCCCCCTGGTCCTATATATATACCTCCCAGGTGCTCCTCACCTACGTGACTTTCGACCTCGCACCCGCCTCCACCCCATCACCACCCTCATCTTAATCTCTTAAGATCTCTTGAGAACCGTCCCAAGCTGTTCTGAACTGTACCCCAAGTATCATCATCACAGTTCCCCTCCCCGCATGGTGTAGGCGGGGTTCATTATAGCAAAAGTAAAAATAAATGAAGTAAAGTTTAGTAAAAGAAAGGATTGATTCAGTAAAAATAAATGAAGAAAAGTTTACTAAAAGAAAGGATTGATTCAGTAAAAATAAATGAAGTAAAGTTTACTAAAAGAAAGGATTGATTCAGTAAAAATAAATGAAGTAAAGTTTACTAAAAGAAAGGATTGATTCAGTAAAAATAAATGAAGAAAAGTTTACTAAAAGAAAGGATTGATTCAGTAAAAATAAATGAAGTAAAGTTTACTAAAAGAAAGGATTGATTCAGTAAAAATAAATGAAGTAAAGTTTACTAAAAGAAAGGATTGATTCAGTAAAAATAAATGAAGTAAAGTTTACTAAAAGAAAGGATTGACTGAATTTCAGTTCACTTCTATGTAACATTTAAGTCACAATACATAAAGTGTATCAGACAATTTCTTCCTCTGATTCTGAGAGTGTATAATCAAAAATACCAAATATAACTGTTTTCAGATTAATTTGACACAAATGGTTTATAGTTTTTAATTGCTTTTCATTCGCATTCAAATAGAAAATGTTTCAGAGTTTCATCATAATCACAATTTGGCATTGGTAATTTTGATGTTTTTACAATACAACTACACTTGACTACAGCTCTTACAGACAGTCTTCTAATTGATATTAACCAGGATATGTTACATCATTTCTTAGATAGAATCTTAGATTTAATATTATACATTTTTAGTTGGTTTTAATTTACTTGTATATCTCTATAATTAATTATACCACCATTTACAACATCTCTATTTTTTTATTTTATTATAAACGTTTTTATTTGGGTCAAAAACCAAATAACAAACAAACAAATAACACAATTTCGGATACCGAAATTTACAACAACTTATTAGCATAAAAACACAAGACTAAAATGAAACTAGGGGGAGGGAATGCGTGAACGAACTTTAAGTAAGTTGGAGAAGCGCTTAAAAAAAGCACAAGTTCTACAAGTATACTGGTTATCACGGTTCTAGCTAAAAACCTGTGACTGTCTGTGAAATTCCGTGTTTCCACATCAAAAGCTATGGGAGGAGTGGCTTTTAAACAAAAAACATACATTTTTGTGTTTGTAAGTTTGTGGCTGTAAGGTGACAAAATGTGGAACAATTCAAGGGGTATGAATACTTTTGCAAGCCACTGTACATTTTAAAATAAAATACTAATTTTGCACACTCCCACTATGGGAGGCCATTGAGGGATGACTGAAAACATTACAGCACACCAGAGACAGGCGGTGGAGATGGTGGCTGCCTTTCTTCTGCTAAACTGAAATTTCTGCTCCCTTCTTTTCCTCCCACCATCATTCCTTCCACGTCTTCTTCTTCTTCTTCTTCTTCCTCCTGGCGTGGAGTTCTCCACTCGCTCCTCCTCCCGCTGTTAATCCCACACCTGCTGCACAGTTCAGCCTCTCTTTCTTCCTCCATCTGTCGGCACTTCAGCTTATCTGCTGCCGCTCCGATTCCAGCACCTCCTCCTCCCACAGACGCTAACGCTAACTCCGCTAGTGCTCTTTTTTTTTCAGTTTTATCGTCTAACACCTCACTGCTTCTCCTCTCCTGCTTTTAAGTTTTATAGCGGTGACTCACGGACTCCCACAGATCCTCACACACTCGCTGAGTCACAGAAAGAAGAAAAAACATCCTACAGACTCATTTACAGCTCAAACATGGAACTGCTTTATACTAATAATGTGAGAAATACGAGACGTAAACGCTGACCTGATGCACACTGATTGGAGGGCTTGTAGGAAATGACAAATAACCAGACATGTATGAACAATTATTAGAGACCCAGACTTGAGTAGAAGCACTTTAAATGCTCTCCAAAAAGTTACAAGTAGAAGTTGAAGTGTATTTTAAGTGAATTTTATTAAATTTTTTTGTACTTAAGTATTTAAGCAAGTAGTTTATGGTAATATGTAGTAGTGAAGTACGAAAAAGGTAAAAGTATAAAGAGTTTTTCTGTGCAGCTAGGGGAATTCACCTCATCATCAGCCCCTCTCTCTTTTTTGGGGTCCCCCAAGGCTCCATCCTTGGGCCAATTCTCTTCTTGCTCTATATGTTACCATTAGGGTCAATTTTTAAGAAACATAATCTCCCTTTTCGCTGTTATGCCGACGATGTCCAGATTTTCCTGCCTTTGAAATCTAAATCCCTAAACTCTGTAGAGACACTTCTTGATTGTCTGAGTGATGCTAAATCCTGGTTGTCCGCAAACTTTTTACATCTTAATGAAAAGAAGACTGAAATCATAATGTTTGGATGTGGTCCAGCAGGAAAATTTTCCTGCTGGCTTTCTGGGTCCCCTAACAGCAAATATTCAGTCTTTTGTTAAAAATTTTGGGGTAATATTTGATGACAGGCTGACATTTGATCGCCAGGTTAGCTCGGTCTTTATCATTTGAGGGTTTTAAGGATACCTGCCATATAGAGATTGGGAAACGGTAACCCATGCTTTTATCAATACAAGGTTGGATTATTGTAACTCTCTCTACTATGGCCTTGATCAGTCACTGCTGCACCGCCTGCAGCTCCTACAAAACGTAGCGGCTCGTCTCCTCACTGGTAAACATAAGCGTGATCACATTTCCCCGGTCTTAGCTTCGCTGCATTGGCTTCCAGTTGCTTTTAGAATAGATTTTAAAATGTTATTGTTTGTTTGGCTTAGCCCCTCAATATCTAACTGAGTTACTTCATGTTTACTCCCCCGCCCAATCACTGAGATCCTCCAATCAGCTTTTTGTAACGAAGGGGAGCAGACGGGAAGCAGAGCAGACGGGAGGCGGATTTATTAGCGGGTAAGAACAAGATTTTAATAAATAACAAATAAACAAATAAACAAACAGGGAAAACCAACAAAGAGCTAAACTAAACAGAAAGTGACTAAACAGGTAACTAAATACATAAATATATACAGGTAATAAACAAGGAAACAGACAGGAACTAAACGTGACAGGAAATAAACGTGAAAACAACAAACTAGAAATAAACAAGAGCGTATAACTACGGATAACCAAGAGACGAGGAAAAACTATAGCGTGGCGAGACAGACAACACGGGAAGGTGCAAAGACCGACGGATAAACATGGACTAATAGGTACTATATATAGTAACATGAAACACTGAACACCTGGGGAAGGGGCGGAGCTACAAATTAGACACACGTGATGGAAAATCACCGGGGAAACACACTAGGAGACGGGAAAAACACAGGGAAATATAGCGAGAACGTGACACTCTTACTGGTCCCCCCTAAAACAAAACTCAAAACCAAAGGTGACCAAGCCTTTGTGGCGGCGGCCCCTAGGCTCTGGAATAACCTGCCCTGGCGCATTCGATCAGCAGGATCTCTTGAGGTTTTTAAATCCTCTTTAACCCTTGTGTGGTGTTCGGGTCTGTGGGACCCGTTTTCATTTTTCATCAAATGATACTAAAAAAAAAAAAATTCTATCTCAAACTCAGTGGCATTGGCTCATTTTTTGTGAAAAACATATATCAAAACACATTTTCGATAAACACACACTGTACACCCCCCCCCCCAACCCCCCCCCCCAAACAAACATTTATATTACATACAGTATGTTTGGCCAAGGGCTAATAAACATTGCTTCATTTGTAAATTTGAAACTAAACAAATTTTCTACTCATATCTTGAGTTTAATTCATTTTCTTTTACATTTTATTAAAAAACTAATAAAAAAAAGAGTAGCACTTTTTGAAAGAAATGTAACATAAGAAAGGTAAAGGACAAATATTAACCATGTAAGCTGTTTATACTGCTTACAATTTAGGTGAAGCAAGCACGTGTAAAGCATTTTAATGTAAAATTGCTTAATTGCTGAATTAAATACAAGTAACAAAGTAAACGAGTAACAGAAATATGAACACCACACAAGGGTTAAAACCACACTTTTCTCTCTGGCGTTTAATCATATTTAAGTAGACTCTTGGCTGATAACCTGGATTTGTTGTATTTTTAAATGCATTTCATATGAACTTTGTCCTGTGTTATTGTGTTTATTGATTTGACTGTTAGGAATGGTGGCATTATCTGAGTCACTTTTACCTTCAATGTAGCTTTCTATCTTGTACAGCACGTTGGTCAACCTCGGTTGTTTTAAATGTGCTCTGTAAATAAAGGTTGAGTTGAGTTGAGTTATTCAGTGGCGTGCAGTGAATATGGTGGGTACCCCTTCTGCAACCACTCCCCCATACCCCCACACCCCGCCGCCGGCCGGCCGACACATAGATAAATATTACAATAACTACATATTCATATTCTCTCTGTTGACTTATAAGTTATATTAACTTAATACACATCAACAGCCCACAAATACAACAGCTACAAACTACAAAAGTACCATGTACAATAGACCCAACCATAAATGCTTAATGTAAGTACAGCCGTTCAACAAAGATCATTCATTTGTATGTCTACAGTACACCAGGTCAGCCAAAACATTAAGTACACACAAAAACTCACCAGTCAGGTGGCCAATTATAGTGAATTAGTTTCACATTGAAGGAGAAAACTTTTTAATATGATGTGACACAATATTTGTCTCATTTACAGCCGCAATTCCATGATAGTTAGCTAACTATTGAACTAATCCAGCATGAGCCCTGTTTATGACTAAGCTACGCGTAACACCTTCAGCACAGCACTGAGGAAGGATTAGACAGCCATGGCTCCACTCCCGTAGTGAAAATCATGAATCTGATTGGTTAGACTGTCCTTCGACTTTGCTAACAGACTCATTACTACACGCTTCAAAAAATCTGTAGAAGGCTCAAGCAGTCACAGGGGGGCAGAAGCCATTTTAAAAAGCTATGATTGGTTAAAACCGCTGTCAGTCAGAGTCAGAGTCCTGTAGCAACTAAAAAAAAAAACACAGAGTAATGCTTTGAATTAGTTGCTGTTTTTTTTTATTGGAACCCTATGGAACTTTGTATTTTATAATAGAACTATTTAATGATATAAATAGAAGTCTTTTAAGTTACGGAGTGTTTATTATCAAAGAGATTATATATTTTTAATTATATGTGTGTATATATATATATATATATATATATATATATATATATATATATATATATATATATATATATATATACGTAAAATCATGAGCCTGATACGTGTATATATATATATATATATGTATATATATATATATATATATATATATATATATATATATATATATATATATATATATATATATATATATATCAGTGTTTATTGTTTTATTGTTTTATTTTATCGCTGAATGAGGATGGGAAAATATATGATCACTTTTGTAATAAACACTCCGCAACTTAAAATACTTCTATTTATATCATTAAATACTTCTATCATAAATAGTTTTATTATATATCTGTGCCCAAACTTTTGGCCTGTACTGTATACATGTACAGGCCATGTATACATGTATACATATATGTATACATATGTATATGTATATTTTAGTGTTATTTTAACCCAGTGTTGCTGGGTTAATTTTTCACCAAGATCTTGCAGCAGCATTGAAGATGGTAGAGTCTGACCACTGCACAAAGCAGCTCTTCTCCATCCAGCACATCCCAAAGATTCTCAATGAGGTTAAGATCTGGACTCTGTGGAGAACTCTCTCTCAATCCATGTGTGAAAATAATGATCTCATGCTTCCTGAACCCTGAGCTCTTTCACAATTCCAGCCCCATAATTCCTGATATTGTCACCTTGGAATATGGTCGTGTTCATCAGGGAAGAAAAAATAAATCCATTGATGGAATAACCTGGTCTATATTCAGTATATTCAGGTAGTCAGCTGACCTCATTCTTTCAGCACATAGTGTTGCTGAACCTAAACCTGCAGACCAACTGCAGCATCAACCAACCCCACATCATTTATTTACTTACATCCAGGTGGTGAGCTTTTTTGGCCTGTACTGTATACATATATATATATATATATATATATATATATATATATATATATATATATATATAAACATATATATAAACAAAAAATGGTGAAATAACAAAAACATATTTATATTGTAGTTTCTTCAAAATAGCCACCCTTTGCTCTGATTACTGCTTTGCACACTCTTGGCATCATTCTCTCAATGAGCTTCAAGAGGTGGCCACCTTAAGTGGTTTTCCAACAGTCTTGAAGGAAGGAAGGAGTTCCCAGAGGTGTTTATTAGCACGTGTTGCCTCTTTGCCTTCTTCACTCTGTGCTCCAGCTCACCCCAAACCTCAAATCTGGATTGGGTTCAGGTCCGGTGACTGTGGAGGACAGCTCTTTTTTTGTTAAGTACATAAAACTCCACATGTGTTCATTCATAGTTTTGATGCCTTCAGTGAGAATCTACAATATAAATATCAGTCATGAAAATAAAGAAAACGCATTGAATGAGAAGGTGAGTCCTGTACTGTGTGTATATATATACACACACAACAATGCAACTCTGGACAGATCTCTGGTGCAGAAGCTTATTGAAACTAAGCAACAGCAAATGTGTGTTGTAATCAAAGCTATTGGCTACCCAAGCAAATATTAGAGTGTGGGTGTTTGTTGGTTTGTGGGTGTTTGTAGATGGAAGACTGTAAGAGACAGAGTAACACAATGGATGGAAGTTATCTGCTTATAATATCAGTAGTAAGAGCACAAGGACGAGAACATTGCTGGATCTCCATGTTGGAAAGCATGAGCTGGCAGTCCAAGGGGAGCCGCAGTGTAAAGCCTGCTGGTCAGCCCAAAGCGTCTGGCCTCCTGATTTTCCTGTCAGCTCTGTTGTGGCGACTTAAATCGATGACTAATCGGAGCCCATTACCGTCTACATCTGGGGCATACAAACTGGTGGATATGCGCACCACTGGAGACGTTCCAGTGCAAAACCAGAGCAGGAGCCTTACATCTGTGTCCAGACTGTGTGGTAGAGGCAGAAAGTGGGGAGCCACTCAACCCCAATATTCCCCTAAAAGAGTAGTTTCTCCAGCTTCTCTGGCTGGAGAGTGAGCGATGGGAATGGGAGCAATAGCATGGGAAGGCCTACGTCCTTGGTGTCGACGGCCAAGTTGGGCAGGACTGCACCATGTTTAAGGCACAAATAGCTGGTGGGAACCAGGCTGTGGGTTGTGTTGAAGACTAAATACACATGCAATGTAAAGATGTAGTAAATGGATTTAAATGGATACAGATATTGGAAAGATACATTGCCAAGAGTATTTCAACTGTCACCAAGAATTTACTGATGATGCCACCAAAAACAAGGTGTACTACCTTTAACTTTGATTGCATCGTGTACTCACTGTGGCGTTGTTTCAATAAGTTTTATTTTAAGATTTATTTTAGTGTTATTTTAACCCAGTGTTGCTGGGTTAATTTTTCACCAAGATCTTGCAGCAGCATTGAAGATGGTAGAGTCTGACCACTGCACAAAGCAGCTCTTCTCCATCCAGCACATCCCAAAGATTCTCAATGAGGTTAAGATCTGGACTCTGTGGAGAACTCTCTCTCAATCCATGTGTGAAAATGATCATCTCTTGCTCCCTGAACCCTGAACTCTTTCACAATTCCAGCCCCATAATTCCTGATATTGTCACCTTGGAATATGGTCGTGTTCATCAGGGAAGAAAAAATAAATCCATTGATGGAATAACCTGGTCTATATTCAGTATATTCAGGTAGTCAGCTGACCTCATTCTTTCAGCACATAGTGTTGCTGAACCTAAACCTGCAGACCAACTGCAGCATCAACCAACCCCACATCATTTACTTACTTAAATCCAGGTGGTGAGCTTTTTTTTTTTATTGGCCAGGCAGTTTATGGTAGTAATTGCAGTAATAACACAAAAGGATGGGTTTCCTGGGGAAAACACTACACGGAATCTTAAGAGGAGGGTCCAATACCCTGTTGAGCACCTCTAGCCTAGATATGAGATGAGATACGGTTGCACCTTTTTGGAAGCAAAAATATTCCATATGTCATCATGCAGCACAGTTAACTCACAAATATTACAGCTGGCCCTGTAGATCCTGCACACTTTTAGATTATGAGGCTAGTGTCCCAGCTAGACAGTAGTCTTCAGTTGGTAATAAATCTGGCAACCAGGAAGACCATCTGGTGGAGTGTTGCCATCTGATATTCCAGACCACCCCAGCCATCGGTATTGATATACATAAAAAAATAGGAGACCGCTTAAAAATTATGAGTTTATTTGATTTTACCAAATTGAAAATTGTATTTTTATTGTGATTTTTTTATTTTTGACACTTTGAAGAATTAGCAACGATGCAATGATGACATCATGTGGTTTACTCAGAGACCTGAGAGTGAATGTAAATACATCTGATTATGTGTTTTGAGCAAATAAATAGAGATACAAAGGAAGAATAAAACAAGGAACTTTGAAAGAGATCTTATTTTTAGGTGTTTGCTTCTAATGGATTAGAATTAGTGAGTTCTGCCCTTTTTAAACATATATAGTTTATGCTGATGGATAAAGGCTTTTCTGAGTAATTAAGCTCTAAGGGTTCTAAGTAGGGTTCTAAGGGTTAATTATTGTACACTGATGAACATGAACAGAAAACACAGAAGTAAAAGCATGGCGCTTTACTTAGACTCAAGCTAAGTATGAAAATACAGTGACTAACCAAATATTAATGGCCTTATTAATGTTTGTTGCCTCTAACTTGTTAACTTCACCCAACATAACAGAACCCTGGTAGCTCAGGCAGAGCTCTCAGGCAGAACACATGGCCTAGAATTAGTCAGCCACTAAAGCCCCAATCAGAAAATGACTAACACAAGAATTAGTGGTGTGCCTGCTGACTGGGAGGTTCTTATAACGGAGCGATGTGTAATTATGGTGAGCAAGATCCACCGTACCCAGGATTCGAGCTTTGATTAGATTACGTGTTGTTATGTGGCTGCATCTGAATGGAAAAGAAGCAGAGAAATACATATTGCTCTCAGAGCGCAGCTGAATTCAGCACTGCTCTAAATCACTGTCCCCACCTATTACCAGTCTGCACCGTCAAATGACACCTAAAAGCTTGTAATGACACGGGGGTGAGGCTGTTACAGTGGGTAATAAACATGTTTTAGATGGTTATAAGGCCCGTGACAGCTCAGGTGCGAGTGCACATGGAAAGTTCCTAATGAGCTCTGAACCGGTCCCAGCTGGCCGGCAGCCCACAGCCACTGACCTCTCACCCCGTCCACCGTGCCGCCAGCAACTCGCCCCAATTATCAGCAATTGGTATGGACTGTTTTCTCAGGGACTGAAATTGCCACGCCGTGAAAATGAGGCCTGTAAAAATTTGTGAGCGCTTTCATTTGGAGATGAATAGAAGACGTGGTGCACAGCCTCATTTACACCGTTCCCTACTGAAAAAAAATCACTGGAACAAACTATGGGTCCACTTCAACCATGGACCTCAACTAACTAGCATAGTTTTTGTTTTTATTGTTTTATTTGATGGTTTAATATCCATAGCTGTATATTAAGCTCTGGAAAAAAAATAGAAACCTTAAAACTTAAAAATGATGAGTTTCTTTGATTTTACCAAATTAAAAACCTCTGGAATATAATCAAGAGGAAGATGGATGACCGCAAGCCAACAAGCCATCAAACCAAGCTGAACTGCTTAAATTTTTGCACCAGGAGGGAGTAGCATAAAGTTATCCAAAAGCAGTGTGTAAGACTGGTGGAGGAGAACATGACGCCAAGATGTATGAAAGCTGTGATTAAAAACCAGGGTTATTCCACCAAATATTGATTTCTGAGATCTGAAAATCTCTGCTTATTATGTAATATGTTAACAAGCAAATCAATAAAACCAGAGTGAAACTAAACCGGATTCAGCCCAGCGTTCACTCTGGTTTATTGTGCATTCAGGTATCAGGTATCAGTCCAGGTTGGCCACACCCACATCCTCACAGTACTAGTGTACAGTAGTGTAGCACCACACAGGCTTACCAATGGCACTTCAGCTAGCTGCAACATTACATTGCTAGCTAAACAAGTGTCAGAATGCAGGTCCAAGCTCGAAATAGCAGAATACAGAATGCTGTGTGAATGAGTGCAACAACCTGAGTTTTACCTCAACAATAAATAGAATAAAGAATAAAATAACACTGCTGTTCCCTTAAATGAGCTGCTGGCGTACCTTCGCGGTGTAAAAGCACGAAGCACATCGCTGTTAAGATACGAACGTGCCAAAGTCAGAGCTCAGAGCTGGTATTTAAAGGGAATGCCAACTGGCACACTGATTATTTATGGTTTATTTCACGTTACGCCCAAAATTAACCACACCCATGATTAACTAAGAGAATTAGTACATGTTTTTTGGACGTTTTGCACACTCACGATTACAAAAGACACACCGATACGTCCTAAATCAAACTGCACGATACGTAATTGACCACCAAATTGGCACTATATAGAACTCTAGGCTGTTTTGGTTTGTTTTTTCTTCGTTTTTGTTTTCAGTTCCTCTTTCAGGTCTTATAACACAGTAATTATATCAGACAGACACATGCCCTGATCTCTTTTACTCCAGAAGACATACGGCTGCTCAAAAATATAATCATTTAAAATGTAAAAGGAAGCAGAATTGTTATATTTTCCTGGAACTGATCATGTTTTGGTCAAAATTTTACCAAGCGCCTGTTTTATTTATTTTTTTTTTACTTATTTTTGAATGTATAGACTTTTAAATATATTCACACTTAAGATATATTTTCAAAAATGGTTTGACTAGAGTGTTTACGATTTAAAAGCATAAGAATATTGATGATTTTGAGTTCATTACATGGGTTATTAATTATTACTTTGACAAAATACATGGAGAAACAGCATCAGGCAGATTTATTTTTCTTATTTTATTAATCACACCTCTAGGATACATGTAGATTAACTTATTAAAAACCTGACACTCAGAGCAGCCTATACCATTCAGTATTTTCAGTATCAGGACACACAAAGAAAACTACAGTATATACAAAAATATAAACTTTTTAGTCTAAATAAATAAAAATGTTTAGTGCAAAATAACTACTTAGTAAAAATGTGCAAGTAAAATAAAAAATATATAAAGTAGTGCGCACAACATACCTAGCTTTAGTTTGAGTAAAGCAGGTAGTTTCACACTTTTTCTGTGGACACTTTTGAGTCTTTATTTACTGATATTATTTGGTTTAAAACATCATATAAATATGTTTGAAGCACTAAAGGTAAATAATATTGGTTGGGGTTTTTTAGGTTTTTTTTCTCAATGGGTTTCTTGTAGATTTAGCTTTACCGCACTGGGATGTTATTGCTATTTTTAGAAAGAGTAAGTTCCGCCCTTTCTAACCATATATGGATTATGTTTATGTGTGAAGGGATTCCTGAGTAATTAAGCTGAGAACACAAGGTGCGATTTTAATGGAAAATCCATCTGTAGGGTTGTAAGGGTTAACTTAAAATAGTAAAGTAAGGTAAACATTAAATATTATATTAATTTTAATCTGTGGGTTTACAGTGTATGACATTACAACTGAAAACGCTAATTAATATTTTACCAGCTCGTTTCTTATGTGAGTTGAGATCCACAGCTGTAGCAGGTGTTGAGCTCTTGTGTGCTTTGGTTCTTCTTGCCCGCTGGAAGCTGAAATTGAGCACAAATATGAACCATCTAGGGCAGGGGTGTCCAAACTTTTTTTGTTGGGGGACAGAAAGAGAAATATATTTGAAGTCACGGGCCACAGACTCTGTAATAAAACAAATAATGAAATATACCACTTTAAATAATCCTTTTTTCCTGATTACTTTCATTTACACACCATTTTACTTGACTCACTATCTTTATCTTTGACAGTGTTGTGTAAACTAAGATTTTTCAAATTGATGTTTAATTTCATGATTTCTCTTAATATTAAACTCCTTAATTACGGCAACTTTTAGACTCTTTGGCCCCTTTTTCTGCGCTAGAAATGCGCACTCTCTCCGCTTTTAGACTCTTTGGCCTGTTTTTCTACGCTAGAAATGTGCACCCTCTCAGCTTTTAGACTCTTTGCCCCGTTTTTCTGTGCTAGAAATGTGCACCCTCTCTGCTTTTAGACTCTTTGGCCCGTTTCTGACACCTAGCGTTCAAACTTTGAATCTCACATTATAAAAACCTGCTTAACAGCGGGCCAACTTTCATTCTATTTCTAAAATACTTTCCAAAAAAGGAAACGGGCCGCAAATGGCCGTAGTTTGGACACCCCTGATCTAGGGGGTCCCCAGTGACAGGATTGGGAAACACTGCAATAACTCCATCAGTGGTTTCATCACTTGCAAATGAGGGCTGCAAAAACAAACACCGACTACAACGCCTACAGGCCGGCGCACGCACTTTCTTTAGCGTGCCAGAGACCCCCACGCCAACACCTCAGACAGAAGTTACCTTTCAACGTGGATTTCAACTCCATTAGTCCTGACCTCAGTCGTTAGGAGTGAGGGAAAAAGCTGCAAAACTGGCCTCAGATCAGCGTAAAAAAGCGCCGATTCCTTCCAACACCCACACGGACGGCGGTGAGAGCACGCGGGTCGCCCAGACGCCAGCGTGGGTCCCGTGCCAACACGCAACATGCTGCACGGATGTAGGAGCGTAATGCGGCCGCTGCAGCCAACAACTGCAAAAACAAACAAACCCACACGAAAACAAACAGCCGAGGACTGATTTATGTCACGCATTACGGCGCTTCGTTTGAGCCTGAACTGATGCAGAGCAGCTTTGTGGCGGCAGCCGCGCAGCAAAACACCAAAAAAACTCTTCAGAGGGGAGGGAATTCTGGGAATTCTGGAAATGTCCCCTTGGGAGTGGCATGTCAATAGGTGCGGTTGTATACACTGAATCTGTTTTTTGATACCCAAACATACACTAAATTGTCAAAGGTATTTAGTCATTTGCTTTCGTATTAACGAAATTTATGAAATTAAGTCACATCCCATTCCTATACCATTCCTACAGCGAATGAACAATGAAACTGAAACACCTGGTTTTAGAGCACAATAATTTATTGTGGTGACAGACAGTTCTGGTGGAAACAGGAGAGTTGAGGTGCACATTGAATTCTGTCGTGATTTGATCAGTCGTGGTTTTATGTTTTAGCACCCGAACATCCCCTTCAGGCAGCTTCCTCTTACAGCATCCACAGTTAATCCTGTTGGATCTGGTTAGTCCTTCTTGGTGGTATGCTGACATTACCCTGGATACCGTGGCTCTTGATGCGTCACAAAGACTTGCTGTCTTGGTCACATATGCGCCAGCAAGACGTGCACCAACAATTTGTCCTCTTTTGAACTCTGGTATATCCCCCATAATGTTGTGTGCATTGCAATATTTAGAGTAAAACTGTGCTCTTACCCTGATAATTGAATCTTCACACACTCTGCTCTTACTGGTGCAATAATGTGCAATTAATGAATATTAAACACCAGGCTGCTCCAATTTAACCATGAAACCTCCCACACTAAAATGATGACAGGTGTTTCAGTTTCATTGTCCAATATCCATTGGGATTAACATGATGTCTGCCGACCCAAAGCACAAAGCCACAAAGGCTTCAGAGACAGGATCTTTAGGAATGCTTTCCACAAGGTTTAGGAGTGTGTTTATGTGATTTGTTTTTTTTTCACCAATCTTTCAGAAACACATTTGTGAGCTTAAGTGAAAAGATCTGACTTACTGTCTCCTCTCTAATTAATCCCTAAAGTGAGTAAATTAAATTAAATTATGCTGCAGAGCGCAAACCTGATTTTGTTTTTTTACCTCAACAATAAACAGAATAAAGAATAAAATGACATTTAACATTAAAAAATGACTTTTTACCTTTGATATAATTTATTGAGACATTTATCTCCAGCATACTGTCTTTAGCTTCATAGCAGGTACATACTGTAGCAGGTACTGTATTTCTGCTATCCTATTCTACAAGGCTTTTTGGGGTGAAGACCACCAGTCTTGCACAATTAACGTCCAATTTAAAGCTTTGTTTAGAGAACGACGTCTTTCTTTCTTTCTTTCTTACATGAAGTTACAACACCATTAAGATGTCATGCTTTTCTCAGGCCTTGAATATCTGAGCCGGTTAAGCTCGTAAGTACTTTTTTTATTTTACTTTACTGCGTTTTTTAATGAGATCTGGGAAATGCTCTGGATCTGCCAATCCCAACAATGACCAAATTATTTTGATGTCCATGGTACCAATGCTGTGTGATTGAATGTGTAGAGTCTGGCAGGCGTTTGTGAGAGTTCGGGTTCGGAAAAAGGCGCCAATCAAAACAGGGGCTTTAATCGCCATTGAACCATTCCCATACCTCCCTGCCCGGGTCTGTCTGCAGAAAGGACAGGGTTAGAGACAACAGCGGGAAAAAAATATATATATATATATTAGTAGACTAATGAAGGAAGAGACAGACAGACTGACGGACAGAACCGTGCGAGCGTCTGAGGTTTAGAAATGGGTTAAGTGAACTGGGTTTCCTACCTACCCTTACCTCATCGCTCTCCCTGTGCCTGTAATTGCAGGGAAATTACTTTCCTTATAAATAAATATTTGTGTATTCTTCAGATCTTCCAGCGAGTCACGGAATATACGGGCTCAGATGCGTCAGTGCCATCAGTGACAGTGCGGTTTGTGCTTTGGGATGATGCCACTCAGCAATGACCTCACCTACGACTGGGACAACAGGACAGACGACTCGGCCACATTTGCACAAGCTGACCTTCAGCTTTTCCCTTCATCCACGTTAGCAGTCGGTGCAGCACTGAGGTCAGAATATGTTAGGAAGAATATTCACTAGAAGGTTGAGATTCTGACAGATAGACAGACAGATAGACAGGCACCTACACTGAAAAAAATGATCAGTAAAATGTACTTTTAAAAAGTTTTGCAACTTTCTGCATTTGCTTTTTTTTACGTAAATTTAATTTCAGATAAATTTAAGTAACTTTAACTCGGTTTCAAGACTTAAATGTTACATAGAGTAAATAAGTGAACTGAACTTCAGCCAATCCTTTCTTTTATTATTTTTTTTTACTACTTAATTTCTGAATACAATATTACCTTATTACAATTACTTAATTTATACAATATTAGTCAAATAATTTATGATACATAATATATTATAATTCCTGAAATGTAAATATTATTAGTTTAATTACACATATTTCACAGTGAGACTTGGTCTGTTTACAAAATAAATCTTTGAGATTACGTAAATATTTAAATGTGTGTTTTACCTAAAATTAAATCTAATAATATTGTATAAATTAAGTAATTGTAATTAGGTAATATTGTATACAGAAATTAAGTAAAGTTTACTAAAAGAGAGTTCAGTTGACTGAAGTTCAGTTCATTTATTTATTCTTTGTAACATTTAAGTCTTAAAACCGAATTAATCTGAAATTAAATTTACTTACAAATAGCTAATGCAGAATGTTAAGTAAATTTTACCCATCATTTTTTTTTCAGTGTAGAAGGTTGAGATTCTGACAGACAGACACACAGACAGACAGGCTCCAAGGGTACTATCTTACACCCTTTGCAAAGTGTGCTGTGATGCTCATTCCTGTCTCACACCATGCCGTTAAAATAGCGTCAGCATTTAGGAATAAATCTATACTTATGGTTGTGAGGGTCTGGAAAAGCAGTTAATTCAGGTCAATTTCTGGCATGCTGCTATTAAAACACAGGTGCACCACTGACCAATTAAAACCCTGACAACAGTCGACAGTTAGCAGTTACACACACACAAATAAACACACTGCAGCATGCAAATCCAGCTTTTACATCAATAATAAACAGAATAAAGAATAAAATAACATTACTGTTCCCTCAAATAATCTGCTGGTGTATCTTCACAGTGTGAACACACAGGTCAGTATCCTATCTACTGCTGAGACGCACAAAAGCACCACGCTGTTAATATAGTGCCCCATGTCTAGTCTCCCAGTAGCTGAAGGTTAAATAGAGCACTATGGGGACAAGCATCTTCTTTCTTTAAGCTTGTGACTCAGTTGTGCTCCTGAAACAGCTTTCAGCACGTTCTGATGATTCAGACCTGTAGACACTGGCGTCTCCAAACATGCATATGAAACCTGAACGTTTCCTTTCACGAGGAGAACTCACCAGTGCCTCAAACGTTTGTTCCACATCACGTTCCAGACCAAAGGAAAAAGGAGTTCCTAGCGTCATAACTCTTTTACATTTTACAGCCAATCACAATGAATAATTACATGCAGTTACGCTAATATAACATCTTTTTTAGAAACCCAGGGACACTTTAAATTCAGTTTGTTTTTATATTTTTTTACACACAACTATTAATACTCAGCATTCATCCACATACCGAGAAGCAACATCCAATAGCACACAGCATACTCTCAACCAGAAACAACCATCCAACTGGAGTACTGCATCAGACACTACAGTATTTGTACCAAACCATATCTGGGCACATACAGTCATACAGTCATACATACATTTACTCACACACACATAAGATTACATACATACTACACACATACTGCACACACCAGATCAATTTAGGGTACTCAACTTTTCTGGGTAATTTTAGAGTTTAGAATTTGCCTGATATCCATGTTTTTTGTTTTTTTTAAATAAGTTGTATTGTTGCAATAACACAGTTTGACATTTATCAATAGTTTTGACTGGTCTAAGATTGCAGATTATATTAATTAATATATTGTAGATTAATATTAATATTAAAGACATAAAAACTTTGAAGGAACAGAAGGAACACATATGCAGTTGGGTAATAAATAAATAAAAAAGAGGGAATCAGCCAAGAATGGGCAAATTTCATCAGAACATCAAGGTAAAAAAAAAAAAGTGATTTATTTGCATTTCTATATAATCCTAAATAGCGATTTTTTTCCCATTTTCTCCCCAATTTACACAGCCAATGGCAAAACATCTTTCATGTTTTGAGCACCAACAGTCAAGAGTATTCTGCTAAAGACCCATTAACAGCTCTGGAAAAAATAAAGTCCACTTAAAAAAAAATTATGAGTTTTTTATTTGACCAAATTGAAAACCTCTGAATTATAATCAAGAGGAAGACGGATGATCACAAACCATCAAACCAAACTGAACTGCTAGAATTTTTGCACCAGGAGTAAAGCAGCATAAAGTTATCCAAAAGCAGTGTGTAAGACTGGTGGAGGAAGAGAACATGACGCCAAGATGCATGAAAAAAACTGTGATTACAAAACCAGGGTTATTCCACCAAATATTGATTTCTGAACTCTTAAAACTTTATGAATATGAACTTGTCTGCTTTGCATTATTTGAGGTCTGAAAGCTCTGCATCTTTTTTGTTATTTCTGCCATTTCTCATTTTCCTGCAAATAAATGCTCTAAATGATAATATATTTTTATTTGGAATTTAGGAGAAATGTCTGTAGTTTATAGAATTAAACAAGAATGTTTATTTTACTTAAACGTATACCTATAAATAGCAAAATCAGAGAAACCAGTTCAGAAACTGGAGTGGTCTCTTATTTTTTTTTCATTTTTCAAACACTTTAAACACTTTTACAGTATGATTACACTATGAGGACACCAGTGAAATATCTGCCATCTGTTGGCTTGTATCTGGCTGGTGTTAACGAGCAGCTGGAAGCTGTGGAATGGGGAAGGAGTGTGGGAGTCTGCTGTGTTTTCACAGACACACGCTAAGCAGAGCATGGTTTAAACATTCATTTGAGTGTAATAATCTCACGTTGGAACTCTATTTATTTTCACAGCTCCGGACGGCGTGTTTTCCTTCACTCGGGCTGGTGCTCGGCTTATTACAATAGCCCAGGAGGGCCAATTAATTATCCTCATTAGGCCAATGACAATCAAATGAGGCCTATTATACCAAATTAGATGAAACGGAGAAGAGTGTGAGTTGGCGTGTGGGGCGGGGTAGGGGGTAGGGGGAGTTGGGGTTGGCGTCTTAAAGGTACCTTAAGTGATTTTTTTGTCTCAGCTGGAAACTGGAAGCTGTATATGTATGGGTATACCGGGACGAATCTCAAATGACTCGCTACTCACACTGTAAGACTGGATAAGTTGAATTTAAGGTTGCCTTAAAAAAGTTAAGTAATGAGTAATGAAAACTTAAGTTAGCATAACTTAGAACATCAAGTTATTACAACTAAAGCGGAAGCTGATTTAACTTTTTTTATTTTTGTTATACTGTAAGACCAGATAAGTTGAGTTTACTTAACTTTTTTAGGGCAACCAGTTTGCTCACATTTTTGAGTTGAATTTACTTAAAGAATTTGAGGAAACCGGTTGCCTTAAAAAAGTTAAGTAATGGGGAATGAAAACTTGAGTTAGCATTAATTAAAACATCAAGTTATTACAACTAAAGGGGAAGTTGATTTATTTCTAAGGTAGCCCAGGGGGAATCACTACACACTTAACCTTAACCTACCACCTTAAATGCTACAGTCTCTGTTGTCTGCTATACAATTTAAGGTGGAACTAAAAAGTTGAGAAAATACTGAGAGGAACTTTTACATTTTAATTTAGTATTACAACCCCCCCCACCCCCTCTCTCTTCTTTTCTCTTTTTTCTTTGGTTCGTTCCACCTTAAATGTTGCAGTCTCTACTGTTTGCTACACCATTTAAAGTGGAACGGGAAAGTTAAGAAAATACTGAGATGAACTACTAAGTTTTAAAGTTGTACGACAAGTCCCTCTCTCTGTCTCTCTCTCTCTCTCTCTCTCTCCTCTCGTTCTCTTGTTCTCTCTCCTTGTGGCTCTGTTGTTGTTGTCCGTTCAGAGTTTGCTCTTGCAGGTGCTTGATTTGAATAAAATGCCAGGGGAAATCTGTCTGACAGATGAGCTGTCAGATATCCCGCTGGCAGGCAGGCAGGCAGGCAGGCCGTGGAGGCAGCCGCAGGGCAGCAGCGGCAGCTCTGGAAACGGGGCTGGCACCCGAGCCCAAAACTACGTCATAAATCTTCATTTGCTTCGGGCCGAGCGGCGCAAATCAATCACGGTGGCTTGTTGTTGTGACTGGCACGGAGGAGAAGTTTTGACTTGATAGTACACGATGTATAAATGCGATGTCATGGTTGCTTACGTGTACGTCAAGTGCGGTCAGCGGTGGGAACAGGGAACAGCGGTGGGCCGGAGGTAGAGGGTCGAGTCTGGGAGGGTTTTGGCTCGACGTGAGTGTGGGTAAAAAAAATCATCATCATCATCTGAGGCTTTTTCTTTTTCTGAGCTTTGGGAAAGAGAAGTGGAGAGAGCTAAAAGGAGTGAGAAGCTAAAATGAGCTTATCTTGCAGAGATAGTCTTAGAAATCGTCTTAGAAAAAAGTGTGGTCTTCAGCAACTTCAGCAACTGCTGCCAATTCCCACTCTCAGGAACTCAGGAGAGCAGGACTCAGCCCCCTCTAGTGGAGCTGAGAGTGAATTTCAAGGTGGCTGCAAGCCAGCAAGACTGGGCAGAGTTTATATATCCACATATATATACACATATAGGAGCCACAATTCCACAACCAGCCTGGCTAAAGGCCAATAACTTCAACAAATGGCACGGTCTGTGCTCTACGGTCAGGGGTGTGCACCAACTATTGCACATGGTTCTTCATGCGCTGGATCCAGCTGGATCTGCTGATGTTAAGCAGTGTCCTCCTGTGTTGCGCATGCTCTAATGCTTTGCGTCGAGGGCGCAGACGCAAAGGCCGAGAGGCTAACTGAGGTGATTGACTACCTCTGGCACCTTTGTTAAGCTCACCAAATCTCTCTAGTCTTACCAAGGCCCTGTTTTTCTTTCCTCCTAAGCAAGGGGAAAAAATAAATGGACTTAATTGAAGCCCAAATTGAAAATGTATGACACAAATGTTGACTTGGTCTCAGACAATATTTACCCTCGGCTTTATTCAAACAGCTAGCCAGCGCCTGGCTCAGCCAGTGGGCTTAGCTCAAGGCCTAGAAGAAGCTCACGAGGATAGACCCGAAAGAAACCAGGCCCTCAGCTTGGGGAGGAGGGTACCTGAGCCCACCATGCAGGCTTGAGTCATCCCGTAGCGAGGCCTAAAGTTTCTCCTAGCGATGGATTAGCCCAATTACCCCCGCATGCCATGTGGAAAAAGAGAGCAGCTCTGGAGAACTCACCCAGGCCCCCCATTCCGCAACTTTCTCCGGGTTAAAACGGTCAGCGCCGGTGACCCTCGTCCACCAGCTGCCTTCCTCACAGCTCATCCAGCCTCTGTGACTCACTGGAATCTGCTGGAGTAATTGCGCAGCTCCTTTAATTGCGCCGGGCGCTAAGTGGGCCGCAGTAATTGCAGCCCTTTTCTGGAGCGCATGTGCTCTCCCATCACTCACTGCCACCGAGAAAAAGGCTCTTAATTGGCAGGACCCGCCGTTTTGGCCCTGTCACGGCCGAGAAGAAGTGTTTGTGTTATTGAGGAGCTTGGTGGGTCTGCTGAGGTTCCCCTACGCGGCTTTGGTGGTCTGTTCCGCAGGAGCGTGAGCACAAAAAAAAAAAAAAGAGCGAGGGGAATGCAACCGAACCCTAATCTGAGATCGGGTTTCTGACTGCAGGTTCATTTTTTGGAATATAATGAGGAAAAGCTGAAGCGCTTAGCATCTGAAGCGCTTAGCATCTGTTATCAGTTCCAGGATGAAGGCGGACGTATTCGGCTCAGCTAAAGCCGTGACCTCTCCGGTTCAGATGGAACAGTTGGTTCAGTTAAAATAATAATAATAATAATAATAATAAAAACAACAACAACAACAACGATAAAACTAAAGCTTTTTGGAAACTTTTGAATATTAATCATTATAAAAATTGCATGGCGTTAACAGAAGGATAAAAAATGTAAAACAAATCTCACCATCATATGGTGATGAGGATTATCACCATATCACCATACACAGCATACCCTGCTGCAAAATAAACTGCCAATTGCTAACAGGTAGCTGACTATCTATGGCTGATCTGAGAGCAGTGAGGGAATAACTGCCTCGCTTAAAAGCAAATCTCAGAACTTAGAACTTGAACCCAAAACCTCCAGACTAAGGTAATAATCTAATGCCTCTTATCAGTTTGCAATTGGCCTCTGATTTGAAATTGATCCCAGATCAGCTTACCAGATCACTTATGAGGTTTGTGCTTTGCCCAAAGTAAAGTCTTAGGATTTGAACCCACAACCACATTTTAGCACTCTTTAAATCTACTGATTAATAATGTGGCTACAAGAACACTGTAGTGCACCTAAGCATAATAATGGTTAGTGTACTTTAATCTTTAATTAAATTTTTTTATTTAATTTTAAATTGATTATATTGCTTATACATACTTACAGCTCTTATAGACCGTTTCAATGAGGAAAACAATAACAAAGCTACTGCGCATGTCTGTTCTTTTGACGCTTCCGGTGGCGCTATTTTCAAGTATACAGCTGTCAAAATGAGAGTGCATATTTCACAAGTCTCCCGAAAACAGAGCAAACATATGGTCAGAAATTAGTAAAAAGTGATCAAACCTCTTTTCCTGATCCTTTTGATAAGGATTTAAGAGGGCAGTTTTTTCCCTCTGTCCAGCACGTACTCTGCATGATTTATAGATAAGAAGGAGGGAGAAGTTGTGAGCGGACGCTGTAACTGCAGGCAGGTCTGCAGTGTGAAAAACGAAAGCACGTGTGTTTACTATGGAGGACCAAAAATGACATAAGTATAAATAAATAAATGTTGAAATAAATAAATGAATAAATAAATAAATGTTGACATAAATAAATGCACATATCAATGAATAAATACATATATAAATAAGAAATGTATTTATTAATTAATTTATTTACCTATGTATTTATTTATATATTTATTTATTTCTACATTTATATGTGCATTTATTTATATATTTATTAATTTCAACATTAATTTATGTATTCATTTATTTATTTATATATTTTTACATTTATATGTGTATTTATTTATACTTATGTCATTTTTGGTCCTCCCTAGTTTACTTGTTTAAAGAACAATTTGACCTGATTTTCAATGTTTGTGACTCTCAGATTAGGTGAAGTTTGCATTCATGTTAAATTAAAAAGTTACGTCCACTGTTTTGAACGCTGTTTACCGCTAAACGGAAGTGTCCTAGGAACAGCGACGTCACTTCCTACGCTCATGAATATTCCTCTGAAACGGTCTATATATAAAGTGTTCACTGTTTATAAATATATATATATATATATATATATATATATATATATATATATATATATATATATATATATATATATATGAAATGTTCACTGTAGGTACCTGGGTATAGTGACGTGCAGTCTGATCTGCCACAGTCTCACTGTTTCCCTTCAGTGTAATCGAGGCGCTGCACAGGTGACAAACTGTAGCCCTGCGACGCCAGGCGTACGATGATCACCTCAGTGACATAAAAGCAAACAAACTGCTCTGCTGTATTTACTGCCGAGCCTGACAGAAAGAGAAGTGCCACTCCTGGACACACCCCTGCAGAATAAACCTGGCCACTGTGCTCCTGTTATGGCTGCGCAGACGTTCGAATATGAGCTCGCGTGTTTTTGGAAGCAGGAAAAGCGTCAGAGGCGTCGAGCCCTAATTTCAAATTAGCGCCGGTGCCAAGGGAATTATTAATTAACCAATCAAACGAGCGCCGGAGCCGCCGGAGCGGCGCGGTGACGTCCTGCGGCCCTCGCTTCAGCGGAAAGTGCAGTTGGGAATATGTAAATTGGAATTAATTGAAGGGTGTTATTTTATTTTGAGTGAAAACAGTCCCGCTAGCCTGCGCTAACACGCGGAAGCATCTCCATATTCCACAGCCTGGAGATTCATTTCAGCTCATTATGGAGCTCGACATTTTTTCCACCCGCTGTGTACACTTCCTTAAAAACACACTCGCTTTTTTAAAGGGCCCATATCATGGAAAAACCAAATTACTATGATAAATATCCTTCTTTTTTTTTTTCTTTTTTTTTTAATGCATAGACTTATACTTACATCTAGATACACATACTGTTTCTGTGCAGGCTACAGTACTTCAGCTCTGTCTGTTATTGCTACTATAAAATACACAAGCAAGCCAATCACAGCAGAGCTCATTTTGCTTAAAATGTCAAAAAATATATTTGCGAAAATAAATAATCATAATAAAAAAAAAATACTAATAACTTTAGATTAGATTAATACCCTTCCTTTTTTGTATTAAAGTAAAGTTTCTAAACAAAATTTCTCTCGTCAGTATAGAGTATATTTTAAAAAGCTGTAAAAACATGTTTTTAATAATGAAACAAAAAAAACATATATACGTTTACATACACATATTATTTTTACATGTTATTTAGACCACAGGACTTTAGATCTCCCAGTTAACGCTAAAATATAAACAAGCAAGCCAATCATCAGTTTATAGTTAATAGTGAAAAGCAAAAACAACTTGTTTTAAATGATTTCTCTTTTTATGATGTCACAAAACCAACACACATATGATTAAATGCAAATACCATTCCTATTCAGACTTCTGTCTGTTATTACTGAAAATGTACGAGCAAACCAATCACAGCAGAGCATATGTGGATCAGTTTTAAAGGTACAGTGTGCTAAAATATCTAAAACTGAATTTTTGTGCAAAAATCTCCAAAATGTGTAGTTTTGGAGGGAAATTTGGACTATATGGAGCATTAAGCGACACTAGTTAGGATGCCTAAATCGCAGTGAGCAAGGGTGTCGCCATGTTTTTCTTCTAAGGGGGAAGCTGGGGGAAGCGCTTAAATAAACAAAACTGTCTTTCAAAGTCAAACAAGCACTGGATGTTAATCTGCACAGATTTCTCTCCAGAAAACTGTTTATTTTGGTGAGTAAAGCACTTCTGTTTATTCACAGTAAGCTTAGATTTCCAATATTTTCTCCAGCACTAGGGCTGGGTTCCGCAGCATTAGCATTAGCCGCTAACCGCAACATCTAGCAGGAGGTAAATGCAGCCCAATAGCACTAAACTGAGGAGTGTTCTGGTAACCCAGGGTGCTATTAGCTAGCGGTTCATCCCACGTAGCTTGTTTTAACACGGGAAACATGCAGACCTCAGTCTTATATGCTCACCTCTGAACGGTGTAAGAGCTAGTGCTTAGTGCTCTTGTTAGCGGCTAATGCTAATGCTGCTGCACCTAGCCTTAGTGCTGGAGAAACTTCCCTGAAAACTCATTTGTATAACGCTGTACTTCAGCTTTAGAGTGGCTTTACTGCTTCTTAATACCTAACTGGTAGAATTCATACATAAGGTGCATCGAATTATAAGGCGCACTGACGATTTTTGGGAAAATTAAAGGATTTTATGTGTGCTTTATATAATGCAAAAAATACGGTAGATTTTTTTTTTATATGAGCCTATAGAGCCTGTCACAATAATTACACATCAGATAATATTGGAACATGACCGCAATCAATTTTTTAGCATTATTTTATAAGTTTGTTTTATTTCTTTAAGATATTTTAAAATAGGAATATGTCAAATCCATGTCTAAATATTCTTAGTAAAAATATATGAAAAGGTTTATATGATAAAGTTGCACTTTAAAATTATGCAAATGCTTTATTATGCTATCGAATTGAAAATAATACTATTATTTACAATAATTTCTGAAACAATATATATAGGCCAATACGAGTCCTATAAAGGCAGTGTATACCCTCCCCAGTACACACAGTATACACACTGCTCCGGCCTCTCTCCGTGCATTACGCAGTCGTGTATCTGAGCTGCTGTTTGCATTCTCCTGCAGCTGGATTTATAAGGTGTCTAATACAGTTTAGTAGGTGTGCTGTGAGCTGAGCTGACCGCATCGTGACAACTCACGCTCGGCCTCATGGGAGGTGCCACCTGTCAGGCAGAGTAGAATAAAAACACACACAGTGTAATCTGAGTAATGTTACACAGCAGGGAAAGGTGTAGTCCAGTGTTTATGACAGCGCTTTATTGTTTATGCAATACATTATTATTAACAGAAACAACTCTAGATAGAATTTACTCAATAAAAGTAACCACACACATTATTTATAAAGAGTTAATTAAATTTAGTTTGAGTAAATATTACACACAAAAAAATAAGGTAAAGTTTAGTATTTTAGCCTTTCATTGTAGATAATACAAAAAATACATCATCCTCATTGGTTCCATCCCTCCCATCAGTGTGTAGTCTTGTCAACCAGGGCCACGATTTCTTGATTCTTAAAAGAGAAATGAGGAACATGATTGTTAATTAGTCATTTTTCCTTTGTGTGCTGTCTCCATTTAGTCATTTAGTGTGATTTAAAATAAGTCAAATTTCTTCTTGTACTATATAAAAACTGTGACTTGTTCTTATAGCCTACAACAGCAGTTCTCTACTGGTGGGTCGGGACCCAAAAAGATGCAGACAGCTTGTAAAAAATAAATACATAAAACATTTTTTTATAAAAAATAATTAATGCTCATATGATTAAGTACTCATATGGAAGCCCATTCCCGCCACCCTATTATAAAGTAAATCTTATTAATTTGAGAGACTTATTTATTATTTTCAGAAAGCAAGTCTGTTTGCTTTCGGGAATCTCAAAAGAATGACTTACTATGTCAAAATAATGACTTACTTTATCAAAATATGTACTTACTATCTCAAAATAATGAGATAATATCTCAAAATAATGAGATAATATCTCAAAATAATGATGCAGTATCTCAAAATGATGAGATAGTATCTCAAAAGAATGACTTTCAATCTCAAAATAATGACTTACTATCTCAAAATAATGACTTACTATCTCAAAATAATGAGATAATATCTCAAAATAATTACTTAGTATCTTAAAATGACGAGCTAGTCTCTCAAAAGAATGACTTACTATCTCAAAATAATGACTTAGTATCTCAAAATAAGGACTTACTATCTCAAAATAATTACTTGCTATCTTAAAATAATGAGACAGTATCTCAAAAATAATGACTTAGTTTCTAAAAATTATAAGACAGTATCTCAAAATAATGAATTACTATATCAATGAGATAGCAGTACTTAATAATAAGAAAAAAAAAATTACATTTTTTCCCCTTAATTTTAGGTGGCGGGAATGGGCTGCCTTAGTACGTGTTATTATATTAGGAGAAAAAAAATCTTTAAGTATATGTTTGAATAAAATGAACATTGTTCTTTTGTTCTATAAACTACAGACAACATTTCTCCCAAATTCCAAATAAAAATATTGTAATTTAGAGCATTTATTTACAGAAAATGAGAAATGGCTGAAATAACAAAAAAAGATGCAGAGCTTTCAGAGCTCAAATATTGTAAAAAAAAAAAAAAAACAAGTTAATATTCATAAAGTTTTAATAGTTCAGAAATCATTATTTGGTGGAATAACCCTGGTTTTTAATCACAGTTTTTTCATACATCTTGGCATCATGTTCTCTTCCTCCACCAGTCTTACACACTGCTTTTGGATAACTTTATGCTGCTTTACTCCTGGTGCAACAATTCAAGCAGTTCAGCTTGGTTTGATGGCTTGTGATCATCCATCTTCCTCTTGATTATAATTCAGAGGTTTTCCATTTGGTAAAATCAGAAACTCATATACAGTATATTGACAAATAAGCCATAAAATATCTGTAAATGAAATCTACTGATAAAGACGGGTTTAAACTCACTTTTCTTAAATTCTGAAAGACATTAAAAGCAGGTTAGGAGTTCACTCATGTCGGGTTGCCACTTTTATTACAAATCAAGATTTAATATCCTGTGTAAAATGCTAATTTAATCAGTTCTCACTCCAGCTCAGTTCTCCTGCAGACACAGAAATCCAGCAACCGAAAATCATCAGCCACCCATACGACCCATTTGTATCCATAAAAGGACTTTTATATCAATAAAATCAACCAAAGTGTTGAAAGGAAAGCATAAAACTCAATCTCAGATTTCCCTCACGGTCACTTTAGGAACAGTGTTAGCGTATGAAGTGCGGTTTAGCCTTCAGGAAACGCAGGCTGGCTATGAATGCACGTCTTTAGGCCACTTATGAGGACTGGGTGCATATAAACCCCACTATCAGATATCCAGCTTTCCTCACCTACTGTACGAGTATGATGAATTGCTCTTAACAAGAAATCCCCCTGACATGACTGTGCAGAAGGTCTCGTGTGTGTGACCCCGGTACACAGCCTGCTGAGTGTATCTGGTAACCCTTAACAGTCCAAAGCAAATATTACCCAATTCTGTCTTTGACTGTTTTTTACAGAAAGTGTGAAATAAGTGCATTTAGGCTTTTTTTTATTTTTCATTCATTAAACACCCCCTGCAAGACATGAAAATGCAATGCTAATAATATCTCAAATAAAAAAAAATCCAATTTTAACTGTAACACTATAATTATCTGTAATTCAACTGTAACTCAACAAAATCTTCTGCATACTGTCCAACAGAAATTGTCAATTGAACAACAATTGAAAAACAGAAAGCCACACATAATTTTGTCTTCAAATTTAGCTGTAGTCCACAGAATTATCTAAAAATGCAACCAATTTCTCTTCAAATTCAAAGATAACCACACAAAATTATCTCTACATTTAGCTGTAGAGCTGATTTATTATCTACAAATTTAACAACAACCCAAAAAAACTGTACAAATGCAGCTGCAGCCCTGCAGAATACTTCCCATGTTTAACTGATGTAAGCCCACAAAACTGTAACTGTAAACCTACAAAATGTGGTACAAACTCAACTGGAGCCAAACTGAATTCTGTCAAATTCAACTGGAGCCAAACTGAATTCTGTCAAATTCAACTGGAGCCAAACTGAATTCTGTCAAATTCAACTGAAGCCAAAATGAATTCTGTCAAACTCAACTGAAGCCAAAATGAATACTGTCAAACTCAACTGAAGCCAAACTGAATACTGTCAAACTCAACTGAAACCAAACTGAATACTGTCAAACTCAACTGAAACCAAACTGAATACTGTCAAACTCAACTGAAGCCAAACTGAATACCGTCAAACTCAACTGAAACCAAACTGAATACTGTCAAACTCAACTGAAGCCAAACTGAATACTGTCAAACTCAACTGAAACCAAACTGAATACTGTCAAATTCAACTGAAACCAAACTGAATTCTGTCAAATTCAACTGAAGCCAAACTGAATACTGTCAAACTCAACTGAAGCCAAACTGAATACTGTCAAACTCAACTTAAACCAAACTGAATACTGTCAAACTCAACTGAAGCCAAACTGAATACTGTCAAACTCAACTGAAGCCAAACTGAATACTGTCAAACTCAACTGAAACCAAACTGAATACTGTCAAACTCAACTGAAGCCAAACTGAATACCGTCAAACTCAACTGAAACCAAACTGAATACTGTCAAACTCAACTGAAGCCAAACTGAATACTGTCAAACTCAACTGAAACCAAACTGAATACTGTCAAATTCAACTGAAACCAAACTGAATTCTGTCAAATTCAACTGAAGCCAAACTGAATACTGTCAAACTCAACTGAAGCCAAACTGAATACTGTCAAACTCAACTTAAACCAAACTGAATACTGTCAAACTCAAGCTGTAGCCCATAATTAGTTAAAAATTCAACTGTAGCTCCGCATATTTCCCCTCAAATTCAAAGGTAACAAACACACAATTCTCTCTAAATTCTGCTGTATTCTCTCCAAATATAACAACAATCTCACAAATTTCTGTACAAACTCAAATGCAGCCCAGCAAAATACTTCCCAAGTTCAAACAAAGTACACCAAAAACAATAATCCCACAATATTCTGTACAAATTCACCTGCAGCCAAACAGAACACACGAGTGAACACAAAACTAATGCAATAGTTAATTTAATGGTAACTAGTTACTTTTATAGTGAAGTGACTTAGTTAGTAACTCAGTTACTTTTTGGAGAAGTAACTAGTAACTATAACTAATTACTTTTTCAAAGCAACATGCCCAACACTGCCAAAGACACACCGACACATTCTAAATCCATCTGCGTGATGCGCAGTTGATGACTTGCCTATAGATCACTAAAATATGGCCCAATATATTGTTCTCATGCTTTTATAATTGATCCCACTGCTAACAACACAAGTGATTTCAGAGTTTAAATCAGATCTAAAAGAGCTAATGCTAATAAAGTGGGAGACGAGACTAAAGCCCAGTAAATTCTGGCAAAATCCATTAAAGATTGGAGACGGGCTTTGAGAAACACGACCATGAAATCTGAACCTGAACTGAGCTCAACAAATATTTGAGAAATAAGCGACCCTGATCAAGTCCAGGATCAGTCGGGTCCTGTCAGCTTCAGAAAAATATTTGAAGCTATATTTCCAACTGAGCTCTGACAGCTATAAAATGCTTTGTCGCTCAGTTTGTCACAATCGTTCGCCTTCATTCGTGACACCGGACTCACTGCTGTAAGTTTGACCCAGATCTTGGTGGAATAAGGACTCGGGCAGGGCTGGACCTCCGTGTATCTCAGGGGACTTGTTTCTTGCTGCTGAGTGTTACCTCCGCTCTACCCAATACTGCTGACATTGACCGTTGCCACCAGCAGCCACCCTTTACCTCCTCACGCTCTCACCTCCATGTCCAGGGTCTGGGGCAGGAGACCCAGTCTTGACTTAGCACCGCAGAGTGGAGTTCACCCAGTGTCTCGTTAAACGGCACATTAATCCTGAGGAGAAATCCAATCAGGTCACATTTCATTCGGTCACTTTTGTCGCTGAACTCAACCATCCAGGGTACATGTGGTTCTGTTTAATACAAAGACTCTTTAGACTCCTTAGAAACGTTCTTAGAAGTCACAAAGGGGTTTAAAGGGGTTTTCATAGTGGTGTCACTCTATTTGAAAAAATAAAGAAATATATACATTTGTATTAACTAAAACAACATTCTATGATTATTCACAATTAAAACCAAGTGCCTTTATTTTGGGAGGGAGACTCTACTATTACTTTCTGAAATAACACATTCTAATGTATGAACTCATCTGATGTCATTTTAGTAAACTACCTTCACTTAGGTACTTACAGGGGTTGGACAATAAAACTGAAACACTTGGTTTTAGATCACAATAATTTATTGTCCCGACGGACAGTTCTGGTGGAAACAGGAGAGTTGAGCTGATATAAAAATGTTTAGTGCAAAATAACTACTTAGTAAAAAAGTGCAAGTAAAATAAAAACTATATAAAGTAGTGCGCACACCATACCTAGCTTTAGTTTGAGTAAAGCAGGTAGTTTCACACTTTTTCTGTGGACACTTTTGAGTCTGATATTTACTGATATTATTTGGTTTAAAACATCATATAAATATGTTTGAAGCACTAAAGGTAAATAATATTGGTTGGGAAAGAAGATTTTTTTTTCACTTTTTTTAGGTGTTTTTCTCAATGGGTTTCTTGTAGATTTAGCTTTACCGCACTGGGATGTGATCACTATTTTTTAGAAAAAGTAAGCTCCGCCCTTTCTAATCGTATATGGATTATGTTTATGTGTGAAGGGATTCCTGAGTAATTAAGCTGAGAACAGTCCAATTCTTGTTCCAGTCGTTGACATGATATCTGTTAGTATATTCCGAATCTTCTGAACTGCCCAATCCAAGCTAATACTCTGCCTGTTTGGACTGTTTGGAGATGATGGATTTCCGTGGACTTGGCGAGGATAAATGATGCTGCTTTTGACTGGGGAGGAAAACTATTACTCAGCAGAATGAGCTGTTCTCCTCCTCAACGCCATCCATTACCCTCACTGCCTGGTGTGTCCACTCGCTGAGAGAGAGAGAGAGAGATAGAGAGAGAGAGAGAGAGAGAGAGAGAGAGAGAGAGAGAGAGAGAGAGAGAGAGAGAGAGAGAGAGAGAGAGCGAGGACGGATTTTTTTGCAAAAGATTTAGGCACCTGTGGGAATTTCAGTAAAGAAAAAGCTTCTTATATGTGAAGTAAGTGTTTGTTATCTCAGTAAAACACATTACAGCATTACAATACATACAAACAGCAATTTTACAAAAAAACAGCTTTTATCAACACCTGGTTTGGTAAATTACTGGTAAATGTGGTAAATCTCTACACTTTGTTCTTCAGTTTGACTCACAGATTATAACATACTTAGTTAAAAATGAGAATTCCTTGTTACATTTTACTTTTTTTTTAGGTAGAAACATACCAAATATTTGATATTGCTGAGATAAATGGATTAGTGTCATTTTCTTTGGTGCCTAAAACTTTTGCACCATACAGAATGTGTATTTAGTGGAAAAAAAGAAAAGAAAATCTATGACCATGTAAGTCAACCAATCAGGACAAGGAGGTGTAACTGACTGGGTGTCAATATTGAATACGGAGGATCCATTAAGAACTAGCCTTGCTATAAGTTGTAATTAGAAGCATGATGATAGATACAACTTTGCCAAACAAACCAAGAACAGAAAGATGGATTTACACATAAATATATTAGTTTTTTCAGCTTATGTTTATGATTTAGTATATTATCAATATATTATTTAACCCAAGTACCAAAAGTTCTTTAAAACAAAGAAAAAAAAGATGATTTATAATAAATACCCCTTTTTACACTTTTTACACTATTTTAAATCTGAATTGTATTATTTTCTTTTACAGCCGTATATAGTTTTACCTTTAACAAAATAATTAAATATAAATTTAAGTTATGTTAGTTAATTTATAAATCTTATGTAATTTTCTTTTTTTTTTTTTAGCCAAAATGCATTATTTATTTATTTATTATTTAATAATATAAAATTGTCAATAAAAATTAGGAAGTTTTTGCACGTGGTAGATTTGATGGGTTTTTGAGTCCTGCTGTTTAGTTTCAAAACACAGCAATAAATTAATGGAAAATAATGTGGTTTTTTTTCTTCAATGTTACAGTTAAATATACAGGTGGCAGCTGTTTTAATAGAGCATCTCAAGATGCATTGTGTTCTGCAGATTTATAACGGAACATCATTAAATAGCTGTATGAATTTAGTGTAGTAAAAAGTACAGCAGTTGGGTCACAGTGTGTTCTGAAACATGGTGCTTGTTTGGCTTGTTGCTTGTTGGAGTTTCCAAACCCTACCAAACTGACCCAACGATTAACAGGTGTTCCACCAAAACACACAACAACCCCTACAGTCCTTACCTCCACAGCTCCAGAGTTTTTTTTTTTTTTTTTGAAAAAAAAAATGAGTCTGCAGAGCCCTGATGGACGAGCGTAGTGGAGTTATCTAAACAAACAGCAGAACATGTGGTCTGTTGGAGGTGGCAACGCTTTTATATTCCCCTTGGCCCGTGTGGACATGGGAGGTGTTCTGCATTGTGGGCCAAGCTGAGCCTGTTTGGTTCTGTTGTAACCTGGCAACCCAAGATCCTGAGCTGTAAACACCAAAATCCACCAGTGCCAGACACCCAATCACAAACATCTAACAAAGTTCTGGGATTAGTTTTCATGTTCACAATATAGATGACAAAGAAAAGTTTATTGGGTCTACTGTGCATCTAATGTGATTTATATGGTGTACTTCACCATCACTGTGTCGTCATGCCAACCAGGGCTACCTTTCCTTTGGGTATTCCAGACTTCCCAAGTCTCCCATAAATGGCGGGAGTCTACGACATATAAGGCGAAGCATGAGTTACAGTAGTAGGTGCTATATTAGTAGGGGTCTCTAAAAAAGTGGCCAGTGAGTTTAAGCAATAGTTATAGCAGCAGCTGTTATTGTAGTAGGTGTTTCTTATAAAGTGGCCTATTAGTGGAAGCACTAATTGTAGTAGGAGGTGTTTCTAATAAAGTGGCCAGTGAGTAGAAGCACGAGTTACACTAGTAGGTGTTATATTAGTAGGGGTTTCTAATAAAGTGGCCAGTGAGTGGAAGCAATGGGTATAGCAGTAGGTGTTATATTAGTAGGTGGCCTATTAGTGGAAGCACTAATTGTAATAGGAGGTGTTTCTAATAAAGTGACCAGGGTGAGTGGAAGCACAGGTTATAATAGTAGGCGTTTCTAGTTATTAGCATTTTTAATAAAGTGGCCAGTTGGAAACAGGACTTGTGCAGTTCGGGCTGATTGTGGAGCTGATTCTGAGAGGGTATTGGTTCTGAGAGGGTATTGGTTCTGAGAGGGTATTGGTTCTGGTTCTGGTGTATTGGTGTAAAGGCAGTGGAGGGGGAAGCTGCAGGGCTGGTTCTGAATGGGTATTGGTTCTGGTTCTGGGGTGTTGGTGTAAAGGCAGTGGAGGGGGAAGCGGCAGGGCTGGTTCTGAGAGGGTATTGGTTCTGGTTCTGGGATATTGGTGTAAAGGCAGTGGAGGGGGAAGCGGCAGGGCTGGTTCTGAGTGGGTATTGGTTCTGGTTCTGCGGTATTGGTGTAAAGGCAGTGGAGGAGGAAGCTGCAGGGCTGGTTCTGAGTGGGTATTGGTTCCTGGTTCTGCGGTATTGGTGTAAAGGCAGTGGAGGGGGAAGCGGCAGGGCTGGTTATGAGTGGGTATTGGTTCTGTGGTATTGGTGTAAAGGCAGTGGAGGAGGAAGCTGCAGGGCTGGTTCTGAGAGGGTATTGGTTCTGGTTCTTGGTTATTGGTGTAAAGGCAGTGGAGGGGGAAGCGGCAGGGCTGTTCTGAGTGGGTATTGGTTCTGGTTCTGGGGTATTGGTGTAAAGGCAGTGAAGGGGGAAGCTGCAGGGCTGGTTCTGAGTGGGTATTGGTTCTGGTTCTGGGATATTGGTGTAAAGGCAGTGGAGGGGAAAGCATCAGGGCTGGTTCTGAGAGGGTATTGGTTCTGGGAGGGTATTGGTTCTAAGTGGGTATTGGTTCTAAGTGGGTGTTGGTTCTGGGTGGGTATTGGTTCTGGTTCTGGGGTATTGGTGTAAAAGGAGTGGAGGGGAAAGCAGCAGGGCTGGTTCTGATAGGGTATTGGTTCTGGGAGGGTATTGGTTCTAAGTGGGTATTGGTTCTGGGTGGGTATTGATTCTGAGTGGGTATTGGTTCTAAGTGGGTATTGGTTCTGGGTGGGTATTGGTTCTGGGGTATTGGTGTAAAAGGAGTGGAGGGGAAAGCAGCAGGGCTGGTTCTGATAGGGTATTGGTTCTGGGAGGGTATTGGTTCTAAGTGGGTATTGGTTCTGGGTGGGTATTGGTTCTGGTTCTGGGGTATTGGTGTAAAGGCAGTGGAGGGGAAAGCGTCAGGGCCGGTTTCGGGGCCATTGGGGGATATTGGGGGGCCGGATTTACTGGGGTGGCATCGTGCTCGGATGAGGCCTGTGGAGAGAACAGCCTATTAAAAGGCAGTGAATTTATAACTCCCTGACCCGCTCTTAAAGAGCTCTGAATTTGCGTTTGCTCGATGCTTCAGGGTTTCGTTACAGCGGCTCTGTTTTCTGTCTATAAATCTTGCGGCCAATTTTTTCCCCCCTTTCCCACCTCCCCGTCCTCCCCCCCCCACCCCAGCCATAATTGGATCATGACTACTTACTGTAATGTATCTTTTCTTCCCCTGCGCCAGAATATGTAATTTTATCTACCATTAATTAATAGTGAAAACCGGTCTACATCCACGTTAGCCCGGCTGACACAATCTGTATGAGTCATAAAATTAAATGAACATGACAAAAAATATGTTTAGGTTGAAGTAAATCGAAGCTCCGCTGAACGCCGGTGTTGAGCGGAACCCGATACACTCGCTGCAGTGATCGTACAGTACCGTGTATACACTCACTAATCGTCTAGATGAAAACCTCCAGGCAGGTCAATTCCAAAGAGAAAACAACCTAAACATTATTAGATAATTCATCAAAACATTGCCGTGAGCATCACTGACGGAACTGTTCCACTCACTGCAGAACTTAATACACAGGATATAGAAAGCTTCTTTAAATGCTAACATTAATGAAATGCCTCTAAAATATACTATATATAAATATAAATATTTATTTTCGTCCATAAGTCATCCAGGCTACAAATGAACACATAAGGAATCATGTAGTAACTTAAAAGTTTTAAACAAACCAAAATACTCTGTGAAGCAAGTGTGAAACATCTGGCCTGTGAGGTTGTTTGCACTATAATGCATGATAATGAAAAATAAATAAATAAGTAATGTTTCTCTGGTGAACTTTAGTTTACACGCCTCCCCTATCTCTCTGTCGCGCTTAAAGTTCTAATTTTATATATACACACACATACATATATATATATATATATATATATATATATATATATATATATATATATATATATATATCCTTATAAAGCCATGTCCCAATTCACTAGTCGGGGCAGTGATAGTGTATTGGACCGCAATCTTGACGACATGGGTTCGATTACCGCATGAGGATCTGTGTGTTTATTTATCTATTTATTTTACTGGCAAAACTAATTGTCGACTCTTGATTTAGGTGCTTACCTTAACACTGATGAACTTATCCTGTGCAACAGAGGTATCTCTCGCTCTTACTTTCCTAGGACGGTCCTGATGAGAGCCAGTTTCATCATAACGTTTTTTAAGGGCCTTTGAGGTGACTGCCATCCACTGCCAGAGCCCTGAAAGAGCACAATTGGGCTTGTTCTCTCTGACTGGGTAGAGCAGATGGTGCTCTTTCCCCTCATCACTCCTAGGGTGATGTCAATCAGCCCAAGGTGTCTGTGAGCTGATGTATTGAAACCCAACTAATCCATTTAAAATGCTGTGTTGTCCAAGACTAGGTTTAATCCATCTTTAAGAATCAAATAATTATTTCTACAATTTCTACAAAATATAACTTTTTTCAAATATTATTATTTTATTTTTTTTGCATTTTTAACATTCAAATAAAATTAAATCCAGTTTATGTTTAGTTTCAAATATACTCATTTACACTAAATATGTTTAGTGTAAATGAGGTTGGGGGTAAAGTTCTGAAGACAAACATTCTGGGAAGCTGGTAAACACTATATATTTTTCAAATGAGTGTTTAAGTTCAGCTTAATGTGGTTTGATCTTTGGTTTGAATAACTATATATATATATACAGTATATGTTATAATGTATAAGTTCCTGAACTGTCTAGCAATAACTTACCACCATCGCATAGCAACCACCTACAACACCATAGCAATTGTCTTGCAATACTTTACTTAATATTACCAACCACGAAGTGACTGCAAATAGCATAGCATCTGCCAAACCACTTAGTAACTCAATAGTAACCATTTTACAACCAATTAGCATCATAGCAACAACTTGAGATACCATGACATCTATCTGTGTATAGGATGTGAGTCTGTTGGTGTAAATGAGGTTGGGGGTAAAGTTCTAGGAAAGTTCTGAAGACAAACATTCTGGGAAGCTGGTAAACACTATATATTTTTCAAATTAGTGTTTAAGTTCAGCTTAATGTGGTTTGATCTTTGGTTTGAATAACTATATATATACAGTATATGTTATAATGTATAAGTTCCTGAACTGCTTGATTTATTTGCACCAGAAGTACAGGCATAAAGTTATACAAAAGCAGTGTGTAAGACTGGTGGAGGAGAACATGATGCCAAGATGCATGAAAACTGTGAATAAAAAGCAGGGTTATTCCACCAAATATTGATTTTTGAACTCTTAACACTTTATGAATATGAACGTGTTTTTTGAAAGCTCTGCATCTTTTTTGTTATTTCAGCCGTTTCTCATTTTCTGCAAATAAATGCTCTAAATGACAATATATTATTTGGAATTTGGGAGAAATGTTGTCTGTAGTTTATAGAATAAAACAACAATGTTTATTTTACTCAAAAATCAGGAAAACTGGTTCAGAAACTGACGCAGTCTCTTAATTTTTTCCAGAGCTGTAGATGAATGTTTGAATATTTTTAGACTATTAGTCAGAGATATTGGTACTGTGGGTGAATTGATTAGGGGTGTGTGTTTAATGTAGGATGTGTTCAGTATGTATAATAATTACCATCACTCTTCAGAAACATCATTCATTTAAACTCAAGCTAAATAAACCCAGCCGGTCCAGAGCAGCGGCCTGACGTTTACTGAGGGACAATGATCCATTTCTGGAACCACCCCCCCCCCCCCCCCCCCCCCCAAAAACATGCTGTCCTGGGCTCTCATTTCCCCCCACCACACACGCATACACACACTCCTTTTCGCTGTCCATCATACCAGTGTTGATCTTGTGGTTTCCAAAATTGAGCTTTTGGCTCCGTAAGGTTACGTTGCCATGTCAACCAGCCCAACCTTATCTGCTGCTGGCGTTTTGGGAGCCGAACAACACGGCCTTTCAGACCAGTGTTTAACTTTCCGAAAAATTGGGGGGGGGGGGGGGGGGGGGGCTCGGTTAAGACTCATATAGATCTGCTGTTAGACTCACGTCAGCTCAGCATGACTGAACCAGTCCTGGAAAACTGCTGCATGACCTTGGCCACCGTGCTGTAGATGAGTTTTAATGTTCTTATAGCATATTAGCCACATAGCAAGACCATAGCAACCAAGTGTGATATCATAGTGCATCACCTAGCAAACCATTAGCATCATCGCAGACCATCGCATCACCTACAACACCATAGCAACTGACTAGCAATACCTTCACATTATTAATCACCATTAATTGACTGCAAAGTATAGCACCTACGTAACCATTTAACAACACCATAGTAACCATTTTACAGCCACTCATAGCATCATAGCAAAACCTTGAGATACCATAGCGTCCATCTTGAAACCAGATATACTCAAATTAGTCACATAGCAATACCATAGCAACCACGTGCAACTCCATACTGAATCTCCAAGCAACCGTCTAGCAACAACTTACCACCAAAGCATAGCAACCACCTACAACAGCATAGCAATTTTCTTGCAATAACCACCACTAATTGACTGCAAGGTATAGTACCTACCTATTCAATTAGAAACACCATAGTAACCATTTTACAGCCACTCAGCATCATAGCAACAACTTGAGATACCATACCATCTATCTTGAAACCAGTTATACTCAAATTAGTCACATAGCTAGACCATAGCAACCACATGCAACTCCATACTGAATCTCCAAGCAACCCCCAAGCAACTGTCTAGCAATAACTTACCACCATCGCATAGCAACCACCTACAACACCATAGCAATTGTCTTGCAATACTTTACTTAATATTACCAACCACGAAGTGACTGCAAATAGCATAGCATCTGCCAAACCACTTAGTAACTCAATAGTAACCATTTTACAACCAATTAGCATCATAGCAACAACTTGAGATACCATGACATCTATCTTAAAACTAGTTATAATCATACAAGTCACCTAGCAACATAATAGCAACCAAGTGTGATACCATAGTGCATCACCTAGCAACACCCATGCCACCATTAAGCAACATTAACAACCACTGAGTGACTGCAAGGTATAGCACCTACCTAACCACTTAGCAACACCATAGTAACCATTTTACAACCATTCAGGATTATAGCAACAACTTGAGATACAATAGGATCTCCCTTGAAACCAGTTATATTCATATTAGCCACAAAGCAAGAACATAGCAACCAAGTGTGATACCATAGGGCATTTCCTAGCAACCACTTAGCAACATCATAGTAACCATTTTACAAGCGCTCAGCATCGTAGCAACAACTTAAGATACCATAACATCTATCTTGAAACGTGTTGTAATCATATTAGCCACACAGCAAGACCATAGCATCCAAATGGCATCACCTAGCAACCACTTAGCATCATAGCAATGACTTGACAAACCAAAACATCTGTCTTGAAACCAGTCATAATCATATTAATCACATAGTATAACCATATCAACCAAATGTGACACCACAGTGCATCACCTAGCAACCACTCAGCATCATAGCAACAACTTGAGATACCATAACATATATCTTGAAACCAGTTATAATAATATAAGCCACATAGCAGGATGTAGAAGTTCTCCACTGGAAGGTGTGTGAAACCGGGGGAACTTAAGGATTTACGTGTGGAAAGCGCCAAGGAAGGAGATCGGAATCCACCACACCAAGATCAAAGGATACCTCCAGGTGAGTTCAAAGTGCAGAATTTATTCAAAAAAAGTGTAATTAAAGAAAAAAAGAAAAATAAAGAATAAAAAAATACAATGCAAATTAAAGGACTATAATGCAACTTAGCATTGAACAGCAGCCCTACAAATAAATACTGTGCCTAGGCTTCAGGACAGTACTTCACTGAGCTTACTAACTCTTCAGCAGTCAGTTACCCAATGAGGGAAGAAGAAGAAGAAGAAGAAGAAGAAGAAGAAGAAGAAGAAGAAGAAGAAGCTCTCCCACTCTAACTTACTGCCCCTTTAAATACTGGAAGCCCCGCCCCGGGCTAAACCAAATCTCAGCAGGTGAGTTAAAACATCCTAATTAAATGCATACAAACATTAACATTTTCTACAATGTGCACATATTCTCACACAGTTTTAAAATGGCCATTACATCACAACATCTACCGGTAAGTATTCCTTTCAATTAACTTAGTCTTTTTCTTTTACAGGTTCTTCACTCCAGCTCCCCTCTCTCCTGCACTGCCATGGGCCCTTCTGGCTAGTACAAGAAGAGGAACTGTAATGGCTGCCAGTCCTTTGGAACCCCCTTCTCAGGTAAGTATCTCCATGTGTTTGTTAAAACAATTGTCTTTACAGAACATTAAATCTCTGGCAACAGCTTTGGTGATGAGGGAGACTTCTTACCTCATCACACAGGACCATATCAACCAAGTGTGATACCACAGTCCATCACCTAGCAACCACTCAACACTCAGCACCATAACAACAACTTGAGGTACCATAACATAGTTATAATCATAGTAGCCACATAGAAAGACCATAGAAAGAAAACCATAGAAGTGTGGTACCATAGTGCACCTAGCAACCACCTGCCATAAAACCATAGCAGCCACCTAGGAAACAGTTTGAGGACTATCTGGTTTTAGTGTAAATGAAGAAACACAGCAGCTTCTCACCGGGCGGGATTTCCTGCTCGTTGATGTAAAATCACTCCGGTAAGTCCGAACCCTCCCATGTTTCCTCTGAAAGATATTAAAAGTGCTGCAAACGCTGTTTATGTATTTTGGATGGACCGCTGCTTCACTACAGGCCAAGAGGGAGGAAATCAGAGCGACCAATCAGAACTCGCTTATTGATTGGAATTAATTGCTAATGCGTCTGCAGGCTGAGATAATAAACACACAGATAAAGGGTTTATTATTCACTTTTGTGTCGGATGTTACGCTTTAATCAAGTGTCTTTAATATGAGCGTATGTTAAATAAAAGGGTTTTGTGTTTAGAATCAGTGTGTGTGTGTGTGTGTGTGTGTGTGTGCGTGTCAGTAGTGAGGGGTGTAGCAGATGTGTGAATGCTTGTGTGCTATATGTGTGTATATATATGCTTTACCGCATGTTTGTGTGTGTGTGGGCATGTGGTATATGTACTGTATATGTAACCATTTGCATGTATGTTTGTGTGTCTGTGTGCAAGATCAACACATTCAGCCCACAGCAGTTTAACCCGTAGATTGTCCAATAATCAGAGCATTATATATTGAATTATAGGTAACACTTTACTTGGATGGTCCACTTGATGGCCTTGTTGACACTCAACTGACATTCAACTAACATTCAACTACATGTATATTAAATGCAACTGAACTGAAAGGTGAAAGTAAATGATTCTCTATTGAGTATAACCCTACATTCAACTCTAATCCAAACGCTTAACTTAATATTTTAGGATTGAGTTTAGGGTTAGATTTTAAGCTTAGGTTAAGGTTAGTTTTAGGGTTAGGTGTAGGGTTAGATTTTAAGATTAGGTTAAGGTTAGGGTTAGGTGTAGATTTAGATTTTAAGCTTAGGTTAAGGTTAGGGTTAGGGTTAGGTGTAGGGTTAGATTTTAGGGTTGATTAAGGGTTAAGGTTAGGGTTAGGTGTAGAGTTAGGTTCTTATTTTGAATAATTTACATTCAACATAGGGTTAAGTTACATTTAATCGACATTCAATTCAGTGTTAGTTGAATGTCAGTTGAGCATCAACAAGGCCATAAAGTGGACCATCCAAGTAAAGTGTTACCGAATTATATATATTATATAGTATACTATATAATATACTTATATATTAATATCTAATAATAGCTAGAAATCTAGTGCTATCTGTGTGTAGAGGTAGAGGTTTTTGATTACTACCAGACCTGTAGAATCAAGGAACCATTTAAGTAGAACCTGTTTGACAACATGAAGTAGGCTAAAATATCTCAAAAAGCAACATATGATGCCACAATCTGAAAAAAACAAAAATCTAAATCAGATTAGAAAACAAAGTAATTGATCATCTATTAATTTGGAAAAGTTTACTGAAAAAAAGTCATTTCTAAAGCTTAGGGAACTATTATTCATAAAACAGTGGTGAACCTTCCCAGGAGTGACAGGCCTACCAAAATGATTCCAAAAGGGCATGGACAACTCATCCAGGAGGTCACAAAAGAACCCCGAGCAACAATTAAAGAACTGCAGGTGTCTCTCTCACAGTTAAGATCAGTGTTAATGACTCAATAATAAGAAAGAGACTGGGTGAAAATAATATTCATTTGCAAAGACACTGCTGACCAAATCTAACACAAATTCCAGTCTCACAATTACCAAAAACACATCTTGATGATGCCCAAGACTTGAGAAATAATCTGTTGGATGATTAGGTAAATTTTAAAAACCTATGGAAGGTGTGTTTACCATTACATCTGGTGTAAAAGACAACTAGACAACTTACTATTATTGATGGAGCCATGAATTATGCTCTCTGTCCGTTCATCAGTTTACGACCCCAAACTCAAGCATACTTGGGTTCTGCAGCAGGTCAATGACCCAAAGCGAACAACCAACTCCACCTCTGAATGTCTTTAAAAATTAAATAAACAAAATGAAGGTTCTGGTTGTTTTTTATATTATATTATATATCTTTAGCCCTATCTGGATAAGATTAGTTTCTCAGGGGGACGTCTGTGAAAAATATTTCACACTTCAACTTACAGTATGTACACACTCAGTTGTAAGCGGGTCCTGAGTTCAGGCTGTTCTTCCTAAAGGGTTAACGGGAGCCGGTGGGCCGGCGTGGGTCACCCATCCTTCAAAGAGGCTGAGTGAGAGAATGAAAGAGCGAGAGAGTGAGAGCAAAAATAAAAATGCGGACGAGTTCAGATGGAGTCAGTTGTTCTTTTCATGGACGGGTTGCCAGAACCATGATTGCTCCTCTCAATGTGTTATTGCAGACATTTATCCACTCTCAGCTGCGGCCACAGGGCCCAATTCATCTCCTATTGCTCTCTCTCTCTCTCTCTCTCTCTCTCTCTCTCTCTCTCTCTCTCTCTCTCTCTCTTACATTAACATGGTGATCTTCCTCCTGAAAGGTCTCTAGAATGGAATGGTGTGTGTGGGGGGTGGGGGGTGGGATGGGGTGTATGTGGTGCTGTGAGATTAGTGCCACAAATAGCAAATAATAAAAAGTTTAGAATCAAAATACATTTAAATGTAATTAATTGTATTTGATGGACCTTTTCTGATCCTAATCTGTCCTCCTCTGACTTTATTCTGACCTCCTCTGCACATAATCTGTTTTCCTCCATTTTTCTCTGACTCTAATCTGTCCTAATCTGATGCTAATTTGGTATCCTCTGACTGTAATCTTCCATCATCCGTCCTACTTTGACAGTAATCTGTCCTTCTCCAACCTTTCTATGACTGTAATCTGTTCTCATTTAACCCTAATTTGTCATCCTCCTATGCTGATCTGTCCTGCTCCATCCTCATCTGACACTAATCTGTCTTTTTCTAACTGTAATCTGTCTTCCTCTGACCTTAATATGTCTTCTTTTGACCCTAATCTGTCTTCCTCTGACCCTAATCTTTCTTCCTCTGATCCTAATCCATCCTTCTTTCATTCCTCTCACCATAATCTATCATCCTCTGACTTTAACCTGTATTGCCTCGTCCTCATTTGACCCTAATCTGTCTTCCTATAACCTTAATCTGTCCTTCTCTGACTCAAATCTGTCTTTAATCTGTCCTTCTCTGACCTTAATCTGTCTTCTTCTTACCCAAATCTATCTTTTTCCCACCCTAATCTATCATCCTCTGACTTTAATCTGTACTGCCACATCCTCATCTGATCCTAATCTTTCTTCCTCTCACCCTAATCTATCTTGCTCTGACTTTAATCCCTACTCCCACATCCTCATCTAACCCTAATCTTTCTTCCTCTAACCCTAATCCCTAATCTTCTGACCCTAATCCCTAATCTTCTGACCCTAATCCCCAATCTTCTGACCCTAATCCCTAATCTACTAAAATACAGTAACTAAAATATAATTCAGTGAGCATGATTTAGCATTTAAATTGGACAAATTACTAAAAGACCCAGAAGTTCCTGAATTTAAAGTGAAAGTTCAATGTGTGGAGTGTCATTTCCTCAAGTGTATCTAGTTATAAAAGTCCTACTATAACTATTTAACTTTTTTTTTAATTTGTTATGAATTAAATGAAATTAAATTAAAGTAGTGATGTTTTGATCTTTTACAGTGTAGATGATCATTTGACCCTTTATGATTCTTTACTCTGGTTTTTGGTAGAGAAGGGGGAGGGGTTTTGTGTGTGAGATGGGGGCACACGACTCGGGGGTCGTTTATATCAACAATAATATTTTTGGAGGAGAGCAGCAGCAGTAGCCTGGCTGAGGTGGGCAGTGGTTAGGGGGGTATGATGACAGGTATGAGGCAGACGGAGATGACGGACACGCCATTTCAGCGGTGCTGCTCTCAGCAGTGTGTATACATGTGTGTGTGTGTGTGTGTGTGTGTGTGCGCACGCACTGGCCCACACAAGGCCGAGACATTAAACTCAAACACAGCGCCAAATTCATTTGTCCTGTTATGGTTTCAACATGCGTCAGACCCACTCATGTGAGTGTAAGTGTGTGTGTGTGTGTGTGTGTGTGTGTGTGTGTGTGTGTCCATGTGTGTGTGTGTGTGTGTGTGTGTATGTATTCGTGCCTTTAGGGCTGCTACCGTATGTACAGTCCCTCACTTCAGTCAGGCATTACATTCCCTCCCTGGAGGCGCCCGAGTCTACAGACGTCTCCAGAGGAGGTTCTGGAAGGCAATCAATACTTCTGATTATACAAACAGGTGGGCCACACAGAGACACACAGGCTGCCAAAAGTCTTGGGACACCCTGCTCTCTTTAAAATGAACAGTTGTAGTATTAAGGGTCTGTATGTTGCTCTTAGGAAGCGCAATAATATTATATATTAGTGCAAACTGACCTGGAGTAAAGGTTCATTAGAAGTAGAAGTATAGACAGTAGGGTTTAAAGAACTTCTGTAGAAGTTGAAGTATCAACTAAAGCTTTTTACTCAAGTAAATATGTGAACCCTGGTGAAAGAAATATATTCTTAATTGTACTTAAAACATATTGAGTAATGTCTGTATGCTGTAAACATCAGATTTATGCACTTACTTAAAATATATTAAAAGTACATTAATATGATGCTTTCATAAAATGTTTAAATGTAAACTTGGATCATACTTTTTAAAAAATACAGTATAGTGTATTTAAAAAAAAATAGAAGTACACTTTTAGTTTAATGCAATTCAATATACCTCTAAAATATTTATTGTCACATATACTTTTTGTACATTTTAGCTAAGTGTATTAAAACAGCTCATACAGTAGTTCACTTAAAGTGCAATGTATCATGTAACTTTTTAGAAAGTACATTAAATTACTACTAATGTAAAAAATAACATGAATTTGTAACACACTAAAAAATTGTGGATGGATGGATATATTTGCACTCTGATGTAAATATATTTAACATCAATTCTTAGTTCATGTCTAATACACCCGATGTATAATAGTGATACAGTTGTAATACACATTTAATATAATATAATTTTATTGTAAGCATATTTTAAATATGGGGTTACACACATGAAGTAGTTTAAATGTTTAAATGTTACTTAAGTATATTTAAAATAGTTCCATTTTAGTACAGTTAAGTGCACTTAGCATAATTTAAGTAAGGCTTAAAGTAATACTTATACAGATAAAGTATAATAAGTACAAAAAAAGTTGTTCCATTTTAACACTCTTTAAATATACTGATTAATAATGTGGCTACAAGAAAACACTTTAGTGCACTATAGCATATTAATGCTTAGTATATTTTAATCTACTTTTTTTCACTAGGGAAAGGACTGGTTTTAAAGCTACTTAAAGTAAAAGTAATGTAAGGGAAAAAAAGAAAGCCATTAAGAACAAAAGCTTAGGCCACGCCCACAGAGACCTTAGTTGTCTTAGAGTCTCTGCACGGATCATCTTCATACTAGACTACATACCTCTGCTATGTGGGGCGAGTGCAGGTGTGATGGATCACAGTATAAACCAATAGGGAGTTGAAATGGTATTTGTTTATTCTTCTCTACATCCAATCACAATCAGATTCACTTTATCTGGATGGAGAGATATATCTGGATAGGGGTTTTATTGATTGATGAGAAGCCGGAATGAAAGCGATAAATCTTTCACCAATTTTGGAAGTTGTACTTTATCCTGACTAGCCCTTAAGCCGAGTTGTTACTAAACTACCACCACCATGTATGGAAGCTGTACTGTACTATTTTGTTTAGCTTCTACAGTTTCTGCTGTATTCTGCTTTAAACCAGTGTTTAGACATCTCTCTTTTTACAGTTTAATCATGATGTTCTGATGCTGCAGTGGGTTTTTTAAAGAGCCGCTGAGAGTCTGAGCAGGAAAAGCGAGAGCTCTGTTATTGCAGTGATCAGAACTCTGGATGAAAGAAAGGATCCACAGAGGAGGTTCTGGAGCGCTCCATCAGCCAGCATCCTGCAGAGCAGATCTGGAGGAGCTGGCCAGCTCTTTAACAGCCCTCGCTGTTCCATTAACTGCAGATGAACAGAGCTCACCAAACACTGAAGATCAATTCGCCATTCAGTCACCACTGTACCTCCCGAGGGGGCGAAAAAAAAGAAAAAAAGAGAACTGGAAGGAAAGTGAGGCATAATGATTCAGATTTTTCATAAATACTGTACCTTTTTTAGGAGCGACAGAGGATCCTATTAATATCCACACTGTAAACTGTATATATACAACCACAATTACTGTAGTTTAAACTCCAATAAATTAAGCCTGTTTTATGTAAACTGATGTAAACAAATATTTCCACACATTACAATAAAACTGAAAGTGTGGGAGGTTTCATGGCTAAATTGGAGCAGCCTGGTGGCCAGTCTTCATTAATTGCACATTGCACCAGTAAGAGCAGAGTGTGAAGGTTCAATTAGCAGGGTAAGAGCACAGTTTTACTCAAAATATTGCAATGCACACAACATTATGGGTGACACACCAGAGTTCAAAAGAGGACAAATGGTTGGTGCACGTCTTGCTGGAGCATCTGTGACCAAGACAGCAAGTCTTTGTGATGTATCAAGAGCCACGGTATCCAGGGTAATGTCAGCATACCACCAAGAAAGACCAACCCCATCCACCAGGATTAACTGTGGACGCTGTAAGAGGAAGCTGTCTGAAAGGGATGTTCGGGTGCTAACCCGGATTGTATCCAAAAAACATAAAACCACGGCTGATAAAATCACCGCAGAATTCAATGTGCTCCTCAACTCTCCTGTTTCCACCAGAACTGTCCGTCACCACAATAAATTATTGTGCTCTAAAACCAGGTGTTTCAGTTTCATTGTCCAACCCCTATACTTTGTGTTAAGTAATCATTCAAATTGGATCTTTGAATTAAATCAACTTATATTCTACCACAGTTAATTCCAACCCTGCAATTTGATTGGCTGAGAGGTGTTCTATGAGTGCCGTTATCAGCCAGTAATGCACTGTAACCGAAGCTCTCCATGTATTACTCCACCACATACAGGTAACCTAGATAACATAGCAACGATGCAGCGCTTACAAGCCAAACAGCACAGCTACAAACAGAGCAGCAATGGAACTATTTTAACTCGCTGAGTGTTTCAATAAACAGAGACAATAAACAGAGATAATAGAACTAACTGTGGTATAATCGCAATATACACTTGAGGTTCGTGCTATAACGTGTAATATTGGCACAGAAGTGCTGATCTACACCCGCAGCATATAAAGTAAGTGCCAATACTACACGTTATAGCACAAACCTCGAGTGTATTATTGCTTAATTAACTAATTTTAGTATGTTGCCATTGGCATCTTATTTTCTATTGGCCTCTAGCACCCTCTATTTGCATACTGGGTTTGCCCAAAACGTTCTGACAGTCAACGTCAGTGTGTAGTTATTCCTCCACACTCCAAACTACAGTAGCTTATGTAAACTTGTACACTGTAAAAAAAAAAAAAACCTACAGAATCTACTCAATAAATTTGAGGTAACAATTTCATAAAGCCCATAGATCTATGCAATCCCACTTTAATATCCAGAATAAAGTTCTAATTAAATTACTATCCAGAATTAAGTTCCAGAATGAAAGCATAATAAGTTTTATAAGTATTGTATAAATATGTTATAGTTCATGTAAATGGCTGTATGTGTGTTTAATAAGAAATTTCAGTATATTTTTAGCAGGTTATTCAGTCACTGCTGAAGTCAATCTCTCAGCTCATCCAGGTGAGCGTCTCAGATGGACCGATGATGATGAACATCTCAGCGCTCAAAGGCTCCACTTCCCTCAAATCTACTGTAGCACTCCCCAAACACTGGCCCCGCCCCATCTGCCAATTAGCTGTAATGGAGCAGAAACAGAGTGAGCGGAGGAAAGGATAAATCCAGCTCTGCGGGACGAGGGGCTGAAAGTGATGACCGCACTGAGGAGATAGGAGCTGCTGGGCCGAGCAGAACGCCTGGTCAGATCAGACTGTTTCAGCAGCGCTGCAGCAGAGAGACAGATGCATTTACTGCATCTAAGCTGTTCTTTTATGGAAAAGCTCGATAATGAAAAGCTGGACATTCAGGGTCATCTATTCGGGGTGGGTGATATGGCCCTAAAACAATATCACAATTTCAGAGCATTAATGTTTTATTAATTTTAAGAATATACTACTAGTATTAAATAAATAATAATATTTTATATACACTGTAAACTTGGATTAGATTAATTGGCTTCATTTCAATCATTTCAGTAATTTCACGCATTTTTTTAATAATGTATATTTAAACTTAAGTTAATTAGATATTAGATACATTTTTTGTTGTTTTTAAAAGTATTCCTAAACTTTTAAAAGTTTAGTTCATTGAATAGACACATTTTTGTTATATCACTTGTTTTTATAATTCTACAATAATTCTACTGTGAATTGTTTGGGTGTTGAAACATGATTTTTGCTGACTCTACCCTCAGCTCAAATTTGAAAAAGGCTAAAAAAAATATGTAGAGTAAAATGAACATTGTAGTGTTATTCTATAAATACATTGATAATAATTTGGAGAAAAAGAGAAATGTCTGAGTATAATTATAATAAAGATGCAAAGTATTCAGATCAAAAATAATGCAAAGAAAATCAAGTTCATATTCAGAAATCAATATTTGGTGGAGTAACCCTGGTTTTTAATCACAGTTTTCATGCATCTTGGCATCATATTCTCCTCCACCAGTCTTACACACTGCTTTTGGATAATTTTATGCCCTTACTTCTGGTGCAAAAATTCAAGCAGTTCAGTTTGGTTTGATGGCTTGTGATCATCCATCTTCCTCTTGATTATATTCCAGAGGTTTTCAATTGGGAAAATCAAAGATACTCATCATTTTGAACTATCTATCTATCTATCTATCTATCTATCTATCTATCTATCTATCTATCTATCTATCTATCTATCTATCTATCTATCTATCTATCTATCTATCTATCTATCCATCCATCCATCCATCCATCCATCCATCCATCCATCCATCCATCCATTCTGTTCTATTGCTCAGTGTAAAAAAAATAAAATTAAATTAAAGAACTAACTTCATAAACAATTGGAAAAACAGTGTATGCTACAACATGAATGTAATACTAGTAATTTATTCATATCAGTCAGCGCTGGTTCAGGTGTGTTTGAACTGGGTTAGAAAACACCGAGCACCAAACAGATAGGCTATACCTGAGCGCTCCGTCCAGTCGGACCACCGTTTGGCTGCCTGAGGGTCTGCTTCTGGCTGGCGCCAGCACTGTCAAGGGTTCCTCATTAAGGGCTGCGGCTGGGAAGGGTGGTGGTGGGGCAGCATGGTGCAGCGCCCAGCGGAAAGCTCGCGGATGTAACCTAAGCAGCTAGAGCGGTTAATGACATTTTATATAACTGTTAAGCAATTTTTGAATGCATAAAGCCTTTTTTATAACATCCGAGCACGGGGTGCGTCTGGAACCCATGGAGAGCGCAGGCGAGGAAGGAGGGGAGAGCAGAAATGACCAGATCCAGAGGCCAAGAGCTACATTTTCATTTGGCAAAGGCAGCTGGTCTGGTGCATAATACACAGCATTGCCCTGGGTTTCATTCAGCTCCAATGCCTGGACTCAAACTCAAACTCCTCTTTAAAAGGAACAGTTGAGCTAAAAATGCTAATATATTATAGCGAATGAAATCCAATAGCCGCTGGTTGATACTCTGCTAATGATGCTCATGCTAATTTGTAGCTACTAGCCCCCGTTCACAGTTGAGTTCAGCTCAGGATCATTTGAATAGTGCTTTGTGCTGTGAATAGAGCTTGTGATATTCCAGAATGTCGCAAATAAGAATCTCTGAAGGGGGAAGGAAATCAAAGAAAAGTCTTGCTAAGATTTTAAAGAAGATCCACTAAGAGGAAACAGACCCAACAAACATAAGAACCTCCAGATAATGCATACAGAAGAAGAGAATACAGTACTCAAGAAGTATAGAGCCACAATCCTTACAAGCATGAAAAATAACCTTCATAAAAACGAGTAAAAACACAGTTTCTCTCACTTCCTAGAAGTAGAAGGAAATGGTAAATATAGCCACAAATGTCAATTAGTGGGTTTGAGCCCCAATTGGCACGATGGTGCCTACTAGAACATTGAATAGTGATGTGACAGATGGTTTAATACAGTTTAAGACTTTTAAAGCTTTTCACCAGTTTTAATTGTTGAGCAGATACTTGAAACATGAATAGTTCTTTAATTAATGTATAAACAGTTTGTTAAGCGAGTTACAATTTGCCAAAGGTAGTCTACATAATGGTTATTGATCTTGAGACGTCAACCACAATGTTCACAAAGTGGTGTTTAGATTGACCTTTCAAACTTTTCAAAACAAGATTAAGTTTTTGACCAAACAAGTCAAAAGTTAATATCAAGAAGTGTATTAAGAATTAAAACTTTTGTAATTTTTTCGGGTTTTTGCACAGTGCACATGGCGTTCCTGCATGGCTATGATAGGATTGGCCAGCTAACTGGTGACTGTTGTCAGGGTTTTAATCAGTCAGTGGCGCACTTGTATTTTCCACCACCAAAATACAGAAGAAACACAGCAGAAATGTACCTGAACACACCTCACTTCTAAACCACACCCATCATCCTAAGTTCTGACGCTATTTAAACAGCTTCGGCTCAAGGGTTGCATCACAACCCGCCTTGCACAGTGTGTACAATACAGCCTTTGAACTGAATAAACTCAAAAGAAGAGCCCACCATCCTCTGGAAGATGCCAGAATTTCTAAAATAAGTGTGATAAAATAAATAAGGCAGACTAATCTTTAGCATGCTTTGGTTGAGTGACCTTATCTACCTCCTGTTCTTCCAGCCGTTTAGATCATGGAGGATTTAATGGTGCGGTTTGAACCCGTGAGGGGAGGCCTTCTGTGGGTAGAGTGCAGGGGTTCGAGTGGCCCCTGTTCCCCCTCCATGCATCTCCCAATGAGGGAGGCCCACACTTAACCCATGACAAGAGCTCTGGGGCTGATGCCAGGTCAGTTCAGATTCATTACCACCTTTATAACTGGTGGAGGCATGGTGCACCGCAATGTCAAATGAAACACGAGGAAACACAGATCATTAAAAACATGCCACTCTTTAAAACGTCCACATGTGCCGCATCTGCGAAGAGCAGTAAATTCTGCAGGCCTTTAAACTCAGACTTAACCTGCTCTTGTTTATTTTTATCGCTTATTTTAACCGATTGTTCCGAAAGCAGTGGCTAGGCTAAGAACTCTTGCCACTAGCACCACATACAGTATGAGTGAGGAAAAAAGAGATGGATAGAACCATTAGCATTTTAAAGTATCATTAGCTTTATTAATGGTCATGGTGCATCATGGTGTAAACAGTGAGGTGCGTTCAGGTAAATTTCTTTTTTATGTTTCTATCTTGGCGATGGGAGATACAGGTGCGCCACTGACTGATTAAAACCCTGACAACAGTGCAAACTTGACTTTTAATTCAATGAAAACAATTAATAAAATTAAGAATAAAATAACTTTGCTGTTCCCTTAAATGAGCTGCTGGTGTATCTTCACAGCGTGAATGAGCAGCTCAGTATCAGTATCCTCTGCTGAGGCGCTCAAAAGCGCCACACTGTTAAGATACAAATGCGACAAAGTCAGAGCTCACCTGCCTCTTAAAGGGAATGGCGACTGGCACACTGATTGGCTTATTTTATGTTACACCCAAAATTAACCACGCCAATGATTAATTAAGATAATTAGTACATGCCTTTTGTGTGTTTTAAGGCTTGCAAGGGGTATATTTTGCATCAAACGTGTTTGAGAGCATCAGTAGTAAAGTTGTGGGTAACACTTTATAGTAATGGTATTTGACATGACATTAATAAGGCATTTAATAAGGATGAACTCATCAGTAAGTAAGGATGCTCACTATTAAATAATATATGAACTAATGAATCAATATGAGGGTAATGAAGGCTTTATACACTATATGAATATACCAGTAATTAATATGTTAATTAAGCATGTGGTTTCCACTTGACAGCCCACATTCCCTTCCTCATATACATTAATTCTGTAAAACATCTGCCTTCTTAAAGCATGTGGTTTGTTTTTAGTTCCATCCTGTCATATTTTATATATTTTTCAGAATTATAACATTTAAAATCATTCATATAAAAAAAAATGGAAATGATGACAGGATGGACATGCAGATGTCTGTGTTGTATATTCAAAAATGTAAGTGTATTTTTTTTTTCATATGGATGATTTTAAATTATATTATTTATTTATTATTATACAGTTATTATACAGTTATATGAGGAAGGGAATGTGAGATGTTGAGTGGAAACCACATACTTAATTAACGTATTAATTACTGGTATATTCATAAAGTGTCCAAAGCCTTTATTACCCTCATATTCATTCATTCATTCATTCAATCATTCATACACACATTAGCTAATGGTGAGTAATTTAATATTGCATGTATTGAAATATGATTAATTCATTTGTTCCTGCTTAATACATTCTTACTTACTGATGAGTTTAATCTTAATAAATGGCTTAATTAATTAATTAATTAATTAATTAATGTTATATCACGAACTATAACATTACTATAAAGTGCTACTCTAAAAATGAACAACTGATGCTCTCAAACACTTTATTTAGAAGCAAGAAATTCAAGTAATAAAATAAAGTAACTCTTGATAAGTTCAGCACAGCTGTTAACTGAAAGCCTGAATTCCAGGTGACTCCTCCTTATCTAAATATCTAAATCTTGTCAGAAACAATATCAAACACAATACTGATTCTGTGATAATTTACTTTTGAGAGCCATGAATCCTAAAATCCTAAAACTTTAAAATGACAAAAATCTGACCTCAGACCACAGTTACCAAGCAACTAACTACAACCAATGAGGAAACTTCACAAGTCTCAGGCTGGTTTCACACAATGCGTCGGCGTGAGCGACACAGAACGTCTTGCTCCCATGTTGGCAGTGTAGAGTGTTCTCACAGCTCGTACGAGCAGCGTGACAGAACCTCCCAGACATGCTGAGGAATCTAAAGATCGGGCTCTGTTAATACAAGTTCATCATGCTGTTCTACACATGTTTTTCTGAACGTTATGACTAAACGGAACTCAGTTCCTACAAAACACAGTTTCAGTTCATTTCATGGTGATAAAATGTTTGTACTTATGGTTAAACCCTAATAAGTTAGGTCTACTAAAATTATTTGAGGTCATTTGTTGCTTCAAATGAGTTAAGTTTTTTTTTTTTTACTTTTCTTGATGTTGTTTTACACCTTGCATTTAACTTGAAATGATTTAGGTGTTTAAAATAGTCATTCTGGGGGCACAATTCACCCTGCTCCCTCCGGGTGGGTAGATGGTGCTCTCTCCCCCTTTACTCCTAGGGTGATGTCGATCAGCACAGGGCGCCTGTGAGCTGATGTATCAGAACCGAGTCGCTGCTCTTTCCTCCGAGAGCACTGTGAAGCTACTCGGCAATGCTGCATCAGCAGCAGATTGAAAAGAAATTATTCATTTTGCATATCAGAAATGTACTGACCCAACTCCTTTATCATCCTTTATCATGATAGACCCTGGCTTTTGTATTTGTTACTGATAACAGCCTGGTTGGTTTTCAGTCGTTGGTCCAGAGCTCACATGAAACATATGAAATGCTGATTCTTCTAACAACAATACATGTGGGTTCTGATTAACTCTTCCTTCTCTGGGGCAGTCCTGATGAGAGCCAGTTTCATCATAATGTCAAAGTTTAATGATTTTTCTTTAACTTCTTTTAGACTGAGTGATCTTAATCTTTTTTTTTCTTTACTTAGTTGAGTAGTTCTTGCTTCTCATAATATAGATTAGTACATTACTCAAATAGAGCTATTCACTGTATACCTGTATACCTGTAATCCTCTACCTCTGTGCAAAGGTAAAACTACACTAAAAATCATTGGTTAATACAACATAAAACACTTATTGCATGTTTTTTTTTTAAGCACAGAGCTTTGGTGACCTCCACTGATGGTCTCAGTTGGTCAGTGAGGATGTTGGTCATTAGATTTGCCAGGCTGAAAGTGCAGGAACACTCAGTCAACAGCGAGTGCAAACATCTCCCGCTTGTAGCCGATTCAGTTCACCCTTCACCAAGTCTACCGTCCAGAGACCCGCTCTGAAAGAAGCCCTGTTCTTCCCTCCGAACCTCCTCGTCTCTTTCCCCTTTCTTCACTTTAATTTAAAGCTGTAAAGCTCCCCCGGAGCTTCTACATCAGTCGTGGAGACACGCGAGGCGGATTGGGACGGAGCGCGTGAGGGAGAGGTTTAATATTCAGTAGAAGTTGTGAGGAAAGGCCGCTGTAGGACAGAACGCAGCAGGGCTGATCTCAGCGCTGTGTAAATTATCAGTCGTTGGTTTGGCAGAGGCCTCCGCAGCCAGAGCCTCAAACAATAGTGGTGGGAAGGAAGTGGCGGCTGGGACGAATCATCCTGAGAAAAGTTTAATGAAGTCGGGGCAGGAACTGCACTGCAAATCCTGCAAATCCATTGGCAAAAACTAGACAAAATATATGCAAATGAAGACAAATATATGTATATTAAGCATATATAAATCTGCCAATGAGGTAAGCAAAATTGTCTTAGTAAGATTTCTTACAAAAAGCAATGGCAAAGTCTCTAAATGAGTGAAGTGTTTTTGGACTCAAGAATCAGAATAACTTGATTGCTGCTTGATTGTGCTTATTTTGAGTTCAAATGACTTAAAATAAGGTACAAATTCTAAGTAAGAATGATTAAGATAATTATCCCTAAAATAAGCAAAATAATCTAACACTTACATACAATGCTTAGTAAGACAAAAAGTATTTCCAGAAAAGAAAATAAGATTTATTGCCTTAAATTTACAAAATTTCACTTGCTAAGATTTATTTTTTTTGCAGTGTGGTTACAGTCTGTGATGCCCAGCTGATAAAGAAGAGAAGATCTGATCCAGCGACCTCAGCGAGATATACACTGCAAAACATGCATTAGCAAAAACTAAAACAAAATACATGCAGATTCAGAGGTAAATGTGTAAATTAAGCAAAAAAAAAAATAATAATAATCTGTCAATTGGGGGGAGCAAATTTGTCTTAGTAAGATTTCTTAAAATAAGCAGTAGCAAAGTCTCAAAGTGAGCGAAGCAAAACTTAAATCAAGCAAAAATCCCTTATTTTGTGGCCTAAATTTATACACAAGAATCAGAATCACTTACCTGGTGACTTTTTGTGCGTATTGTTAAATCAAATGACTTAAAATGAGATAAAAATCCTAAGTAAGACTGAACAAGGTCATTATTCCTGAAATGAGTAAAACAATCTTACATTTACAATGTGTAGAAAGACAACAAATATTATCATAGAGCAAAAAAAAAAGATTTATGGCCTTGAAATTATTTTATTTGATGTGTTCTTGGCAGGTGTTTCACAACAAAAGCAGAACATTCTTGGGAAGCTTCTTCAGTCTAACCACACCTCGAATGTTTTCATAGGGCATCCCTATATGCACTGCATTCTACAGTTTTACAACTGAACAGTAATAAAAACATTTTTTTACTGTAAGACTTTACTGTAAAAATAAATACAGCAACTGGTTATGGTTCAGTTCCTGGTTGACCTAATCATCATAGCCAATAGAAGGTGCTTCAATGCAGCAACTCAATAAAAAAAGAAGAAGAAGAACCACTCAAGATCAGGACCTCCCTAAGAGCCTGAGGAAGTACCACCTAAAGAACCTGGGCTCAGGGATGAGGAGAATGTATTTAAGGTTTTCTGTTTTGAAGAAAAACACTGTATTCTGAACTCTGACACTGCAGCACAACTCTTTATGCTTTAAAAATGAAGAGTACTTAAACACAGCTTCAGGTAATCTGCTGTACTTTTAATGCAGCGCGCCGTACAGTTTTTAAGAGCGGTGGAACTCGATAGTGTTCAGAGCCGTTTCCTGTGTCGTGGAGAACGGTTTGACACAATATTTTTGCAGAAAAGTGAGCTTTATTCCTGAAAGTCCGGGAAGAAAAAAAAAAAAAAAAAAAGCCTTGGTTTCTATAATGTTTAGTCTGTAGAGGAGAAATCAGCTCCACTCCGTGGAACAAGGTGAGCTACACAGACCCCCGAACGCCACCGAGAGACACTCTCTAAAAATAACTGCGAAGCGTAGAATAATATTTTCTCAGCGCACTGTACATGCACATGAGCGTGACTTCTGCTCAGAAAGGAAAATACACACAGATGATTTTAGAGCTGTTTGCTTTAGACCTCACTCCATTTAGCAGCAGAATACTGTATAGAGTTCAGCTGAGCTGGAGGACCGCGGCAACCAGGCAGGAGAACCCGGAGAGACCCGGGCTGACGGCTCTGCAGTGGCACGGCATGGGTGGACGTGCTAACGCTGGGAACACTCAAGTAGTACCAGTAGACCCATCAGAATTATTACATTATCGACTTATTGTACATTATACATTATACCACAGTATAAGTGAGAGGCCTTCTATGAGCACTGTAACCGAAGCTCTCCATGTATTAGCCCAATGATGCAGCGCTTACAAACCAAATACGAACCAAATGCAATGTCATTACGCACCACTGGGAGGCGCTGGATGCCACTGAGGCACAGTGCAGAAACGCCATGTCTCCAATAGGCGGCACAGGCAAAGACGCGGTCCCAAAAATAAATAAACAAGCCCAGCGATTCAAAATAATGCATTGTTACACACATTATCAGCCAGAAATATTAGATTTTTTCAGTTAATATAGGGTATTCTAAGGTCGCAGGTCTTGTCTCTTTAATCTACACAGATTTCTCTCCTGAAAACGGTTTATTTTTGTGAGTAAACCTTAGATAAACGCTTAGATTTCCACAGTTTTGACTGAAATGGCCAAAAATTTAGGCCACCACGCTAACCTAGCAACAATGCAGCGCTTACAGAGCAGTAATGGAACTATTTTAACTCATGGAGTTTTTATAATCTTCTCCTCTTTTTTAACTTAAAACCTTTTAGCAAACAGCGACAATGGAACTGTGTTATAATCGCAATAATACACCCAAGGTGCGTGCTATAAAGTTTAATATTGGCACTGCTGTGCTGATCTACAACTGCAGCACAGCAGTGCCAATATTACACGTTACAGCTTACATATTATAGCGTTATATAGTGGGTACAGTAGATTGTGCTCTCTTTCCCCTCATCACTCTAAAGGGTGATGTTGATTAGCACAAGGCTGCATCTGTGAGCTAATGTATTGGAACCAAGTCACTGCACTTTCCTCTGAACGCGCTGTTATGTTGCTACTGCACTGCAGCAGTTGGAAAAGACTTTAAATGTGCCAGAGGCAGCTATTCTTGTGCTATTCTTCAGCCTCCTTGTGTTGTGGGCATTATTAGTGATTATTAGTGACTTTCAAAACTGTAATTTCATTGAAATAATGGTTTACTTCTTTAAGATATTTAAATATCCATATTAAATATCCGGTTTCTGTGTCAAAAAGATGCATTGCAATGCAAATATGTACTGCAAAAGTGTATAATTACATTACTGTTAATTTAAATTGCTTTTATTTCATTTTATACAAGTTAGAACAGGTCTACATGCTATCCAAAACATGTTCATTAAGTTATTGGCACAAAATCACTCTCAAATAAAGATATCTCACCAACTCTATTCTTAGCAGTTTCAGTCTTATCAGCCTTTCAGAACAAGCCATTTAAATGCTCTGTCACTTTTATGCAAATAAGCTGTTTCTGGCCACGCCCCATGTACATTCTTTTTAGTGTGTTCGCTTGTGCTAAATGGCAAAACACGATAAATGCACAAAATAGAAACACAAAACTCATTATTTGAATGTATTTACAGCTCCTTCATCTGCTGTCCCTCCATGGACAGTAGGTACAGATCCCTCAGTCAGATGAAGTCTGCTGGCTAATCCTGCTGTGTACTGTCCAATAGAGTTTCTTCAATTAATTTTGTTAGCTTGGTCTTTATTAAAGTCAGAATTTCGTCAGTTAAGTTACGTTTTTCTCTGCTGCTGCTGCCTCCAGGCTTATTTGTTTGGTCCGCAGACGTGACGATGGAGCCCTGATTGTTCAGCCTGGTTTTAAACCATGTTTTAAAACATCTGACGTTCCAGTCTGTCAATTTATTCCATAAATAATCAGGTTCTTTGTGGTTTTTTAAAGACTTTTACTCTGAAACCAGCATCACTTTGAGCTCTTGCATCCCCTTTCAAAAAAGAGAATGAAGAAAAACCAAGTAGAGTGGAGGCCTGGTATTAATACCTGCTTGTACTTGTAAACAACCAATCAGGGACGTGATTAGAGAACATGTTCTAATGTGTTTGCTTTGTTTAATCGGGGATTTGCTGGAGGCTTTGCTGCAGCTGATGTGCGGATGTTTAAAAGGCTCTGGGACTCTCCAGATGACTGTTAGAGCGTTCATGCTTTTTAGGAAACAGTGCCTGTTTGGACCAGAACACCACCTACTGTAACTGCAGATCAGAGAATTGGTTGGAACACATACGCATGGACAATAAGCATGCTGTTTCTGGGGTTGTTGGGTAAGGATGGGGTGGTTGGGGGCTGTTAATGCCTGAGGTGGGAGATACGTTGAGTACAGCAGTAAAGTAGCAGGATCTGGTGCCTGTTTTTAGCACTGTGGGAACCACAATCACCATCTGATGGAAAGCCATCAATGGTAATGGAGTTCTACCTTTTGCACATACATTTACTGCCAAAAAACACATTAAGAAGAAGCAAAAGTTCACATTTATTGGACTAAACTATACCTGTTAGACATCTTTTACCTGAATACAAGATGTGATATGTTTGGACATAAAGGCATACAGTTTTTTTTTGGTGCCAGGTGGTGCCAGGTTGGCATCACAATAAGGGAGCATGCAAACAGCTTGTGGAAGCATGTGATTCCTGACACCAAACAAAGCTCTTTCAAGTGATTTACAGAAAAAAAAATGGATATTGTTTACATGCTTGGAGTGTTTGTAGGGGTATTTGAGACCAATGTAGAAACACAAAAGCATGCATAATGTTTTGCATAATGTGTCCGCTATCATACTGCTTATTTCGGTAAATAAATCAAGTACTTTATACATTTTAAAAAATAGTGCTTAAAACTTTGCATTTTTTAAGAAATGGGACAGATAAATTTATTTTCTAAATGTCTTTTCCAATCAGTTTTTTGTTGTCTTTTTGTCCATTTTTTTCACCAATTCAGAGACAGCCCTATTTGTTGTATTACCTTTTTTTCTTAATAGATGCAGGCAAAAATTAGTGCAGTGTGTGTGTGTGTGTGTGTGTGTGTTTTGGTCCTTGGTCCAAGAAAGGGTTCCAATCTGGTGGAGACATTCCTGTAATACTATTGCTGTATTTGGTTGAGCATTACCCTGCTGAAAAGTACAATTGAAAGCCCTACTATTGCACATATTGCTGAGCAATTAGTAGCCCTCGTATCACTACTAGGGGCAACCAACTGACCAACTCACTCATGAGGACACCATACTCAAATCTGACCATCATCAGATCTTAAACACAACTTGGATTAATCAGTAAAAATGAAAGACTTCCAATCAACAGCTATTGATTCTCATGGCTCATAACCAATAAGAGTCACTTGGTAAGACCTACAAGACCTCAAGTGCCTACACTTGAGTGGAAATCTACAATGAGTAAAATTGGATATTTCCAAGCATTACTCAACTATTTTGAGTTAGGTGAAAATGTGTGTCCATATATACTTTTAAACCGAGATCTTTCAGTTGAAGCAACTTAAAATAACTGAAATTTGGGTTGAAATTTGAATGCTTCTTTTCTTTTGTCTTCTGGCACAATTTGCATTGTACTATTTTCATACTGGGTATCTCCCCTCAGTTTCTGACCCTCACCATTAGTGTGTAGTGATCCCCCCAGGATACCTTAGGTAAAGTTGTAGCTCACCTTTTGTGATTAACTCTAAAAAGTCTGTAGTAGTTCATGATTCTCAATTGCAACACATCATTTTGCCACCAGCTCTCATAAACAAATATACACAAACAAGACAACTATCTATCTGTGAAACAGTTTAACACTTTGAAAATTCAGATATTTCTATTCCTAAAAATAGAATTATGTATACACCACAATTTAAAGTGTTATTAAATAAGAAAATGAAGGTGCTTTCAAATGAAACCACTGATGTTTTGAAAAACACTTTCCATAGTATTAATCATGTAAGTGTCAAATTATATTACTGTAGGAATTTGGTGTACTGGGTTGGCAAATTAAAAAACAAAAAAAAAATATTTGAGTTAGATTTTTTTTTAATTAAAGGATAATCATATCACACCACTAAATTAATACAGGTCTCCTTCTCCTGTGTTGGTGGTTTATGTTTCAAGTGATATTGCTGGAGCATTTTGCAGAAAAAAAATGTCTATTCGGTTTAGCATAAACCAGATTTTGAAGTCCAAATCAAAGTGAATGGATGGATGGATGGATGAATGCTTTATTGATCCCAAAGGAAATATAGGAATCTGGTCAATTGATTGATGGTCAATTAATCAAAAGTGTTAATAAATGACACCATTAAGTCCTTGAAGAATCCTTTCTATACCATTAATGATATAAGTTATATTATTGCAGCATTTTGGAGTACTGGGAGGTCAATCTTTTTTTTGCATAAACCATAGTTTGATATACTAAATTACTGTGTGTGGAGGAGAAATATAAAATACATATATAATATGGTGTAATTCAGAGAGGCAAAGTAGGGTGAGATGCTTTGTGTAGACCTTTCTCCACATGTTTACATGTCAAATACAAGTGTTAGTCTTCATCAGTTATGAGCTTTAATGAGAGTTAAAGTGAAGTCCAGCTGCCCACGCACTTCACCAATCCATCATCCAATAGAACGCTCTCAGGCTGGCTTATCAGTAACAATAAACAGACCTGCTGAAGGACCACCACACATGATGTTTTCAGTCTAAAATCTAATGGTGATTGATGGCAGAAGATGCCAGTAGGATGCGTTCGCTGGATAGTGAGCATGTGTCCGACTAATGGCCCTGCCCTCTGAAGGGCACGAGGGTAGAGTGTGAATCAGTGTGAGTGAATGAGGGAGTGGATTGGAACGTGACCCTTCCTGAAGGGAGGGAGGATGCATTGAGAGCTGTGGATGGGGTAAAAGACAGACAGTAAACAAGAGTTAAATCAGACTTCATAGAAGTTCAGTCAATTTAAAATATCTGAGTTTTGAAGTGACTATTGACCGCTGTTGGCAGTGTACAAAGTCCTGCTGGAAAATGAAATTTGCATCTCCAAATCAAAAAGTAGTGCTGTAAGATTTTGTGGGAAAACAAAACTGCACTGACTTTAGACTCGATAATAAAACACAGTGGATCAACACCAGCAGATGACATGACTCTCCAAACCATCACTGATTGGTGGAAACTTCACACTAGACCTCGAGCAGTTTGGACAGTGTGTCTCTCCACTCTTCCTCCAGACTCTGATCCCTTGATTTACAAATGAAATGTAAAATTTACTGATGATCAGTGATGGTTTGGAGAGACATGTCATCTGCTGGTGTTGATCCACTGTGTTTTTATAATCAAGTTCAAAATCTTACAGCACTTCATGCTTCCCTCTGATGACAACTTTTATAGAGATGCGGATTTCATTTTCCAGCAGGACTTGGCACACTGCCAACACTGCCAAAAAAAGTACCAATTGGTCTTTTATAATATAAGAATTTTCTGAGACACTGATTTTTGGGTTTTCATTGGCTGTAAAACATAATCATCAACAATAAAAGACATAAACACTTAAAATAGATCACTCTGTGTTTAATACATCTATATAATACATGAATTTCACAATTTCAAATGAATTATTGAAATAATGTAACTTTTCAATGATATTCTGAGATGCACTAGTATATATTATGGTTAGCTGCCTGGCCTCAGTGTTAAAGGTTATAGGAGCAAGTTGCTATGTGTGGCATTGCTGAGTGTGAGAATATGCTGGTTGCATCCAGCTGGTCACATTTGGTCACAATTTTTTTGCAAGCTTACTTTTTCAATATTACTGACAATAAGATAAATATGTAATTGTCATGAGTTTCTAGTTCCCAATTAGTCAATATTATAGGGTTGTGCCACATCTTTTATAGAGTTGCGGATTTCATTTTCCAGCAGGAATTGGCACACTGCTAACACTACCAAAAGTGTCTACCAATTGGTCTTATATAATATTCCAAATTTTCTGAGACACTGGTTTTTGGGTTTTACTTGGCCTTTAAGGTGATAAGTTTACTTTAGTTTATGGTGCAACTCAACATTTTTTGTTCAGTTGAATTAAAAACAATTTCAAGTCTTGTTATTTACAGTGATCCTAAAGCTTTGCACAAGCTTCAGTTGTTGCTTGACACCCTTTTTCCACACTAAAGCACAAAGGGGAAGCCTTGGAGAACACGTTTCCATCCTTTTCCCACACCTTTTGACCTCCAAGCTCAATTTGCAACCTCCACATTCGTTCAGACGTCATAGAAAAGCTCGACGCCACAATATCAGATGTTTTTCCAGGAGGGGAGAAGAGCCAAACACAGTATTAGCCCACCGCACTATTAGCATATGCCGCTGACTGGGAGTTGGGGAGGCGGGTGTTTGTGTTTGCGGGCCAGTCGCTCTCGCCGCCGTTCGGCTGCAGCATCCAACAAGTGCTGGAGTGGGAAACGATAAACGTAATGAAAAACGACGTGGTTCTCTGGTTCCATTGCATCACTCGGCGTATCGTCGGGCTCACTGTCGGGTTCTGCTCTGGACCGGCGGTGGTTTCTGCGGTTCTGGCTTTTTTTTTTTTTTTTTTTTTAAGAGTATTATTTAGCGTTCTCCGTCCACGTACACACCCATCCACTCTCATGCTGGCTCCTGCGGAGGACTCCCTGTATCCCACGAGGCCTTTCTCTCATACATCTGCTGTGGTGGTTTTGAGTATCCATGGTAATGTGTAGAAACAGGAAAACGGGGAAGGAGGTCAGCGAGACTGTTTTGCTATTGATCTTCTCTGGGCTTTAAAAACCCCTCGAAAAAAAAAGAAAGAAATCATTACGCAGCTCCTCGCAAAAACGTCAAAGTGAATTTACTTCTTATCCCTGCCGTTATTCTGCTCGGGAGGGACGGATCATGACTTATTTAAGTGCAGTAAAAGCGCTTGTAAAAGAGGCTGGTGTGGGTCCTGCCACGGAGCAGAACATCTACGTTGCAGAGCATCGTTGTAAAAAAAAAAGGTCCTGACCGCTCTTGTGGACCAGCGTGCTCTTTGTGGACACAGGTGTGCTTCCAGTGACCCCGGGGTCACACCCCCTTTGAGCCCAGCGTTAACTAGAGACATTTCTTCCCCCTCCGCCTTGTTGTTAGGCGTAATCCACCATAAGTGTTCGCAGATCTTCGATCAGGTCAACTGGATCTTCTCAAGCCACCCCCTCCCTCCCAAAACTGCCCTCTCCGTCCCTCTCGGACGGGATCCTGACAGAACCGGCGGAGGGGTCAGCTAGCCTCTCCAGAGGCGTGTTTATTTAAAAGTCAGGAGAACACATGGCCCAGAGCTCGGAGAACCCAGGACTAGAACACCAGCAGCGCTGTTAAACTAACAAGATGGGCGGTGAACACATCAGCGTGATTAGCGATGGAAAGAGATTAGTGGTGTAACTTTATAAGTACTGTAAATGATTGTATTGTATTAACTAGTGCAACTCTAAAAAAAAAAAAAAATAATTAAGAACATCACTGAAAAATTTACGTTATTTCAATAATTCAAACAACTCAAAACTGTTATATATATATGTATTATATTATATAGGTCTATTACACACAGAGTGATCTATTCCAAGCATTTATTTCTATCATTGTTGATAATTAGGCAGCGTGGGCAGTGTGCCAAGTCCTGCTGGAAAATTAAATCCGCATCTCCATAAAAGTTGTCAGTAACAGAGGGAAGCATGAAGTGCTGTAAGATTTTGTGGGAAAACAAAACTGCACTGACTTTAGACTCGATAATAAAACACAGTGGATCAACACCAGCAGATGACATGACTCTCCATCAAACCATCACTGATTGGTGGAAACTTCACACTAGACCTCAAGCAGTTTGGACTGTGTGTCTCTCCACTCTTCCTCCAGACTCTGCTCCCTTGATTTACAAATGAAATGCAAAATTTATTGATGATCAGTGATGTGTTTTAACTTATTATCAAGTCTAAAGTCAGTGCAGTGTTTTCCCACAAAATCTTACAGCACTTCATACTGAGAAGTGGATTTCATTCTCCAGCAGGACTTAGCAACTGCCCATACTGCCAAAAGGACCAATTGCTCTTATATAATATTACATTTTTCTGAGATACTGACTTTAGGTTTCCATTAGCTGTACACATTGCCTGATTAAGTGATATTACTGTAGCATTTTGGAGTAATGGGAAGTAAATCTTAGGGAAAATGTCTATAAGGTTTTGCATAAACCAGAACAAGTCCTATAAAATCAAACTTTTATTGTTAATTAGTCTTATTGTTTTACACTCAGAGAGAGAGAGAGAGAGAGAGAGAGAGAGAGTAAGCAGAATTGAGTTCCAGTTCAGATTCTGAAATCAGGGGTTTAGGTCTGACTGATCCGGGTCTTGTGGAGCACAGGCCGAGTGTTAGGAGTGTTTAGGTAACCTGGAGCCCCGCAGTTCTATCACTGGTCCGTGTTACACTAGTCCTGCTAAACCAACACACCTAGCTTCCGCTGAGGCCCGGCTCAGGCCCGGCTCAGGCCCGGGGTTACTGGGCTGATAATGTGCGTGTCCCTCAGTGTTAGCTTTCCCCCTGTGCGAAAACATTCCCGTGAACTAACATTTGAACTCGTAACACTCCCAAAGGGTCTCCGCCAACCGTGACTACGAGATAATTAGCTCCCATCCCAGAGGAGGCCAATAATTCCAGCGCTGATGGTCCGTTCAGGACGCTTTGCTTCCAGACCTACCTGTACTTTTACTGCAGTATAATAAAGAAATCAGGGACGTGAGGATACGAGGACATCAGGCTGCTGCTTTACTGCAAGAGAATCAGTGTTCAAACACATTTTACAGTATTTTATATTTTCATTAATTGCACGTTGCACCAGTAAGAGCAGTAAGAGTATGAAGGTTCAATTAGCAGAGTAAGAGCACAGTTCTGCTCAAAATATTGCAATGCACACAACATTATGGGTGACACACCAGAGTTCAAAAGAGGACACATTGTTGGTGCACGTCTTGCTGGAGCATCTGTGACCAAGACAGCAAGTCTTTGTGATGCATCAAGAGCCACGGTATCCAGGGTAATGTCAGCATACCACCAAGAAGAACCAATCACATCCAACAGGATTAACTGTGGACGCTGTAGGAGGAAGCTGTCTGAAAGGGATGTTCGGGTGCTAACCCAATATGAAACTGTAAACATGAAAAAAACAAGAGGAAAGTCGATGATCACAAGCCATCAAACCAAGCTGAACTGCTTAAATGTTTTTGTGCACCAGGAGTAAAGCAGCATAAAGTTATCTAAAAGCAGTGTGTAAGACTGGTGGAGGAGAACATGATGCCAAGATGCATAAAAACTGTGATTAAAAACCAGGGTTATTCCACCAAATATTGATTTGTGAACGCTTCATTTCTTGATTTCTTGATTTATTACTTGAACTCTCAAAATAAATAGGGCCATAAAATTGTGATATGATATTTTACTTCTCTGCATATATCTGCATTCAGAGTACATTTGTATAGAAACTCTATAAACGCATTAATTAATTATTTTTATCTTAAAATTGTTTTTGAATGTATTTATTTTTACAAGCTGTTTCCAACCCACTTTTTAGTTCTGAACCACCAGTTGATAATTGCTGTGCTAGATTTTTATTCTAAAACACCATACTGGTCATACTGTAGCCATGTTTTATCATGGTCATTCCAACATGCTCATAAACCTCTGGAAAAAAGAGACCACGTAAAAATTATATTATATTGATTTCTGAAATTTTATGAATATAAACTTGTTCTCTTTGCATTATTTGAGGTCTGAAAGCTCTGCATCTTTTTTTTTTTTTTGTTATTTCAGACATTTCTCATTTTCTTTTGTCTGCAAATAAATGCTCTAAATGACAATATATTTATTTGGAATTTGGGAGAAATGTTGTCTGTAGTTTATAGAATAAAACAACAATGTTCATTTTACTCAAACAAAAAACTATAAACAGCATTTTTACTTACTTACTCATGTATCCACATTTATATCTCTGTTTAAAAGAAGAAATGTTTTCTTAATTTTTCTTCTTTGTATTTATTTTTTTTTTACTATTTTTTTTTATCTTCAAAATAAAAAGGCACATTTAGGACATACAGTATAGTGACCTAAAATAAATAATCTCATCTGGAAATAATCTCTCATAATGAGAAATATCAGGTATTTAGTTTAGATTGAATCATTGCAGGGGTTCTCCTGAAGAATCAGATGTTCTGATTGATGGTGTTTGGCCTGTAACTGAGACGAACGTGTGAGCATCATCATTATCATCATTTTTAGATATTTCCCTCTTTTCTTTTTGAGATATGTGAATAAAAATAGAGCTGACTGGTATCTCGTTCCTCACACCTTCACGGTGGAGAAGCTGAACTCCCTCTGATCTCTCTCTCTCTCTCTCTCTCTCTCTCTCTCTCAGGATCTGAGGAGGAGAGGGAGAGGAGTCTTCAGATGAAGCACCCAGGCTGGCCTGGTCTCCTCCGTTCCGCTGGTGATCGTGACTCAATGGTGCGGAGAACACCCGGCACGTCTGAGCTGTCGGGGGCGTCGTGGGAGGGAAGCCCACCTCTGAGTACTCTCTCTCTCCAGGAGAAACAGACGGAGGACACAGCCGATTACAGAGCGAGTCACGCTGTCGTGGCGTGGCGCCATCAGGAGGACACATCAAACGATGAGAAAAAAAAAACAAAAAAAAAACTCGGTAACACATCCTATGAACCCTGTATTCATAATGCCTTATGAATGCATTTATAATATCTTACAATGACTGTAATAAGCCTGTATAATAGCTCATACGTAATTACAGTTACATTCATAACACAATATAAACTACAAGTGTAAGGGTTTATAAAAAAAAGGGCTTTTCTAATGCCTTATAATATATTATCTGTTCATAAGTACATCCATTGTACAATGTAGTGTTGTAATGCACTATAACACAGATTTGGTAAATTTTGGTATAATGCATTATAATGTGCAGCTATGATTTTTCAAATTAAGCTTTTATAAAAGTGTGAAACACATTATAAAGCCTTATATACAGTCATTACTGACTTTAAGTGAAGTGAGTTTTCATATGCTTTTTAAACGTGAAGTAAAATTTTATTATGCCTCACTGTAATTATGTCTTATAGAGCATTATGAGTGCTCTATACTGGCTTTAAGTGAAGTGTGTTTTCAAGTGCCTACAGTAAGGCATAATGAAAGGCATATGAAAACTCACTTCACTTAAAGTCTGTAATGCCTGTATATAAGGCTTTATAATGTGCTACACACTTTTATAAAAGCTTAATTTGAGAAATGATCAAGTGAAGTGTGTTTTCAAATGCCTAGAGTAAGACATAATAACATTTGCTTCACATTTAAAACACACTTCACTTAAAGCCAGTAAAGAGCACTCATAATGCTCTATGATTGCTGCATTTTATAATGCATTACACCAAAATATATCAAATATGTGATATAGTGCATTACAACACTACATTGTACAATGTACTTATGAACAGATACTAAAAGGCATTACAAGCCCTTTCTTTATAAACTCTTACACTTGTAGCTTATAATGTACTTATGAGCTATTATACAGGCTTATTACAGACATTATAAGGTATTATGCATGTCATATAATGCATTATGACTGCATTTACAATGCATTATGAATACAGGGTTAATAGGAAGTGTTACCAAAAACTCTTATGGTGGTCGAAAACCGCTCAAAAAAAAAATCATCTAGAAAAACAACCTTAGATACAGTGTATCACTGAGTGTGTCTCAAGTTTCACCCCAAGACACTCACCATTAGTGTGTATTCATTCCCCCAGTCTACCTTACATAACATTTGAGGAATGCTTACTATAATCATCTATAGATTAGCTATAGATGTGTTCAAATCTATTTTATTGTATAATTACACATATAACAAAAGGACATCAATTAACTTATAATTCACACATTATAACTAAAGATTTTACCAAACTGAAAACCTCTGGTATATAATCAAGATGAAGATGGATAATCACAAAACATCAAACCAAGCTGGAGTGGCGTAAAGTTACCCAAAAGCAGTGTGTAAGACTGGTGGAGGAGAATATGCCAAGATGCATGAAAACTGTGATTAAAAACCAACCAGGGTTATTCCACCAAATATTGATTTCTGAACTCTTTAAAGTTTATGAATATAAACTTGTTTTCTTTGCTTTATTTGAAGTCATTTCTTATTTTCTGCAAATAAATGCTGTAAATGACAAATTTGGAATTTGGGAGAAAAGTTTTTTTGTAGTTTATAGAATAAAACAACAATGTTCATTTTCCTCAAACATATACTTATAAATAGCAAAATCTGAGAAACTGATTCAGAAACTGAAAGGGTCTCTTAATTTTTTCAGAGCTGTATACATATATGTAAAATATGTAAAATGAATTCCAGGCAAAGAGTTTTTTTATGCTTGTTTTCAAAATGTTTAATCATCACCGTGCAAATCTGAATTTGGCTAATTATTCTACAACTTCTAGATTTAATGTTTGGATCCACCTTAAAATGATGCAGCAGTTACACTCTGGTGCTATTTTATGTCTCACACTGCTGCACTGTTTAAGGTGGAACGGAAATAATTTGAAGCTAACATCTGCCTCGGCTGCTCGGGTCTGCTGGTTGATTGGAGACGGGCTAACAGTGGTCAGTGGTGTCCATGACAGTTCTCCATCACCATGGAAATCCTCAGAAAACTCATATTTACTGGAACAGGCTGCTGGTGTTTATATGGAAAAGTCATGGTCATCTGATTGTAGATCACCATGTCTGACCTGTAAAACATGTGGAGCAAACCTCCCCCCAACCAAAAAAATACAGCATCAGTGTTTCCTACCGAGGCTGAAGGCAGTGCTGGAGTAGTTACTCAGAGAAGTAATCCATTACAGATTACTAATTACTACTCTCAGGACTAATGGGATTACTTTATTTATGGCTTCCTCAGTACTCATTACTTCACTCAGACATTACTCTCTAAAACCACACACATCTGTACCGACCTGACAGAACAGAGAAAACCCAACAGATCTTTCAACTCGTGATTTACACAGAAACAATCACAGTAAAGATCAGCTGCACTGTAATTAAAGATTTATATAAAATGTGTATAAAATATTTTGTAACACTTTACGATAAGAGTAGTTAACATTAGTTAACAGTATTTACTACAGAAAGTCTCAACAAATGATTAATTAATACTAGTTAAGACATCAATAATCATTACAACATGTTTTAATTATTGTTTCAATTCATTATTACTTACAACATTCACAACCGCTAAAATGTGATAATGTTTAATAATGTTTTAACTAGTGTCAATAAATAGTTAGTTGCGACATTAACTAATAAACTATGGTGAGTTACTGTTAATTGTGACCCTTATTGTAAAGTGTTAGCGAATATTTAGTAGTGTTTTCACTATCAAAGGATGCAAATAGGAAATGCGTACTCTTTATGATTCAAGTGCATGTCAAAAAATGGAAAAAATACTTTATTTCACTAATTCAGTTCAAAATGTGAAATTCATATATTATATAGGTGTATTACACACAAAGTGATCTATTTTAAGTGTTTATTTTTTTTAATTGTTGATGATTATGGCTTACAGCCAATAAAAACCCAAAAATCAGTGTCTCAGAAAATCTGAATATTTGGTCTCAGAATATTGTCCCTAAGTACTTTGTAGTAACACGGTAATAACCCACGTAACTACAGTGTAACTACTAATGAAGTACACATTGTTACAGATTAACTACAGAGGTACAGGTTATGTAATTACACATGTGTATTAAGGTTAATTCTGACTTGTCTAAGTACACATGTGTACTAGGGTGAGAGTACTTACACAAGTAATAGAGCAAGTGTACTTACACATGTGTAACAATGTGTGTGTACTCAATCAGCCCTAAGTACATACTAGACAATAGCTGTTGGATAAGTTTATACTCAACTTATCACACACACACACACACATATATTACACATATATGTAAGTACGCACACATTGTTACACTTGTGTAAGTACATACACTTGCTCTATTACTTGTGTAAGTACACTCACCCTGGTACACATGTGTACTTACACAAGTCAAAATTAACCTTAATACACGTGTTTAATTACATAACCTGTACCTCTGTAGGTAATCTGTAACAATGTGTACTTCATCAGTAGTTACATGGGTTATTACCATGTAACTACATAGTACTTAGGGACACTTATTATAAAGTGGGACCAAATATTTTATAAGACCAATTGGTAGTTTTTGGCAGCGTGCCAAGTCCTGCTGGAAAATGAAATCCAATGAGTGCCAATGAGCTGTTTGTGCCAACACCTTGGTTTCTAAGTAAAATATGACATCTAGTTTCAGCTGCATTCACCAACACTCTGGTTGCCAAGTATAATTTGTAAATTGGCCCGAACTGCATGTTTCAACTCCCCGGTTGCTGAGTATAATATGGGAATGAACATGCACCTCTTGTGCCAATAACTTAGTGGCTATAATACAAAAATCAGCAAGAAGATTATGTGCCAACCACACTACCCAATTCCACTGAATACTGAATAAAAATCTATTGTATTCCCCTGTATTTCACCTGTGAAATTGATAGAACAAAAGAACATAAATTACCTTGTGATTTAAGATAGATAGATAGATAGATAGATAGATAGATAGATAGATAGATAGATAGATAGATAGATAGATAGATAGATAGATAGATAGATAGATAGATACTTTATTTATCCAGAAAGGAAATTTAGGCATCCAGCAGCAACAACACAATACAATAAGAAACATACTCAGACAAATCAAAAACAGAAGAATAGGAAATATATAAGGCTATAAAAACCTACCTATACAAGGTAAGGATCTATCTGTAAACGGAGCAGTGCAGTAGATGTTGCTAATGGTCATAAATAATTAAATAATTAACAGAGTAAAGTGCAATGTGCAATGACATCGATTACGAAAGTGACTGATGTGACATAGAAATATAATATAAATATTCATACGTTAGAAGACAGTTCTAAAAAGGGAATGTGAAAATGTGAATACCCAATCATGAGTAAAGTGTACTTGAATGTAAGTGAGGTTGGGGAAGTGTTAATGTAAATAATTAAGTGGTTGAATAATGTCCATGTGGTGGGACTGGATTTAACTCAGTCGGCAGCAGCATCCCTTCCTCAATGGGAGGAGTTAAAGAGTCTGATGGCTCTTGGAATGAAGGATTTTCTGAGTCTTAATCTAAAGGTTTTAAGTCTAATTAACTCAAGTTTTGAGTTAATTAAAGTTTTCCAGGATTACACTGCATAAACTGTGCAGGTATCTTCACGCAACCCAAGAACAGGAAGTCCAAGCGACTGGAGGACACTGATTTAGATTAAATCTCACCCCACTGCCTTAAATACATAATCACAGCGGTCATTAGGAGCTCTTAAACTCTCTCACAAAAGCAAACAGAGCAGAAGTGTGAGGAACAGGCCATCACCAGGGACACACAATAGGCCAAGTGAGTTCAGCTGAACAGAAGTGCTCGCCTCTGGCCTTTGTCTTGTAACAGCACACAGAGAGCGGCCGCTCCGGCTTTTAAAGAGGAGAAAAAAACTCTCCAACTGTTTATAGTCTTCCGATGACATCAGGAGAGCCGGAGATCTGAACAAATACACAGGCCGAGCCGAGACGCCCACTCCCCCGTTACTCTGGAAAACAGCACCTAACCCTGCTCTAGTTTACACAGAACATTTATTTAGTCTCCACTGTGAACGCAAACATACTTAGACTTGAGTTATTAGATGATGAGTCTAGTTTTATATTATTTTTAGAGATACAGTAAAAAAAAAAAACTGACTTTTAGCTCAGCTGAACAATTCAGCTAAAAGCAAAGCAAGTTCAAACAATGCAACCTCAAATTCAACTATTAAATAACAACTGAGAAACAATCTAGTAAATTCGTACAAACACAGCTAATTTGATCCAAACTATGAAGAAAAACACATATGGAATTATTTGGTAACCAAAAAAAAAAAGAACATGTTTTATATTTTAGATTCTTCAAAGTAGAATATTTTGCTTATATGACAGTTTTGCACATCTTGTCTGGATTTTCTCACTCAGCTTTATGAGGTAGAGGCTTTTTTCAGTTAACAGCCGTGCTCAACTTGTCAAGAGTTATTTACTTAAATGTCTTGTCTTTTAATAAAATGTTTGAGAGCATCAGTTGTAAAACTGTGAACAGGTAGAGTTACAGGTATACAGTGAATAGTGAATGTTTGAGTGATGTTCTAATCCAGATTATGAGACGCAAACTCAGCTACTCAAATAAGTAAAGAAAAAAAAATACTTTAATAAATGTAGGTCAGAGAGTCAATTAGAAAAATTTGTGCAGTCACAAAGACCATCAAAAACGCAATGATGGAACTGGCTCTCATCAGGAACACCGCAGGAAAGGAAGACCAAGAGTTACTTGTGTTGCACAGGACAGGTTTATCAGAGTTACCAGCCTTAGAAATCTCAGAAAATTAACAGCTCCTCAAATAAGAGCACCTTAATGCTTCACAGAGTATTGTTTGGTTTGTTTAACACTTTTAAGTTACTATGTGATTCCTTATGTGTTTCTTGTGTAGTCTTGATCACTTTAGTATTTATTAAAAATGTAGGAGAAAAAGCAAAAGATCAAAATGTTGGATTTGAGCATTTTTCGATTCCAAGAATTCTTTTTGTATTTTGAATGAATTAATGAATGTAAATTCTCATGGTTTGGATTTCCATTGGTTTAGACATTTATTAGAAAGCCTTTCTCATACAATTTTCACCCTCCACTCTCTAAAGGTCCAAGCCTCTCTGTGATCAGCTCGAGGTTTGGCTTGTAGACGTGGAGGAAAGGCGTTGAAATGCTTTTACCTTCATCAGTTCAGACATTTATTAGCACACTTTTATTTTGTAGCAGCTCCAGTCCGGTCACAGGGTCAGTCCTGAAACCCAATTCCACCCCGGGTTTGATCAGCGCTGCCCCGTGGCGCGGGACAGGGTGAAGCGATTGCGGGGCAAGCGTCGGCCGATTGGCCGCTCTCACTACAGTTCCAATTGAACGTCAGCCATGGAAAACACATGTGGTTCTCGGAGGCCTGTCAGTTCCACGTTTCTGCAGCGTGTATGTCAGCGCAGCGCTGCAGGGAGCGGCGTGACGCGCTAAACCGGGTGTGTGGAGAGCCCCCGAAAACAGCGGCGGCCAAGACTCGCCCGCATCCAAGAGGATCTCCATCAATCTGCTCGCAGCACGAGACCTGATACAGGATCAGGCTTTAGCCTCGCAGGCCCTAATGAGCACAATTGGGATGAAGAAGAGGAGCCAAAATCAGCAGAACTATTCTGAGATGAGGAACCTCTGATCTTCTGCGAGTGAGGAGAGTGCAGACTGCTATCACTCACTGACTGTTCTCCTGTACTACAAAACTACACAACATTCAATTTTTACTGTGAAACTCATATATTATATAGATGTATTACACACAGAGTGATTTATTTAAGCATTTAGTTCTTTTATTGTTGATGATTATGGCTTACAACCAATGTTGGGAGTAACGGCGTTAAAACTAACGCGTTACTAACGCCGTTACTTTTTTTCAGTAAGGAGTAATCTAACTAATTACTATGACTGTAACTATAATGCCGTTACCATTTCCGACACCCCGTTACTGCACGTTACTTTAGCAGCTCTATGAACTTTTTTTTTTTTATTTCGCTTTGCCCTGGTTAACCCCTCCTCTGTCCGGTGAACTTGAGCTTCTGGTCGCTGTGCCTGTGGTTTGGCGTGGTGAAGTGAGGCACAATTGTGACGATTTGCGTGCTCTAATCAATTCAGTGATTGCCGTGGACAACCCAAGTTCCGAATTAAGGACGTTAAGCTCTTTTTAGCTGCTCCGGTTTTTGTGGTGCTGCTGCTTTCTATTTTAGAGCTTAGATTCTCTGCCCGAATCCCACCTGACCCGAGGACCGACCCGAAATCAGGCTCCTATTTTTATTTTATATAAAGCTCTGGTGTGATAATCACAATGTTGCTAAGTAACCAATTATTATTGTTCACTAAAGCGAACGAAATAGCGAAAACTGAAAGTGAAAAACATTTGTGTTAACTGAATCTAATAAAAACGGTAATTAAAAGGAAAAAACATAACATAATCTCGAACTGTATTTTGTGTTTATAAAACTAACTAAAACGAACTGAAATTACTGATAGAATACCCTCATTTTTGTGTTTAATTTATTTATAAGCGCTGTTGTACAGCGGGAGTTGTTGTGCCGAGCGCGCGGCACTCGTGGTCCTTTAGTTCTTGTGTAAAGCGCTCGCGCTAGCAAGCCCACCCTAAAATGAACAGAAAAAATAAAAACAAAATAAAATTAAACTATAATAAAAATGAAAACTGTAATCACGTAGCTCTGGGCGCACGTGAACGCCTCCGCGTTTGACTTACAGCATTGTGTGTAGCTGTTCTTAAAAATCATTTAAATTAAATAATAGTTCTATGCTTCTATGTTACAGTGTTAATTAACATAATTCTGATTATATTTCGCTCAGTCAATCAGCCCGAAAACAGACAGTTTATGGGGCGGATCGGGTCCGGCTCATAATGACAGTTCATGGTTCGGGCTTGGGCAGAACGTGCACGGGCTCCGGCTGGGTCGGGTCGGATTTTTTGGGCCGATCTAAGCTCTATTCTCTTTTGGTGAAGCTGTTATATTAATACCATTTTAACGGGCATTAAATTGTTGTTTTTGTCCATTATTTTGTTTTATATATACATATTTCCTTTGAGTGTGGCTTGGTTTGTTAAATTTCATCCCCAGACGCGTTTTTCCGCTTTTTTCAGTATTACAAGTTTTAGTAATTTTCTTTGGTTGTGTGGAGAATTTCGTTTTTATTTTTTTGAAATTCGTTAGATTATATTTTTGTCAACATTTTGGGTTTATTTTCGTTTGTTATTTTTTGTTATTTTTCTAATAATAATAGTAAATGCATAATTGATTTCCTTTTTTTGACGGGCGAATAATAAAAAGTAACGCGATAGTTACTTTTACTGGTAACTAATTACTTTTATAGTGGAGTAACTCCGTTAGTAACTCAGTTACTTTTTTGGAGAAGTAACGAGTAACTATAACTAATTACTTTTTCAAAGTAATGTGCCCAACACTGCTTACAACCAATGAAAACCCAAAAATCAGTGTCTCAGAAAATTTGAATATTATATAAGACCAATTGGTGGGCAGTGTGCCAAATACTGCTGGAAAATGAAATCCGTGTTAAGTGCTGTAAGATTTTGTGGGAAAACAAAACTGCACTGACTTTAGACTTGACAATAAAACACAGTGGATCAACACCAGCAGAAGACAGACATGACTCTCCAAACCATCACTGATCATCAGTAAATTTTACATTTCATTAGTAAATCAAGGGATCAGAGTCTGGAGGAAGAGTGGAGAGACACACAGTCCAAACTGCTTGAGGTCTAGTGTGAAGTTTCCACCAATCAGTGATGGTTTGGAGAGCCAAGGTCCAGCAATCAGTGCAGCACTTCCTGCTTCCCTCTGCTGACAACTTTATTGGAGATGCGGATTTCATTTTCCAGCAGGATTTAATAATATTGTATGTAATTTTTTTTTACAATGATTTTCTAGTTTTTTGAGATGCATCAGTAGATAGCAGGCTTGCATTTCAATTCTGTATCTTCTGCACTATTTAAGGTGGAACAGAAAATTACATGTGTTTTGAGGATGCACTATGTGTTTTGAGAAAAATAATTGGTGGATGGTTGATTTAAAAAATCATTTGAATTAAAGTAAACTGGTGTATTCCTGAAAGAAAAGGCTTGTTCTCATCAGAGAAGCTTGTTCTTATCTTTCTTCATCCACTGGTGGGACCAACTATGGATCAATCCTCTGCACTTTGCTTAGCTGCTTGACATTACGGAGGATGAGGCTATTATCTACCTACGTTGTAGATGAGAGATAAGAGGAAAAATGGAGGCCCTTAAAAATCATGGAGAGCATGAGTAGCATCAGCCCAGCTCCAGTTTATATCTAGGCCAGATTCTGACCCAACCAATGGGCTTTCATTCAGACCAAGTGCTGAATGTCCAACACCAAGGTTACTTAGTATGATACTTCAATCAGCCTGAGCTACATACTGTATGCCACAATATTGGTTATTAAGTATAATACAGGAATTTACCTGAGATGCAAGTGCCAACAACCTGTTTGCTGAGCAGAGGTGGAAAAAGTACTGAAAAACTGTAATTAAGTAAAAGTACCTTCACTTTGCTAAAATTCTACTCGAGGAAAAGTAAAAGTACCCATCTAAAAATCTACTCGAGGAAAAGTAAAAAAGTACTCAATTTAAAATGTACTTTGAGTAAAAGTTACATAGTTACTTTTAATTATTTGATGTAAAAAAGTAAAACAAATCATAAATTAAATTGTTTTTAATGAACTATTATTCCACATAATAATTTGGAGCTTTCAGGCAGTATTTGTTCAGACCACCCCATAAAACATTTTCAAGAACAAGTGGCACAGGTTTCTATAATCCATTTTTTTTCCTTACTGTTAAAATGTTATGGTAATATAGGTGACTACAAACCGTATTTTTATAGTTTTACTGTTCATTATTATATAACTTGTCATTGCTCTGCTTTAACTGCTATTTACTGTTTTTTTAACATTCAAGCAGATTGTTTAATGTTTCCAATAAAAACTTAAGGAATTATCATGAAAAACATGAAATAATACAAAAAGTATGTTGGTCGGCGCATGTGCAGTGCCATAAAGAACACCGGTTCCCCCGAGCGGCACACACAGACCCCAGGCTACACAGCTGATTCACAGCATCTCTCCCGCAAACCATAATAAACACTGCATGGAAAAGTTCAGCTGCGCTGCCATGGAGAACAAAACTTCATTTCATTTGTTACTCAGTAATGGGGAGTTTTCCAATGTAGCGAAGTAAATTACTTTCAAAATCAGTCAAAATGTACTTGAGTAAAAGTAAAATTGCCTATTTTAAAAACTTGAAAAATGACAAATTACTCATAAAATCTATCAATTACAGTAATGTGAGGAAATGTAATTTGTTACTTTCCACCTCTGTTGCTGAGTATAATATGGGAATGGACATGTGCTGCTTGTGGAAAAACCTTGGTTTCTAATTATTATAAGACAATCAGCCTGAGCTAACTGTGCCAACACCCAGGTTGGCGAATATACTATGTTAATCAGCCCAAGCTGCATGTGCTGCATGGGCCTGTGCTGCTTGTGTAAAAACATTGGTTTCTAGTATAAGTATAATACGACAATCGGCCCGAGGTTCATGTATCAACATGTATCAAGCAGATTTTGCCAATTATCTGGTTGCCAAGTATAAACAACATTTGGCCTAATTCCACATGACTGAAGCCAAATCTCATGTAATGCTGACATATATCATCTGAGCTCAGGCTGATTCTTTTTTCTATATGGGGGTTTAGGCCACAGTTTCTGTCAAATGATGTCAAATACTCACAAGAGACCACTACAAACAAGCCTTTTAACCAGCTGACTGTAATAATATCATGCAGGATATCATGCAATTGTAGCCTATATCCAAGAGATCATAAATACGAAAACTCATGTCATTTGTTCTTCCTTTTGACAGTAAAACAGCCCATCACACTGACCACCTCACCAGTGGTGTAGGAGGCCCAGAGCAGCCGCACGACTGCAGACATGATTTGATACATCGTACACATTACGTTATATCCTGGCTTGCAGGACGGTAATAGCAGGAAAAGTGCACGAAGGAAGAAAATGCCGTTCATAAAGTGCGCTGGCACGTCACCACGGCCCACATTCAGCCTGTCCAGCTGCCGCGCCGGCCGAAGACTTATGGCAGGCCTGTGGCCTGAGCACAGGTCTAAATCACCCAGTGCCAGTTCAAGAATAACACCGGGGAGAGGGAGATTAACTGACTCAGACTTCACCATATATCCACACTCAAATGAAGTGTGTGTGTGTGTGTTGTACTGTATGTGCATGTATAGTCAGAGCATGATCACCAATTGTTCTTTATTACCTACGTATACACATATACACATTATGCACCAGCAAGAGCAGTAAGAGAGTGTGAAGGTTCAATTAGCAGGGTAAGAGCACAGTTCTGCTCAAAATATTGCAATGCACACAACATTATGGGTGACACACCAGAGTTCAAAAGAGGACAAATTGTTGGTGCACGTCTTGCTGGTGCATCTGTGACCAAGACAGCAAGTCTTTGTGATGCATCAAGAGCCACGGTATCCAGGGTAATGTCAGCATACCACCAAGAAGAACCAACCACATCCAACAGGATTAACTGTGGATGCTGTAAGAGGAAGCTGTCTGAAAGGGATGTTCGGGTGCTAACCCGGATTGTATTCAAAAAACATAAAACCACGGCTGATCAAATCACAGCAGAATTCAATGTGCACCTCAACTCTCCTGTTTCCACCAGAACTGTCCATCACCACAATAAATGATTGTGGTCTAAAAGCAGGTGTTTCAGTTTCATTGTCCAACCCCTGTATATATGTGTGTGTGTGCAGTAAAGACTAGCACACATTTTTGCAGTAATTCTTACTTTTTATCAAAGTTTGATTTATTTAAATTAATTTTTAATATTACAATAAATTATCCATTGCATTACATTTTTTATAAAATGAACAAAATACAATGTAAGACAGAAGGCTGCTGCTTACCAACAAAGAACATTAACATTTATTATTAACATTTGCTGAAGCTCACATGGACAAGCTAATCAAAATGATGTGGACAAAATCACTTAACCACAGACCTTTGATCTTTGAAACATGGTGGTAGTATTATGGTAGTATCAAAGTCCTAAATTATGCCAGCAAATTCTGACGAAAAGGGCAGGATCAGGACACCCATTCATGAGCTGAACCTCAAGACAACATGGGTCATACAGCAAGACAATGACCTTAAGTACACATCTTAATCATGTAGGTCATTAGAGGAAACCCACCAACAATGGTAGTAACTAAACTGCTGTAGGCTGAATGGGTGGAGCTAAACTGCTGAAAGGTAAATGAACATTGCTACGGTTAGATATTGTTATATATCTGATTTTCTTTGTGTAAATTTGTTAATTTGTGTGACACCTCAAAAAGAGTGAATTATTATCTGCCAATGAAAGGGGAAAGAAGGAATATACTCACCTAATAAAACCTTTATCCCCCTTGAATCAACAGTCGAATAAGATAAATGAGCTTCTTTTAAAAGAAGCATATAGTCGCTGTCCAATGAGAAACAAGTATCATTTTTTTTTCGATTTTTAGTCTCTCACACTGTGCCAAAATGTATTAATGAATAGACAAATAGAAATACTTGAAAATAATGAAATAATATTTTTTTACATTGACTTCCATTGTAAGTTTAAATGTTTTTTTCTCCCTCCTGTAAAGTTTTTTATTGGTTTTCTGGGTAAAACATGTGTTTCAGCTCACTGTGAAACAATGACCTCTCCACTGGACAGTCCTCTCACATCCCTGACCTCTTACAAACACCACCGTACCCCAGTAAAGGCCTGCTGACGTCTGCAGTGGAGAGCAGCCCAGAAGTCCCAGTAGGTGGGAGATCTCTACACTGCCAAATATTAGCTTATCGACTGAGGCTGAAAGACGTTCTGCTCCCAGCGGACTGACATCAGATTCTGGCAGCATGTCAAAAGATTTCTCCAGCTGCTGCCATCCAACATCTCCTCCAGTGCTCAGTCTGTCAGAGTGAGCCTTATCAAATGGTTCTCAGTAGGCGTGGGAATTACAGGGCATCTCACACAATCCAGCAATTGGGTAACTCCTTAACACTTGTATACTGATCGCAAATGATTATTATATTAAAACCATGAACAATTCATTCAATACATTAGAACAGTCCAGCAGCATTTTATGAGAACATTAATCCAGTTTAAAGATCATTTATTGTAGTTCCTTTATTGTAGAGCTAAATTCCACAATAAAGAAACCAGTAACTAGCTCTTATAGCCTACAACTCTTCAAACAGTGAGTCAATCATTGCATAAACAATAAATCAATACCCAAGGGAAGATAGTCCTGGTGGGCAAGACTACACAATGATGGTGACGTGATTAGTTAACTTGGGAGACACCCCAATTAATCAAATACAGTACATGATACCAGGAAACAATAAGGAAGATGCATGGGTTGAACAAGTCACCCTTGTTGTTTTATTGATTTGAGTACCTTTAGCACTAATTATTGGAGCACAAAATTATAGAGATATATACATACACAGGTGAATCCAATTATTATTTGGGGAAGGAGACAAGTGGCCATTTCAGAGATTTCAGCTGTTTCCACTGTGAGGAACATAGTGAGGAAATGGAAGAACCACAGGAACAGTTCTAGTTAAGACAAATCTCAGATAAGCAGATAAAAAGGATGGTGAGAACAGTCATAGTCAACCTACAGATGATCCAAAAATACCTTCAACCAGAAGCCAGACTCTCATTGGAAGCTATAGGAAGAATTTAGAGACTGTTATTTCTGATAAAAAGGAGGATCTACTAAATATTGATGTAATTTTTCTGTTGGACTGTCCAAATTTATGCACCTGCCTAATTTAATTTAAAGAATTATTGCACACTTTCTCTAAATCCTATAAACTTCATTTAATTTCTCATATATCGATGTGCTCATCTGATATACGACATATTTAACTGAAATTGTTGATCCAAACAACCAATGATTTATAAATGAAAATCAACTTTTTTAAACCACAGTAATGGTTTAAAAACCTGGTCACAGTGTTGTAGGTTATGAGAGCAAGTTACAGAGAAAAAAAAAACAGGGACAAAAATGAGAACAGTTAATTAGTGTAATTTTACAGGATACACAAGTCCTCTACTCTTCTAAAAAAGTATTTTACACCAGATGTTGAAACGTTGCTGTGAGGAGAATTTGTTTGTACACAGCCCTCAAAAGTGTGAGCATCATTAAGGTCAGGTTCTAATGTTGGATGATTGGTTCTGCCACCTCAACTCCTCCCAGAAAGTATTGGATGGAGCTCCATCGTTCCTCCAGGGAGCACAGTTCCTCTGCTCCGTAGCACAGCGCTGGGGGGGCTGTGGTGACAGAAGCTATTTCACTCTTATACACACACCCCTGTACTACAGCCCCCCCCAACACTCCACCCTCAGGTCCTCAGGTCCTGCTCCCTGGCAGTGGATTTCAGGGAGTCAGGTTTTTATTAAGCTGTGGTCTTGGCTTCTGCTGCTGCTGCTGCTGGAGGAGGAGGAGGAGGAGGAGGTGGAGGAAGAGGGGGGGGAGGAAGGTGGGATAAGTTGCTCTTTGTGGAGACAGACAGAAGTGAAAGGCGGACTGTAGGGAGAGAGTGTTTTAGGTGTTGGGGGGGGGGGGGTGGGGGGGTTTGGAGGCTCCACGGCTCCTGCCCCATCCCTCACGCCGAGACCCCCACCGCTGCAGCTCCTGCGCCTTCCGTCAGCAACCGCAGCCCCCGGAGACCCCCGCACGTGCACGAGTGTGAGTGCCGAGGATGTTCCCTTTGGCCACGAGTGTGAGAGATACTGTATAGCTTACTGTAGGAATTGTATACTGTACACAGTGACTTGCAAAAATATTCATACCCCTTGAACTTTCTCCACATTTTGTCACCTTACAACAACTTAAATGTATTTTATTGAGATTTTACCAAACACACCAACACAAAGTAGCACATAATTGTAAAGTAGAACAAAAATGATACACGATTTTGACCTTTTTCCACTCTGTGTTCATTACAATGGACAGCATGCATTTTCTTTTTTATGTTTGGTTGAACATAACACTAGCTGAGATGTCCTGTACATCTAAATAGACGATGAAATAACCAACGATACAATAGCTTAGCCCCGCCCACTGCAGTTAAAAAAAAAAAAAAAAACTGAAACTCAGATAATAGGGCGTGGCAGCGCTAGAGCCAAAGAAACAAAGCAAAAAAAAGTTTTTTTTTTTACTAATTTAATGTGATTAAATAAAATGGCCAATATCAAATATAAAGAGAGACGTGTCATCAGCTGGTGTTGATGCACTGTGTTTTATTATCAAGTCCAAACTCTTACAGCACGTCATGCTTCCCTCTGCTTGTGACAACTTTTATGGAGATGTGGATTTCATTTTCCAGCAGGACTTGGCACACTGTCCACACTGCCAAAAAAGTATCAATTGGTCTTATATAATATTCTAATTTTCTGAGACACTGACTTAGCCCCGCCTCAGACATTAGGGCATGGCAGCGCTAGAGCTAGAGCCATTTATGGATAGTTTGTGAAATAAAATGGTCAATATCGAATACAAAATGAAAAATGTATAGGCTTTTAATGCAAAGAACGATTAAATATTCTAATAAATTGGATTTAATTTTTAAATAGATTTTACATAATACATAATACATAAATATTTGAATTTTTTGTTTTGTCCATTACAAACAAAACCTCGGCATGCGGTATTTGGACCAGAAAGTCTCCAAATGCTTTTTGCTTTAAGGAAATATTTGCATAACTGTTTGAATGAGGAGGATTCAGCTGCATTAAAGCTCTACATTAATTATGTCATAAGATTTTCACAAATCTCTCCGTGCTGTCATGTTTGTGGTCTGTAAAGTGTATGTCACATGTCTATAGTATTTTCTTACGATGTGGATGTTGGATGTTTGTTCACCACAGTCTTATTACCCTCTGGGGGGTAGTTGAGGTGACCTGGGTCGTGGTGGAGTCATCTCTGAGCTCGTTTGAGCTGCTTTCTGTCTTCCCTCAGCCCTCAGTCCTGTCGTCTCTCGTCTCAGTACAGCCTCGTTCAGGCTGATTGCGTGTTCTGACCCGGGAGCCGCTGGGTTTCGCTGCCCTCTCTTCAAAAAATGTGTCCGACATACGGTTTTAAACAGCCGGGCACCCCCAAACACATGTGGTACAAATTTCTGCCCATTGTGGTGCGACAGAGTCACAGCTCTGAAAGCCAATGAGCTATGAAACCTTGCCATGTCTGCATCCACATCCCATAATTCAGCTGGGCCCAGGCCAGAGCCGATCACCCCTGTCGTTCTGTTTTCCTTTCTTATTTTCTGCCTCACAGTGTCCCAACATAGTGTTCATTCAGATGCAAAAACACGATTACAGAACCCTGTAAAAAACTGCTGTAAAGTTACTTTTTAGATTTAAAACTGTATCATACTGTATTATATCATAATTAGCTGTGTCAACTGATAAAAATATATATATACAGGGATTGTACAATGAAACTGAAACACCTGGTTTTAGACCACAATCATTTAATTATGGTGACGGACAGTTCTGGTGGAAACAGGAGAGTTGAGGTGCACATTGAATTCTGTCGTGATTTGATCAGCCGTGGTTTTATGTTTTTTGGATACAATCTGGGTTAGCACCCGAACATCCCTTTCAGACAGCTTCCTCTTACAGCGTCCACAGTTAATCCTGTTGGATGTGGGAGGTCCTTCTTGGTGGTATCTCGCTGACATTACCCTGGATACTTGCTGTCTTGGTCACAGATGTGCCACCACAAGCAAGAAACCAACACAAGAACACAATCAATGCGTTACAGTGGAAGTTGGGTTTAAACCTGGTGGCGTAATTAATTTGCGGAAAAACAATAATGCATTACTGATTTCATATTAATAAATTGTGTTAAATCTTTAACGTTGACAGCCCTAATTATAATTGTGAAATACTCTTTAATAATCATTTACTTTAAGTCTAAACACTATGCATTAACATTGCACTGTTAAGTGTACCCTGTAAATTAACTGTGCAAACATTTACAATACGCTTAGCTTAGATTTCCAATATTTTGTCTAAGGATGAGTTTAAGTAAAGTTTCTCCAGCACTAAGGCTGGGATGCAGCAGCATTACCATTAGCCACTAACCACAAGGCTAGTGGGACATAAATGTCACCCAATAGCGCTAGACTGAGAAACCCTGAATTTTCTAGGAACCCAGGGTGCTAACAGCTAGCGGTTTGTCCAACCTAGCATGTTTTACCATGGCAAACATGGAGATTACAGTCCAATATACTCACCTCTGAATGGTGAAAGAGCTAGTGCTGCAGTTAGTGGCTAATGCTAATGCTGCTGCACCCAGCCTTAGGGCTGGAGAAACTTCACTAAAACCCCTTATAACACTTTAGAATTCATATATAATGTCAATTTCATGATTTTAAGTGCGCCTTATGGTCCAAAACATACAGTACTTTGGTACATTCACTTAAGCGTGGAGCTTAAAGAACAATTTAACTTCTACTCAAGTCACTTTTTTTTAATAGAGCACTTAAAGCACTTTTACTGTAGTCTGGGTCTCTAATACTTTACACATGTCTGGTGCTCAGTCTCAGTGTTTACTTCAGTTAAGGGTGGGTTAGTGTTGTTTAGTTCCAGTAACAACAGTAATATACAGTATTATAAGTATGGATGTGTGAGCAGGAGCTTGGCACCGGCTGAGGCAGCCTCCCTTCACCAAACACAGGCCCTCACCCATCTGATATGATGCTGGGTACAGCGCCAGAGGCCCGGGTCTGGCATGCATGATTAACACACGTAATTACACTGTAATGCTCATGTCAGCGAGCGTGCTTATCTCACTGACTACTAATGAGGCAGCTCCAGCTCCCTGACTCTCCCAACAACCGGCCAACCGGCCTGCCTGCCTGCCTCAGCCTCAGCCTCCACCTCACGTCCGCAAGCGTGCAGACGTACAGCGTTCCTCCTGACATCTCCTCAATCTGCTCCACAGCTCAATGCTGGAAGGCTCTACAGCAGGGGTCGGCAATAGATGGACCACGGGACAGATGTGGTCTGCAAGCATGAAACATCTGGTCCATGAGGTTGTTTCAACTATAATGAAGAAAAAAAAAGGCTCTTTTTCATTGCTCATCACTCCTAGGGTGATGTCAATCAGCACGAGGCATCTGTGAGCTGAGGTATCAGAACCGAGTCGTTGAGCTTTCCTCCGAGTGTCAGTGCTGTGATGCTATTCGGCAATGCTGCATCAGCAGCAGTTTAAAAAGAGGCGGAGTCAGACTTCACATGTATCGGAGGAGGCATGTGTTAGTCTTCCCCCTCCTGGTGTGTTGGTACATCACTAGTGATAGGGAGAGTCCTAATGAGTGGGTTGGGTAATTGGCCGTGTAAATTGGGAAGAAAACTGTTTAACTCCAAATGTACTAGTTAGGGGTACAAATTAGAAATTGGATTAGGCCTAAATTCAGTGTTTGTTAGCAATAGTAGCCTAGAATCTCCTATTGTAAACTAAAGAAACATACATCACCAATATAAACATCAAACATATATTGGTTCACGCCTAGAAACCTGGGTTTATTCATCAATTATTTTCACATCTTTACATCTTTTTTGGTGCCTATAGAACTGTTATTTGTGTTCTATGTTGCAGCAGTGTGGTAATTTTAGTGAAGAACTCTGGGATACAGGGTCTAGGATCTATGGGGTTGATGGTCTGAATCTGGGGTCAGAGATCAGTCATGATTTCAATGCCGTTTAGAAGGACGTTCTGTGCGTTTTTGGTGGAGTACACTGTAGTGGACTGTAAGTAAACAGTGCTAGATCTGATGTCTGCCTGTAAGTCGTAAACTCACTTCCCAGGCCGAACTTTCACTAAACTGCTGAAAACACTAAAACTAAATGTTCACAGTGTTGGAGGGAGTCTACGCTCGCACTCCGGCCTCCGCACACACCAGCCGGAGTGTCATCTGTGCACGGGGCCAGATGAACGGCCGTGCTCTGCTGTTGTTGTTGGAAGTGGGATATCGCTGGGTGTTCCCTCCTAAAGCGTTCAGGAAAATGAGAAACTAAGAGGGCAAAAAGAAACGTCCGTCAAATTGCTTCGTACGCCGCCTCGTTTCGCTCCATCCGACACAGCAGACCAAACAGTGCTTTCGCCCGAATAACCACGCCAGATTATGAGCTGATGTAACGATACACGGAGGTCTGCTGGGCGCAGCCGGGAAACGCAGCTGTATCAGATGCAAGACTCCTCATAATTGGAGCTCATTGTTTTTAAGACTTTTGTAGAAATGAGTCTGTAGATTAGACCAATGTTCAGCAGTCTACAGGGAGCAAATATAACATCAGATCTGATATTAGCTCAAGCCCATTTGTATTTGCATGTATGTGTGTGTGTGTGTGTGTGTGTGTGTGTGTGTTTGTTTCCCAGAACTATTGAACCCTACATTTAGTGTTTTCTTTTTTTTTTTCATTTATTACATTGTTCTGGTTTAATGGGCCATGTTAGTATGATGATGATACCATCATACTAACATGGTCAGAACCTCAAAATCCTATTCAAAAATATCCTAAAGTTTTACCTAAAATATATTTAAAGAAATATACTCAAACCTTTATATTATTACTAAATATTACATTATTATTGTCAGTCCTGATGGATCCATTGTCACTTAAGACTCGATTTTCCAGCATACACTAACACCGGATCTCTCTCACACTACTCATCAGATTACATGATGCTAATGTGTTCCCGCTCTCCGAGCTATTAATTGTTGTCACCTGAATTCCCCTGCATATATACACCCCTCAGTTTGGCCTATACCTATACCTGGCTGAGTATTGAATTTAGCTCTTTTATGACATATTCTATTGCTTTTGCCTTTCCTTACCGACTTGTGTTGTATTCCCGTTTTCTAAATCTTGCCTTGGCCAATTTATTGATTGACTTGTTGCTGACCCTTTTTGTATTTTTTGTATCATTATTGCTGGATTTTACAGTGTATGACCCTGGATTGCTTGACTATTCTCTGGTATGTTGTTTTCTATCAGTGTCATTTTGTTACTGATCCTGCTTGCCCCTAAGTTGCCTGAATGACAGTTATACCATATATACATATTAACACTTTATTAAGATAATAAAACATTTCAATGTACATATTACACATACCTTTCTAATCTTTCTTCTTAAATCTTACAAACTTTGAAATCTATAATATCACCTAGAAAATCATACATTTTAATACATTGTAAATTGTGATCCAGTGATCCAGACTAGGAAGAAACACATAAGGGATCATGTTGGTGACTGCACTTGAGCATACTGATATGTTTTCTTTTTTAGTTGAGTAGTTTTTGCCATACTCTGGATTAGAACATTACTCAAATAGAGCTGTTCACTGTATACCTGTAACTCTATCTCTTCACTACTTTACAACTGATGCTCTCAAACACATTAAACGAAAAGAAATTCAAGTAATTAACTCTTGATGAGTTCAGCACAGCTGTTAACTGAAAGCCTCAATTCCAGGTGACTCTACCTCACAAAGCCATAGATTTTTCTTCATAGAGTCTTCAGCAGAATTTTCAAATAACAAATAACCAATGAATTTGAGGTCTGTTCAATCTTTCGACTGGTAACCTAATTAACCTAATCAGAAAATGGATTAATCAATTAATATTTATTCATATAAAATTAATCTTAACACTGTTATTATTAATGTGTTACTCTCCACATGTCTTGTGGAGACTCACACACCTGCAGAGTGAATGATAAAGCCAGGTTGATGAGCTGATTGCTGTTGGAGGAGACTCTGAGACTTGTTAAAAGTCCCTGGCACAATAAAAGCGTGAGCAGGCCTGTCTGAGCGTCTCGGAGCATTAGGGGATGCTGATCTTGGCGTTTGTGGACCTGAGTGGGCAAACAGGAGGAAACTGCAGTAGCCAGCAGCTGCAGTGATTGAGGTCGACCTTTTGAAAGCGTCGATAAACAGCCCTGTGTACTGCAGGGAGTTTATGAACAGCTCGTATCCACCAAAGGTAAGTAAACTGAGCCACGAGAACAAGCTCTGCCCCGCTGGAATGTGATGAGGAGATGTCTGGTCTGATATTCGCTCAGTGAATCAACAATGGCAAATACAGTCAGAACGAATCGTTTCACCAGACGACTCCTGATATGCAAATATACAGTAATAACCTAAATTCCGAAGCAATCTTAACAGTTTAATATGTATAGGGCTCCGAGTGATCCAGTGGTCTAAAGCATTTTTTATTGTGAGCTCGCTGATTCGAATCCTGGTCATGCAGCTTGCTCTTTTCCCTCCTCACTCCTAGGGTGTGGTGATGTTGATCAGCACAAGGCTGCATCTGTGAGCTGATGTATCAGAACCGAGTCGTTGCACTTTCCTCCAAGTGTGCTGTGATGCTACTCGGCAATGCTGCATCAGCAACAGTTGGAAAAGAGGCTTGGTGTGTTGGGGCATCACTAGTGATACTGGAGTGCTAATGAGTGGGTTGGGTAATTGGCCTTGAAAATTGTGGAGGAAATTGAAAAAAAAAAAAAAACAATTTAATATTGGCCCTTGCAGATTGTGTCATGTGTAAAAAGCGGGGCAGGGCTAACCCCCAGGTAAGTGGATGAGACCAATCTCTTGACAGAGTGGAAATGTGAATTTTCAGCTTGTTTTAAAGACAAGTGGAAGTTGGTGATGAGTTAACGTGAGATAAGATGACACAGAATTAGAGTCTCCTAGTAGAACTTACAGTACCCTGCAATAGCAAGGAGGTCAATCCCTTTATTTCTGCTGATGACTGAAAACATCTGGGTTTGACATTAAAATATGAATATGAGACTAAATATCAGGATTTCACATTTTATTTATTTTTTGTTTATATCTTAATCTGATACACAGTTCAGAAGATAAAACCTTTTGTCTGAACCAACAAGCAATTGAAAGACAAGCTATTATAAAGTTGATAGAAGATGGAAAATCAATCAGAGCCATTGCTTAAATATTGGTACCAGGCAAAAGTTTGGACACACCTTAAATTCAGTTTTTCTTTGTTTTCATTATTTTAAAATGTTCTGCATTGTAGATTAATAATAAAGTCACTAAAGTAAAGAAAAAAGTTAGATTTAGAGTTTCTTTAGAGTCCTCTTTCTTAGATGACAGATTTAAACATTTTGGCTGGATTTTTTCAGTCAGCTTTATGAGGTAGAGTCAGCTGGAATTCAGGCTTTCAGTTAACAGCTGTTCTGAACTCATCAAGAGTTAATTACCTGAATTGCTCAATTCTTAATAATGTGTTAGAGAGCATCAGTTGTAAAGTTGTGAAGAGGTAGAGTTACAGGTATACAGTGAATAGTGAATATATGAGTAATGTTCTAATCCAGATTATAAGAAGCAACAACTACTCTACTTTAAAAGTATCCTCAAGTTCAGTCACAAAGACCTTAAAAAACATTATGATGAAACTGGCACTCATCATGACCATTTCAAGAAAGGAAGGTGAAGTCCTACCTCTGTTACACAGGATAAGTAAAAAAAATCTTAAAAAATAAAACATGTGAATCTGTAATGGTTTACTGTATGAGGATCTACCCAAACTCATAACACTCTGGAGCAAATGAATGGAACCGTATTGACATGGAAAGCCGGTTTTCCCAAGGCTCCAGCTGACAGGGCGAATGGTTTATGTTCAACTGTCTGAAACATCCCGCAAAGTTCCAAAAACACACTTTCTTGCGACCGGGCTTTTTCCTGCCTGTGCACAGAAGTGGGGTTTTGATACGTGATGGACTCTCTGGCCCTGGCTGAGGAACTCTTGGACGAAAGCAGGCTCCCAGTTTGTCATTTGCTTAGGAACGGGTCTAAGCTTGCAGAGACGAAAAGAGGAAAGAGGAAGGAAAACAGACAAGTCAAACATTTTATTGGAAGCGCTGAGGGGTGTTTTCACTGGGAATGAAACCTAATTCCCATTTCGGGGTAATTAAATGCAAACGTGAGTTTCAGAAAGAAAGCACGAGCATGAGGAGGAAGAGAAGAAGAAGGTATGAAGTATTAATAAGAAGCATTACCGACTCGATTAGCTTGGGCAGACGAGCTTACTCTTATCGTACCACCAAGCTGTTGACCAAGGCGATGAGGTCTGAGACCCAGTGACTGGCCCTGATTCTGGCCCTGGCCCTGGTCTACTTTCTTAAAGGTTTGCGCAGTGATGGACAGTCATGTGCCAAAGTGTAGAAGGGTAAAAATAAATGAAATTGAATCTTTGATTCTCCAACAAAACTCTTCAACTGGCATTTTCCTGAACTTTTCTCACTTCTAAATCAATATTTTTCAAAATACAAATGAATCATTTAACTGTCCTAAAACATTTAACCTTTCATTAGTTTACATTTTTCTAGTTTGTATGTCTCTTTTCAATCATGCAGAATTTGTGGCTGATTGCTCTTAAAACTGATCTGAAATCATTAAGTGTATTAAGAAAACAATGCAGCTTCTTCAAGTGTTTTTTCTTTTTTTTTTTTTTTTTTTTGGAGTCTCTAAAGCTTTCAGATCTTTCAAAATGTGAATAACTTATTTTACTGCAGAGATAAAGTGATTATTATCACCTTCACCTGTAGCCCATATACAGACCAGGGACTGTTAAGGGGTTAACAAGTATTGGTGTAAAGGTGTATCTCTTTTAGCCCAACAGAGCATAAAAACGAATCAATAACTTTTTAACCACACCAAAAGCAATGTATGGACCCAGATAGTTGAGCTGTTGACCAAGGCGATGAGGTCTGAGACCCAATAACTAGTCCTGGCCCTGGTTTTGGCCCTGGTCTAATTTCTTGAAGGTTTGAGCAGTGATGGACAGTCGTGTGCCAAAGTGTAGAATGGTAAAAAGAAATGAAATTGAATCTTTGATTCTCCAACATAACTCTTTAAATAAACATTTGTACTCAGCTAAGGCTGCTGGCAGTTGGGTGGTTTTTATGAGCTAGTATGTACTAGTCCTGTGTCAGTTAACAAGTATTGGTATGAAGGTGCATCTCTTTTAGCCCAACAGAGCATAAAAAAACGAATCAATAACTTTTTAACCACACCAAAAGCAATGTATGGACCCAGATAGTTGAGCTGTTGACCAAGACGATGAGGTCTGAGACCCAATAACTAGCCCTGGCCCTGGTTTTGGCCCTGGTCTAATTTCTTGAAGGTTTCAGCAGTGATGGACAGTCATGTGCCAAAGTGTAGAGGGGTAAAAAGAAATGAAATTGAATCTTTGATTCTCCAACAAAACTCTTTAAATGAACATTTGTACTCAGCTAATTCTGCTGGCAGGCCGAGTTCTCTCCTGACCTGTCCCTCCTGGGAGAGCCTAATACAGGAGGTTCCTGAAAGGCTGGACACATTAGCGTCGATAGCTACTGGCAAGACGTGATGTGCGCAATTCGCTCCGTTTACTTAAGCCCGAGAAAACCTGCCATTTCCACGAGTTGTGACTTATTTTAAAGCCGCTCGGTTTCGCCAAGTCCACGTCTGGAGTGTTGCGTTTCTTCTCGGGGGAGAAAGAGCGAGTCGAAACAAGTGGCCTTGCCTGGCCGCAATCGAGCCGCCCTCAACCGCCGACAATCCGATCCCAAACCTCAAGCCCTCTCGAACATGAAAAGTGAGCAGATCCCAGTAGTGACGGCTCTGCAGGGTTCTGCAGATCCGTTGTGTGATGGACGTGCGGCTGGAATGGATGTCCTTAGCCTAACTCTGCCGCTCGCCAGTGTAAACCTGCCATGTTTGTCCTCCACACGCTATAGGAGCTCCTCGAGATCCATACAGTCACAGTGCTAGACCTTCTACACCGTCTCAGTCCCGGAAAACACTGCAGTTCTCTGCTTGGAAACACTACATTTACCAAACTTGAATTGCCCTTCTTGGGTTCGGTCACATTTTCGGGAATTCTAGAGGTCAGAAATGGTTCTTTGAGAGGGAAGTTCCAAATCTGTTCGTGGTTGAGATATGAATAAAGTCATTGAGAGTAGTTTGAGTGAGAAATGGTGTAAAGTGGAGCCTTTTAACAAAGCTGTTGATTAAAAAAAAAAAAAAAAAAACAATGCTTCTGTATAGACCCAGTAGATCTCAAATGCACCAAATTGGAAATGGGAAATCTTTGACCAAATACCGAAGTACCGACACAAGATCTTCATACTGGGCTACATACTGCATCCATCTGCTATGTTCTTGTTGGAGTGTGGGGGGTGAAGTGACGTGTGCACTTGTGATGAATATACACATATAAACCAATAGGGAGTCGGAATGGTATATGATTTTTACTTCTCTACATCCAACCACAATCAGATTCACTCTATCTGGAGGAGAGATTTATCTGGATAGGGTTTTTTTTGAATGAAGAGAAGCCAGAATAAAAACGCTAAAAAAGGAAACAGGAGTAACGAGACTATTTTTAAAATGTACTTAAGTAAGGTAATGGATTATTATTAAAACTTCTGCCAGTTTGACACAGTGAAACAAGGCAAAATATGAGTTTCTCAACTGTGCTGCATTATTGCAAATATATTAATAGTAGACATGTTGGGAAATATTTTTTGTGATACCCTGGCATGTATATCAAAAAATGACTCAAAGGGCTTTTCCTAATCATACTCAAAACTATTTTACTCACAGTGAAGAGCTTATTGGTAGTAAATAGAATCAGGTGTTGGTTGCTATGATTACAACACAAGTCATTTTTTATTTACTGTCCAATTCCATCAATGACGCATCAGTTTTATGTGGAATGTTGAAGATGGTAAAATAGTGGAAATTCCCATAACAGATGTTTTCTTTTGGGATTAATTTTGTTGCACAACAGCCTGCATGTATCCCACCACTATTTTAAAAATATGAGATTTAAAAAACAGGTTTCAGACTCAAAAACGTCTTAAAACTGTGATAAAACAGTACCTCATCTCAGAAAATGTGTGCTTCTGTGAATTCTTTTTAAATTAATCTGACTACAGAACAGTGTTGTACTTTTCCTCAGTCCATTTTAAATGAGGTTTTGTCAAGAAAAGATGGTGGAATTTCTGAATTGTGTTGACATATGGCTTCTTCTTTGCATGATAGAGCTTTAACCTGCATTTGTGGATTGCATGGTGAACTGTATTCACAGACAGTGATTTCTAGAAGTGTTGATGAGTCCATGCATTGATTTCCATTAGACAATCAGTACGATCTGTTCTTAGTGTAGTGTCACCTGAGGGCCCAAAGATCACCAGCATCCAATACATACCATCGGTCATATCTTGAATCTTTTTATGATATTATGTACTGTAGATGATGGGATATACAAGACCTTTAAAATTACATGTTGAGGAACAAGACACTTTCACAAAATAGTCATGGTCTTTTTTATACCTAGTCATGTGAGTAAGTTGTAAATTGCTTGTTTTTTATTAGGTCCACTTGTTTTCCCAGCCTTTTGATGGCCCTGTCCCAACATTTTTGAGATGTGTTGCTGTCACACCCGTGTTCTCAGTCATGTCCTCTTTTAAACACTTGGCCTTGTTTTGTTAATATCCTGTCTAGCCATTAGCGTTGTCACCTTGTGTCTTCTTTGTAACCCCGCCCCCTTTTTACCGGTCCCAGGTGTTCCTCACCCTCCTCGTGTATTTAAGCCCCTTTGTTTCAGTGTTTTGTGTGGAGTCTTTTGGGAGTCTGTGTTGTGTGCTGTGGATCGTTTTTGGGTCGTTCAGGTTTGTGTAATCTAGTTTTGTTATCTTTAGCCTTGTCAGTTTCGTTTGCTTAGTCTTATTTATTAGATTTAAGTCTGTTTTACATAAAATTGGATATTTCTAAACAATACTCAACTATATTGAGTTAGTTGAACATTTGTGGGCACAGATACTGTATATTCAAACTGAGATCTTTGAGTTGAACCAACTTATAACTGAGTTTAGTCTGTTGCCATTAACAGCTTATTTTCCATTGGCTTCTGTCACAATCTATTTGCATACTGGGTGTGTCCAATGCTCACCATCAGTGTGTAGTGATTCCCCCTGGGCTACCTTAGAAATAAATCAACTTCCCCTTTAGTTGTAATAACTTGATGTTTTAATGTATGCTAACTCAAGTTTTTATTCCCCATTACTTACCTTTTTTAAGGCAACCGGTTTCCTCAAATTGTCCTCAAAAAGTAAATTCAACTTATCAACTTAAATTTGATCCTGCTATTATGTCTGTCTTCTCATCCTTTCATCCACGAAAGTTGTTACCATCAAATTCTAAATTGATGTTTTCACAAAATGAAAATAGAATTGGTGTTTTTTGTTGCTTCTACTCAAAAAATGCTTTAAGAAACTTGTTTTTAACAATGTACCAGTATTAACTTATTCACTCCTACACCTCCTAGCTCTGGTCGAAGGGACTTTAACTTTTAGAGATTGCAAAGATCTTTGGGACACAGGCGGTTTCTATTTAGAGCGTTTGAGTGCAGCGAGTTTGAAATCCAACTCTGGTCCTTTTAGGCATTAGCCATCGCTCTCTCGCCACGGCCATTACCACTAATCAAATAACGATAAAAATACAGCACTAACCCAAACCAACGTGCACTCAGTTCACATTTCACGGACCGGTGGTGAATGCTATCCCTGGTGACGGTAAATTTGTATGTAGTAATTTATTAATGAAATGTTGCCTCCTGAAACCACAGGTAGGTCTCCCTGAGTTCCTCCAGTGACCTGAACCGTCCACACTGTCTGTAGACAAGCCCGGTTAAATTTGTGCACAGCATTCAGATGATGGGTGTAAATCTGCACAGATCTGCCAGAAACCAGCACTTCCAGTGTTCCAGAGAAAAAAAAAATCATGATTCGGGTGCTGGGATAAAAAAACGCACTTTAATTTCAGACCCTGCATCCATTATAATTGACATTATGTTTTTATATATATATATATTTAAATGTTTTGTTGCACACAACACTAAAATAGATCATACACCAACCAATGAGAAAGATAATAAACCAAAGGAACAGTAGAGCTAGCTTGGCACCATCCACTGCAAAAACACTGGAAAAACATTAGTACTAGAGCCACTGAGGAAAAGGAACAGCTAATTTTTACTAATTAAATTTATTTGGTTTAGAACATTTTTAATCATATTTTTTTCTGTTTAGGGATGGTTTATGCAATAAAAAGGCCAATATAAAAACAAAAAAAAAATATTACACACAGGCTTCCAATGCAATGAAAAGAAAAACTAATTAAATATTTTAGTTTATTGGATTTATTTTTCTTTATAAATTTTACAGTAGAATATTAGCGTCTTTATTTTTCAGTTCTTTTTCCACCACTTAAGATAATTGAGGTCTGAAAGGGTTAAAAATATATACAATTGGATATTTCCAAGCATTACTCAACAGTTTTGAGTTAGGTGAACATTTTGGGCTGTATATACTGTACATTTAAACATTGAATCAACTGTACTTACTATAATAACTGAGTTTAGTCTGTTGCCATTGTCCACTTCTTTTCTATTGGCTTCTGCCACAGTCTATTTGCATACCCGGTGTGTTTCCCAGAGAATGACACTCACCGTCAGTGTGTAGTGATCCCCCCCCACAGACTAACTTAGGTAAACTAATACAGTAGATCATATATTATGATGAACTGATTGTCCTTTATGTTGTAGGCTGTAAGAACAAGCATCATCTTCTGAGCTGCTAAATCTGTGTTGGCTTATCGTTATTATGTTAAAAACTCTTATTTCTTTGTCCAATTTTGTATTGACAGTACACATCTACAGCTCTGGAAAAATTAGACGAATGATGAATTTTTGCACCAGGAGTAAAGGCATAAAGTTATCCAAAAGCAGTGTGTAAGACTGGTGGAGGAGAACATGATGCCAAGATGCATGAAAACTGTGATTAAAAACCAGGGGTATTCCACCAAATATTGATTTCTGAACTCTTAAAGCTTTATGAATATGAACTTGTTTTCTGAAAGCTCTGCATTTTTTTTTTTTTTTTGTTATTTCAGCCATTTATCATTTTCTGCAAATAAATGCTCTAAATGACAATATTTTTATTTGGAATTTGGGAGAAAGGTTGTCTGTAGTTTATAGAATAAAACAACAATGCTCATTTTAATCAAAGATAAACCTATAAATAGCAAAATCAGATCAAACTGATTCAGAAACTGAAGTCGTCTTTTTATTTTTTCCTGAGCTGTATATTTTATATTTTACTATATTTTCCTCAACTGTTTTGAGTTAAGTTGCACATTTGTGGCTACATATACCTTCAAACAGGGATTTTTGAGTTTTGAGAACCCAGGCTAAGTTAGGTAAACTGACTGGCCTCTATGTTCTAGGCTGTAAGAACAAGCCTCATTTTCTGAGCTGCTAAATCTATGTTGTATGTCTTTCTCCATCTAAATTTCTATTGGCAGTACAAAAATATATGTTACAATTAAATGCACAAAGTAAAAAAAACATTACCTTTCAAAATACACATAATAACTTAAAGGAAAGGTTAATTCTAATAAACTCAAAAAAACAAAAAAAAAACTTTTTTTTTGTAAACTTTGCAAACATTGCTAGCAGGGTGATACGGCAACCACAGCCGCTCCCTTTCGCGAACCGATTTATATTTTTTTATTGTTTATCCAGTAAAATTGCCTCCTGAAAACATCAATTATGTCTTTACTTCCAAAAATGAGGAACTGAGGGTTGATGCCAGGTAAACACATCCTGACTAATGAAGCGATTAAATTCCCTGGTCTGAGGAGAAACACCAGGATGGGAGAAGGTAACCTCACTGACTAATTCAGACGCCCACATAAACACAACTGCAGACCAAACACAGCGAGCCCAACATCACCGGACATCATGTAGATACTGCCCTCAGCTCGGTTCAACTGGCCCAGCTGCTGCTGACTGCAGTGGAAAAGACCTTGCTGCCCCCCTACCACACACACACACACACACACACGCACACGCACACACACACACACGCACACACACACACACGCACACACACACTGTGTGGGCTTAAGTGATGCAAGCTGCTGAAGGTCTACCCAGCAGGAGACAGCTGGCCTGCAGTGCAGAGAGCCGTTAGCATCAGCATAAAGAGCGGACAGGGACGCATCACTGAGCGCTAATTATCATCAGTCATCACTTATTAAACTGACTCGCTTTTTTATACCGTTTTTAATGTGGTTTTTAATAGACATTAACAGATATGACTGATTTAAAAGTATAAAAATAAAGTGAAATAAAAAAAAAAAAAAGACTGGAGAGGAATGCATCACTGAACGCTAATTATCACTTATTAAACTGATTCGCTTAATCATATTGTTTTACAGGTTTTTAATAGACATTAACGGGAATGACTGATTTAAAAGTATAAAAATTAAATTATATTTAACAATCTGGACTGGGCACATTACTGACTAATACTAATTATTATCCATTTTTATTTAATAACTGATTTATTAATTTATTGTTTGTTTGTTTTATCATTCATTGTCTATTAAACTAATTTGCTTACTCTTATAGTTTAGCAGGTTTCTAATAGACATTAACTGGAATGACTGATTTAAAAGTATAAAAAAAATAATTAAATAAAAAAAAAAGACTACACAGGCATGCATCTCTGAGTAATGCAAATTGTTATCAATTTAATTTGATAACTGACTAATTTATTAATTATTTGATTGTCTGTTTGTTTGTTTTACTCATGGTGTTCATATATTAATGGAAATGACTGTTTGAAATGTATCAAAAGTTTAATAAAAGAAAAAAGGCTGGACAGGGACTCATCAGTAAGCGCTAATTATCATCAGTCATCACTTATTAAACTGATTTACTTATTCATATTGTTTTATAGGATTTAATAGACATGAAACAGGAATGGCTGATTTAAAAGTATAAAAATGTAATTAAATTGAAAAAAAGACTGTACAGAAATGCATCACTGAGCGTTAATTATCATCAGTCATTACTTATTAAACTGAATCGCTTAGTATTATTGTTTCACAGGTTTTT